>NC_132996.1:30522065-30823152 GCF_048564905.1 Vicugna pacos | reverse complement strand
ATTGTTACTTTCTTATTCTCTTGGTCTCTTCTCTTGCAGTTTGATTTCTTTTCTAAGTGTTATGTACGGGTTCCTTTTCCTTTATTTTTCGTGTATCTTTTGTAGGTTTTTGATTTGGGATTACTATGAGGTTTATGAATATATATGTATATATATTCATATATACTGAAAATATACATCAGTTTCTTTTAAGCTGATAATCATTTAATTTCAAATGCATTCTAAAAGCACTACATTTCTACTCCTCCCAACATTTTATATTTTTAACATATTTTACACCTTTTCATTTTGTGTATCCCTTAACTATTTATTGTAGTTATAGCTGATTTTACTACTTTTGTCTTTTAACCTTCATAGTGGCCTTATTAAGTGATTTATCCACTACCTTTACTATGTATATGTCTTTACCAGTGAGATTTACCAGTGAGAATTTTTTCTTTTCTTTTCTTTTCTTTTCTTTTTTAAGAGAGGTACTGGGGATTGAGTCTTGGGGTAAGTGAATTAACTCTAACTCCTTAAGAGAGAGCTTTTCATCCCCTACAGTTCTATGGCTTTCCTGAACATAATTGCCATTGGTTTTTAGGGCCAGACATTTAGGGCACTTGTCCCTCCTGTGCAGGATCTAAGGGTTGGGGCCTTCTTGGCAGGATAGCCGGAACCAGAGTGAGGATGGGCCAGGGAACCTAGGGCATGACGTGCCATGGCCGCCCTGGTGGACAAGGGTTTAGGGGGTCCCAGGGCCTCCTTGGCAGGACAGCTGGGCCAGGAGTCTAGGGTGTGCTGGGGCAGTACTGGCAGACTGGCTAGAGTGCTTGGACCATGTTCCCACCCACAATACCAAGGCAGAGGAGGAAAGATGATGGTCTCTAGTGCCTCTGACCCCAGAGAGAACTCTAGCAGTTTTGCATCTGTTTGCAGATGCTCTAGGGTTAGTAAGTGGATTTCTTTCACGTGTAGTCTAGATGCCCTTTAAATTGCTGTTTTTTTCCTGTGCCCCCAGGTAGGTGAGTCTGTTCACAGACCCTCAGTAATATCCCTCCCTACTGGAGGTCACCATGTCACATCACTACTGTGTCTCTGTCTCTCCTACCCATCTCTGTGAGTCTCTCTATTGTTTGTTGTGCAGAAGCTGTTCAATCAGCCCTCAGTTCTTCTTTAGGAGAAATTGTTCTACATGTAAGTGTAGATTCAGTGTATACATGGGAGGAGGTGAGTTCAAGGTCTTCCTATGCCACCATCTTGGACCAGAATGCTTGAATCAATTTTAGATGCCACTCTAATGATTGATGTTTCAAAAACTCCAGGTAATTATTTCCTTGATTTATTCTGGAACCACTGAAGTTACCATATCCTAGCTATGGACCAATCCTTTCCACTTAACAGCATACAAGGCTATCCCTGAAAAGCTCCTCCATCTCCTTTTCAGGGATCTTTTCTATCCTAATCTTCTCATCCCAGTTTTAATGCCTTTAGGCTGTCCTCTGCTATCCAACACTATCAAAACATTTGACTTTCCTGGAAAGGAACTCATCTTGATATTTAGATGTGAGCATAATTGTAAATGGGAGTTATAAATTTTAAATTGGGAGTTCGAGATTTGCAAATACTAACTATTATATATAAAATAAATAAACAGCAAGATCCTACTGTAAAAAAAAAAAGACATTCTGTTGTTTCCAAAATATACAAATTATGAATAATGTTGTAAAAATCATCTTCATGATAGATCTTAGTGCTCATTTTATTTCATTCCCTTAAATTACTAAAATTGAAATACAGGAGTCAAAGGGTATGAATATAAATATAAATATATTTCCAAATAATTTTCTACAGCTACTGCACCAACTTAGTCACATACAGTGTATGAGCATGGCCCTCTTACTGCATGCTCAGCAGCATGAAGCATAGTAGTTTTTAAACCTTAATTTGTAAGGGAGAGGGTTAACACTTAAAAAATATTTTTAAATATTCATTTGCAATTTGTTTAATAAAATAATTCACAAATACAGTTAAAAATTAAAGCACACAGGACATTACTTTGACCCTTCTCTCACAAAATTACCCCTTTTAATTCAATTTTTCTTTTGGTGGTGACTACCGTTGTCTCTGAATAGCATGCTTTCACCACTCTTCCATAGGTTTATCAACATTAGGTTTATAAGTTCCATTATTTTATCATGATCAATATCATTATCAATATTATTCATTGACATCCTGTCATTAATAGGTAAGCCTTTTGCTCAGTTATACCACCTCTTGCTTCCCCACCTACTCTCTTCCCAATAGCAGTATTTTGAGTTTATATACAGGCTACAATTGAGTTTTTTTTTTTTAAACTTTTAATTTTGTTCCATCATGAGAGGCACTACTATAGGACCAGGAGGCACTATAGACTGATTAAGCCATGAAGATCATCTTATGATACCCCAATATTGCCAGTTAAGAAATCTCATTCTGAAGAGTATTGGTTTGTGCAGGACTTGAGGGCCATCAATGACATTGCATTGTCCAAGACATCGATCCAACAGTGCCAAATCCATATACTCTGTAGACTACAATTCCTGGAGAATTTGAATATTTTACAGCCCTCTATTTAAAGGATGCCTTCTTTTGCATACCTCTTGGGAAAAAGTCACAATTATTATTTGCCTTTGAATGGCAAGACACTAACACCAGGGTCAAGACTCAATACTGCTGGACTGTGCTTCCCCAGGGGTTTAAAAATTCCCCTACCATCTTTAATAAAACACTTGCTCTGGATCTTTGAAATCTACACCTGAATCAAGGGTTCTCTTACAATATGTGAATGATTTGTTAATTGCAAGCTTAGACCTTGATCATTGTAAGGAAAATACCATAACGGTACTTAATTTCTTGGCTTGTTGTGGATATAAAGTATTTCCTAATAGAGCCCAAATTTGCAAGAAGCAAGTAAATTACCTAGGGTTCCAGATATCCCAAGGATCTCACAATCTCTTACACGACTGCAAAATAGCATCTGAAACTTAAAGGTCCCTAGAAACAAAAAGCGGTTGCGAAGATTCTTGGGAATGGCCGGATTTTGTGGAATTTGAATAGCTAATATTGGACTGATGGCCAAACCCCTTTACAACGATCTAAAAGGCACAGACACAGAGCCCTTGGTATGGACTGGGGAATGTCAGCAGGCATTCACCACTCTTAAGACTCGATTGCTCTCAGCCCAGCATTGGTGTTGCCAGGCCTAAAGAAGGAATTAGCAGCAGGGGATAGCACTGGGTGTCTTAATCCAGGTGCTTGGAACTTTCCCTCACCCAGTTGCATACTTGTCCAAACAGCTGGACAATAGAGTAAAAGGATGGCTCCTTGCCTCCGAGCAGTTGCAGCCACCTGTGACTTGCTGCAGGAAGCAGAAAAGTTCACCCTTGGGCAAATCGTTGTGATTTATGTGCCTCATCAGGTCACGGTATTACTAGAGCAGAAAAGGAGATATTGGCTCACCGCAGGAAGAATGGGAAGATATCAAGAAACTTTACTAGACAACCCAAACGTCACCTTGAGAACTGTGATGACCTTAAACCCAGCCACTCTGTTGCCAACACCCACAGCAGAACCTGAAAACAATAAATGAGATCATGATTGTCTAGGAATACTAGAAACTGTTTATTCAAACAGATTAGATTTAACTGACAAGCCTCTCCCAAAACTCGACTGGGAACTATTTATAGACGGGAGCAGCTACATAAAAAATGGACAATGCAAAGCTGGTTACCTAGAAACCACCAAGTCCCAGATAACTGAGGCTTTTGCACTGCCTTCAGGCATCCCTGCCCAGAAGGCTGAGCACTGACCCAGGCCTTCCTAGTATCAAAAGGAAAAAGGATTAAGATTTACACAGACTCTAAATATACTTTTATGGTGGTCCATGCCCATGGAGCAATTTGGAAAGAGAGGGGCCTCTTAACCTCAGGAAATAAATTAAACACCCTAAGGATATATTGGCCCTCCTACAGGCCATAACTGAACCAAAGGCTGTTTCTGTAATGCATTGCCCTAGACACCAGAAGCTTACATCCTATGTGTCCCCAGGAAACCATATGGCAGATTGGGTGGCAAAAGCAGCTGCCCTCCAGGGATATTTACTTCCAAACCAGAGGCGCTAATTCCTCAGTTAAATTTGACTCAATAACAGCCTAAGTATTCAGAAGAAGATAACAAAAGGGCCACTGAATGGGGATTTGACAAAACAGACCCCTCCAACAATTGGAAAATAAATGACCACAGACTGGACTGATCTTGTTGCCTCAGACTTTGGTATGGCCCATAATCAAACATTTACATGATGATACCCACTATGGAAGGGATGCCTTAATGGACTTAATTAAGCCTTGGATTAGAGGCCCCAAACTTCACCAAACCATGCAGTGAGTCATTAAAGGATACCCAATTTGCGTTAAAAACAACCCAAAGTCTGTTGAGAAAAATCTCCCTCAAGGAACTCAGTACATCGGAGACCACCGTTTTGACAACTGGCAAATGGACTTCACTCAGGTGCCTCGAACCACAGGTAGACTTCATTATTTGCTCATTTTTGTAGACACTTTTTCAAGATGGACTGACGCTTTCCCAGCTCGCATGGAAAAGGCCACAGAAGTCACTCAAATACTTCTTAAAGAACTCATCCCCTGGTATGGACCTCAGTCTACCCTCCAAAAGTGACAATGGGCCAGCATTTACTGCAGAAACATCACAGCAAGTAAGTACACATCTGGGAACTGAATGGAAATTACACACTGCATGGAGGCCTCAGTCTATGGGAAAAACAGGAAAAAAATGAATCATACACTCAAGAAGACTTTAGCCAAGTTATGTCAAGAAACCCAACTAAAATGGGGTAAGGTATTGACTATTGCTGTGCTGCAGGTAAGGGTGGCCCCAAGAAGCAGGCTTGGTTTAAGCTCATATGAAATTCTTTGTGGGAGACCATTTCTAAGCCCTAAGGCAAAAAGGAAAATTTGCAACTGACCCAGGAAACCAGGGCCAAGCACTATGTACAGCAGATTAGTCAAATATTAACTATTACGCATGAGTTTGTTTCTTTCAGGTGTCCGCCTCAGCTCGACACTGTGAGTTCTGGCCAGCAGAAGTCCCACCAAGACGGGATGAATTGCTTGAGACTCTGTGGAAAAAGTCAAGAGAGCGAGAGGGAGTTGGGAGCCAACTCCATGAGCCTCCCAAATGCTCCCACATTTATTGAGTATAATCAAAGGAAAAAATCATTAACAGTTGTGTGATGGTATGCAGGAACTTAGAGAAAGACAGGATGAGACAGAGATTGTAGAATCCACAATGAGTATAAAGGCTTAGTTTATCTTTAGGGAAGTCATGGGGAGAGGGGAACAAGATACATTCTTTAGTATATTAATTACAAAGCAGACCACCAGACTAGCCAGTTCCTTGTTTTGGGGATAACAGACTATCTAACAGCAAGCACGTCCAGCATTTATAGCTGAGGGTCTGGGTCATTGCTTTGCAAGGAGCCGAGTGCTATCTAAAACCTCAACTATGCAAGCAAGGCACTATCTCTGCTTTTTACAGCAAGGAGACAGGAGTGCAGCTGCACGGGTGTCTGCTTGCAAAGCAGTTACTAAGCACATTTGTTCTTCTTAAAGGTGACAGGCGGCTGGGGTCTGTTACAATTTGTTAACCCAATCATGGGCTCCCACACGACACTCCTTTACATCCATTTAAACTAGGAGACCAGTTGCTACAAAGGTCTGGAAAGAACAGGGACCAGATCAACAACTTGAGGAGAAGTGGAAGGGACCCTACGGCGTACTGCTCACCACTCACACATCTCTCAAATGTTATGGAATCAAAATGTGGATCTACCACACTCGAGTCAAGAAGCCCCCAGAGAACTACACACCAGAAACTCCTGCGGACGCAACGAAATGGAGTATCCAACCTTTATGGGGACTTAAACATTTGTTTAAGAAAAATGTTTCTGCTTAAATTTGTCTTTCTTATGCTTATGCAATTTCCTTTTACAACTAGTAATGTTTTCATGCAATGGGCCTTCTCATATGCAGACTCATTTAAATATTTTAATTGTTGGATCTGTGGCCAACTTCCAGTCTCAGGAGACTCTGGTCTCACTTGGTGAGTATCCCCTCTCCAGAGAACTGACTGGAAAGAATTATTTAAATATATTCAGGCTCAAAGAATGGCCATGCTACTTTGGTATGACCCCAGCCATCCATTAAAACCTGAACAATAGGCAAAACAAATTACCAATTATGATCCCCTAGGCTGGCCCATTAGTAACACTCTTGAAATACCAGGCCACAATTTTTCGTTCTCCTATAGGGAGACTCTCACACAGCGAATGAGTACCTACTGGAATTTCAAAAAGAACATAAACAGGATCCCAACCTAGATAATCCCCACAGAATAAAAGAAAGGTTTAATCAAATTTGGGGTGGCAATTGCTGGCTCACTCCTGAGTTTGGGAGACTCAACATGCCAGCTCCATTGTGCTGAGAACAATGACATCATTCATTAGAAACATCCAAGAGCTCCACCCAACATATGGGATGGATAACTCTAGAAGCTTGTACTCATACTATTATTCTTAAAAAGACTGATTGGCTCACCACAAATTGGGAACAGAGACCAGACATGGAATGCCCCTAATGGCACATTATGGCTATGTGGAGATAATCTTTGGCCTTGGTTGCCACCTGGTTGGATAGGAAGATGCACCCTTGGGTTTCCATGGTCTCAGGATCATCGGTACACAACGCTGCCCTCCACTCATATTGCTAACCTGCCATACCTTCGTTCTTGCTGGAGCCGGTCTGTTTTCAAATGGTATGATCACCTGCTTATTACCTAACATAGGCTTGGAAAGTGTAACCCTCCATATTGAGACTTCAGCTAAATTCACCCAGAAGGCCCTCAGTGATAGTCAAAGGGGAATCTCCCCGCTCAACGCTGAGGTGTGACTAATGAGAAGGGCCATTTTACAAAACCGAATGGCTCTTGATATGTGATGCAAGGAGCAACTCGTGCTGTTATCCATATTGCCTGTTGTACTTTCATACCAGATGAATCCAAGAACATCACAACTGCTCCGGAGGACATGAAACAACAAATAAATAACGGAGGGGATTCAGATACGTATGTGCAAGAAGTTACATCTCAAGTCGATACTTGGTTTTCTGGCCTCTTTTCACCCCAAGGTCTCAGATCCATCCTTATGGGAATTCTACAGTTACTGTTATCACTTCTGCTAATAAAAGTATATATGTAATATTTAGATTAATTGTTTTCTGTTGTCTAAGGTGTGGAAAACAGCAACTAAGGCTCTTTTTGAACCCCAGCCACACAAGATCAGGTTCGCTCGTTCCATTAAAAACTCCCAGACAATGCCCCCGTTCAGCATGAAGCAGTCAGACAGATACGACACCCATCTCCCTATTTCCATAGAAATGGAATGAGAGAAACTGACAGTGGGGATTTGAAGGAGAATCAATAAAATGGTCACATTTAGGCTAGCAGATTGCTTACTTTTATGCTTAAAATGGTGAACTGATCTGACTGATCGGTTGCTACTCACAGTTCCAGGCCCATTGTTAAAATGAAAGCTATTAATGTGACTGTTTCTACTTTATTGCAGTAACTGAAAGTAATAATCATGCTTGGTTTCTGAGTCTTTCTCCAGAGAGAAGGTCACGGAACTGTAACCTACAAAATAAGCTAAATTAGGGGAAGAAAAAAAAAAAGACCATGCCTCAGGTGCTCATGAATAAAGAGATTGAAAAAGTGACAACCACTAGTCTCAACAGAATTGGTCACCTGGCGGCACCATGACACAACTCTAAGTCTTATGACAAGAAAATGATTCTGTTGATTGTTATCGATGTTTTATTGTTTGAGCTATGGCTGTTATAATCATCCTACCCCATCCCCAAGGTGGGTTCACAGTTTTGAAGGCACTAGCCTGCTGTGAGTCCCCTTTGCCTGGCAAAGTAATAAAGCACTCTCTTTTCTTCTAAGCTCCAAGATCCTGTCTCTGAGTTCCAATCTGACTCCTTAGGGACAGGGGCTGATCTTTTGGCAACAGGTGAGATTCCCTGAGCTGGCCAATTAATACCTTCTCTAACCCTGGGCATAAAAAGTTACTCAAGCTCAATCAGAGCAAGAAGTAATGACTTGAAGCAGTTACCAGATATACAGTTCTATGGGAGATTTCTGATTATAATGGTGTAACTCTAGATATAGGAAGGAGCAAAAAGAGGGATATTTTTCTGGCCCATAACAGACAGCAAGACAGGTGGTCCAGAGATTTTTGCTACTGTAAATAAGGCCTAGTCCAGTAATAGCACATTGAGTGGCTTATCAACAAAATCCTCACCTGACCTAGGAATGAGCACTCCTAGCACCATGGGATGAAATGGTCATGAAATGCCTTCCAAGCCATGGTCAACTACATGATCAAGAGGGCACTTGCCATCTGCCTCCACAAGGATTAAGTAAAGATGCTGACCTTCAGCGCAGCCTGAAAGTTCAGGGTGGAAATCAAGAATGAGGCACTCTGTACTCTGGGGAAACTGGCAAAAGAGGCCTTCAGATAGACATTTTGAGGATATTTTATGAACCCAAATTCTTGCATCTCCTTATATCCAGAAAAACACTAAGATCATTAATGGTGACATCTACTTTGGCTATTAAGGAAAGCTGTCTTACAAAACCACATGGCTTTTAACATCCCACCCAAAGGGACCCATTCACAGTTACACATACTGAGTGCTACACTCTTACCCACAATGAGTCAGGTATGTCAATGCTTACAGAAAAGTAGTCACTGAACAGGTCTCTGCCTGGTTCTCCAATGCCTTTTCCTAGATCTCTGAAGGGATAAGGTCTTTTTTTTCAGACATTCTCAAATATCCTCTGTTTTACTGGGTTAAGCTATTTATCTTGGCATCCACCTACTTTTGTGTTGTATTCCTCTTACAAAAATGATTGTCTCTCTTTGAAGTCCAAGATTCCTGAACTTAGGAATAAACACACCCAACTGCCACCATGAACCAAGCCAACATCCTGGTGATGCAGCCCTTGGATGCCACTGATGTCTCCTGCTCTCACCTTTGAGGCTATCGGGATGTTGATGCTCCATAACCCCAAAAAGATTGCCACGATAGGCAGGGATGGCACAATGCCCAGAGTTCAGCAGGAGGTAGATACAGAAGAAGAGGCCTTTGCCCCTGTTCCAAAGATTTGTCCCTGCCAATCTGTCAGGGAGGAATGTTGGGCCAAATAATGTCCTTCAAAGTCCAACAATCCCCATTCCTGGGCTGATGTCTGACATTCTTTACTGGGTGTATTTCCCCTAACAAACTAATAGCCTCAGGTAACGCCTACCTTATCAGAGTCAAGCCCCACTGCCTTTCACGGACCCTAAAGCTCCTACCTTACCTACAACTAATCAGCAACTCGTGCACAAGCCGATCAGGAACCCTGTGACCTGACCTTATAAAATACCCCAAAAACTGGCCCTAGGTGCTCACACAGACACCCCTTGCCAGTATGCTCCGCTGTTGCCTGTAGCAGCATAACTATTAAACTTTTCTGTTGTTCTTGGCCTTGGCACTCACACAGCATCGCTTGTCTGTGTGGTCTGCTATTGTCCATGACACTGCACCCTAATAAACTCCTTTCTACTTCCATACTTTATCTGGTAAATTCTTCTACAAACCCGCACATCACCATATCACCGACTGGCTGCCCCACTGTGTCCCACAACAAAAGCCATGATTAGAAATTTTGTAATTTCATGCCTCCAACCCCAATTCTCCAGGTAGGGGAGAGGGGCTGGAAATAGAATTAATGACAGATGACTCTTACATGAGAAAGGCTCTAAGAAATCATGATATTGTGGGGTTTGGAGAGCTTCCAGTTTGGTGAACATATCCATATACCAAGAGGAGGATGCACCCCAACTGCACAGGGACAGAAGCTCTGGTGCTCAGAACCCACCCAGACCTCAACCTACATATCTCATCATCTGACTGTTCATCTGTATACTTTATCACATTCTTTAATAAACTGGTAAACATAAGTAACTGTTCCCTAAGTTCTATGAACTCCTCTAACAAATTCATCAAACCTGGAGTGGAGGTCTTGGAACTTCTGATTTGTAACCAAGTCATACAGAAGTTGAGGGGACCTACTGCTTGCAATTGACATCTGAAGCCAACAGCAGTCTCCTGGGACTAAGCCCTTAAATTATAAAATCTTACACTATATCCAGGAAGATAGTGTCAGAATCAAGTTGAACTGTAAGACACCCAGCCGGTGTTGCAGAATCGCTTGGTGTGGAGAAAGCCCCTACACATCGGTGTTGAAACAAAGGAGGAAAGGGTTTTTACTAAAACACCAGGACTATCTGATTTTTATTGGTCTCACTCTTTTCATGGGGTTAGGGCAGCATGCTCAAAGCAGTACCACTCTGGCAGGCAGATTATTTTCAGCTGAAAACAAGCAAGTCCCAAAAGACTCAGGAAGAACCTTTGAACTTCCACTTAACTTTCTAAATGAATTTAATAGACATCCTGTTCCAGGAGGGGTATCACTATAAATAACTATAGTGTACTATGAACTAGTACACCCTGGTAGACAGGGAGGACTTAGCAAGGCCAGTTTGATCAAAGTCCTCTCTGTGTCCCATTGTTCCTAGATGGCCCAGCAAACATTCTCTAACAAATATCAAATCTCTACATCTCCCTGTGAATTACCTTACTTCCCTTTCAAGTCTCAGACCCCTATCTCCTTCTCCTTAGTCCAATATGATGTATAAAAATACTTCATCTTGCCTTATTGTCTTTTGAATTTCTTATGCTTAATTCTCCATATACATGTGTTAAATTTGACTTTCTCCTGATAATCTGTCTTATATCATTTTAATTATTTGACCAGCTAAAAGAAAGAAGAGGGAAAGAGGAAAAATATTCCCTGACCCCTTACTCTGTTGGCAAGAGTCACTCACCAGATTTCAGAAGAAGCTAACACAGTCCCTTAAAAGATATATTCTCCAAGTAGAAGATGAGCCAGCTAGAGGAAAGAAGGAGTGAAAAAGGCCAGGCAGGAGAGACCTGGTGGCCTCAGCTGCCTTTCTCTCTATAATCAATGGCTAGAGATGGAGTGGCCCACTCCTCAGGATTTTTAGTCAAAGCTAAAAGCAGGGTTGAAATTAGGATGAAGCAAGTGAGGCACCTAGACTGCAAAATTTGAACACTCCCTCACTCTTGAGTTCCCTTGTACCCGAGGCTCCTCTCTTGCCTCACCTGAGTTCCAACCTAGATGGGCCCCTGGATGGGTCATTGGCTCTCTCTAGTATCACTGGGGAGGTCTGGGTGAATTCCTTTTCCCTCAGTTTATTCAGAATAAGGCTAGAATTTTTCAAAGAGAACTTTAGTTAAAAACTGGCAGTAAAAAAGAAAAAAAAAGGGAAAAAGGCTGAGAGAAAATATCTTACAAAAACATTCACTAATCACTTAACTGTTGTTCACGATAAAAACAAACATTTCCTGGAACTGAGACAAAACTGAGAAATGAAACCAAAAGTCTGTTCTTTGTATGGGGGTTTGACCTGAGTAACAAGAGGCAGCTGTGTGGTGAAATGAACTTGTTCGTGAATCTGACTTTCAGTCTATGGGATTACTTTACCCTACTCACTAATTTATACATTGGAAATACTCAGAGGTTCAAATTAAACGCTGAAGGGAACACTGCAGCTGGAGACACTCCCCTTGATGTTTCTTCTGATAGATTTGATCTTCAAACCAATGACATGCTTGGAAAAAAAGAATTCATATTTGAATATCTGCTTCAGGCCAAGCACTGGGTGAGATTCACCTATCCCATTTTAGCCTCATTAATGTTACGTGAGGGAGATTGTGCTACTGGCACAAATTCATTCCACCACTCAGCTGCTTCTCTTTACTTAGGTCACCCTCCTCACACCCAAGACGTAAGCTAATATAGCTAGTAACTATTGGATCCTGGACTCAAATTAATGACTGACATTAAAACTCTTGCTTATTACATAACACCTGTGTTCCTACTCTAAAAGTAGGAGAAGGTAAGTCCTATTGGTAGGACACCATGCCAGCCCTCCTTACACCTTTGTGCTTCATGTCAACTCACTGAAATAGCTACTAATAGCCTCACATACAACTGAGGAAACAACCTCAGACAGATATGCTAATTTCCTTATTTCAATCATCATACATCTTGCTCATCTATATATTTCATGCACTATGTCTGGAACTAAGAATATAAAGATGAGTAACAGATCCCCCAAAACTGGAAGCAGCACAGGGAGGTGGGATGCTTGAGGTTTGGGGGATGAAAGAAATCAGACAGACAAGAATTAGCTACAGTGCAGCACAATGACAGGTGCATCATAAGAGCGGAATTAGTGCTCTGAGAGCACAGCTCAGAAGAGCTCAGTGTAAGTCCATGTAGTGGAGATGTGAGGCTGTGCTGGGAGTGGAAAGGGGAAATGTGAAATGATGTGGGTAGAATTTCTAGAAGAACTGGGAAAAATGAGTTTGAGGTTTACCTGGAAGAAGACATGCATGTGTCAGACACAGAGTTTGAAACAGAAGAAAAATAATGGAACAGAAGGTTCTGATCTACAAGCAGTATCAAAATGAATTAGATCATGGAGTAAGATAATAATCAATTAAACAAAATGTTTTAAATGGGATTTAGGTTTGAGGGAAAACAGTTTTTTTTGGTCATAAAATGTAAGTTTACTATGCTCTTTTTTAAAAAACTTTCAATTGAAGTACAATCAGTTATAATGTGTCCATTTCTGGTATACAGCACAATGTGCCAGTCATGTATATACATACATATATTCATTTTCATATTCTTCTTCATTAAAGGTTATTACAAGATATTGAATATAGTTTCTTTTGCTATACAGAAGAAACTTGGTTTTTTTAAAATCTAATTTTATATATAGTGGCTTATATTTGCAGATCTCAAACTCCCAAATTTATCCCATCCCATCCCTTTTCCTTCGGTAACCATAAGATTGTTTACTATGTCTGAGTCTGCTTCTGTTTTGTAGGTGAGTTCACTACTGTCCTCTTTTTTCTTTTTTTAGATTCCACATATGGGTGATATCTAATGGTATTTTTCTTTCCCTGTCCAGCTTACTACACTAAGAATGACGATCACTAGTCCATCCATGTTGCTGTAAATGGCATTATTTTATTCTTTTTATGGCTGAGTAGTATGCCATTGTATAAATATACCAGTATTTCTTTATCCAGTCATCTGTTGATGGACATTTTGGTGGTTTCCCTGGCTTGGCTATTGTATATAGAGTTGCTATGAACATTGAGGTGCATGCATCTTTTCAAATTACAGTTCCCTCCCAGGAATTCTATGCCCAGAAGTGGGATTGCTGGATTATATGGTAAGTCTATTTTTAGTTTTTTGAGTAATCTCCATACTGTTTTCCATAATGGCCCCACAAAACTACATTCCCATCAACAGTGTAGGAGGGTTCCCTGTTCTCCACACCCTCTCCACCATTTATTGTTTGTTGACTTTTGAATAATGGTCATTCTGACTGGTGTGAGGTGATACCTCATTGTACTTTTGATTTCCATTTCTCTGATAATCAGTGATACTTAGCATTTTTTCATGTGCCTATTGACCACTTGTTTGTCTTCATTGGAGAATTCACTGTTTAGGTCTTCTGCTCATTTTTGGATTGAGTTGTTTGTTTTTTTCTTATTAAGTTGTATGAGCTGTTTCTATATTATGGAAATTAAACCTCTGTGAGTCACATTATTTGAAAATATTTTCTCCCATTCCATAGGTTGACATTTTGTTTGGCTTATGGTTTCCTTTGCTATGTAAAACTTACATGTTTAACTAGGTCCCATTTGTTAATTTTTTTCTCTTATTTCTATTACGTAGGTAGACTGCCCTAGGAGAACATTGCTAAGATTTATGTCAGAGAATATTTTGCCTATGTTTTCCTCTAGGGGGTTTATCGTGTGTTGTCTTATATTTAAGTCTCTAAGCCATTTTGAGTTTATTTTTGTGGATGGTGTGAGGGAGTGTTCTAACTTCATTGATTTACATGCTGCTATCCAGTTTTCCCAACACCACTTGCTGAAGAGATTGTCTTTTCTTCATTGTATTTCTTGCCTCCTTTGTCAAAGATTAATTAACCATAGGTCTGTGGCTTTATTTCTCGGCTCTCTATCTGTTCCATTGATCCATATGTCTGTTTTTATGCCAATACCATGCTATTTGATTACTGTAACTCTGTAGTATTGTCTCAATTTGGGGAGGCTTATTCCTCCAGCTTCATTATTTTTCTTCAGTATTGCTTTGGCAATTTTGGGTCTTTTGTGATTCCATATAAATTCTATGATTGTTTGTTCTAGTTCTGTGAAAAATGTCATGGATAATTTGACAGGGTTCACATTAAATCTGTAGATAGCCTTCAGCAGGATGGCCATTTTAACAATAATGATTCTTCTAATACAAAGCATAGGATATACTTCCATTTCTTTAACTCATCTTTACTTTCCCTAATCAAAGAAAACAGCCAGATTTTTAACATTACTAAAAAGCTCCAATATAAAATATAGAAAACAGTGAAATTCTCTTTCTCACCATAAGCAAATAATATACTTTTAAGAGTTTAAGTTCACTTTAGGGCTGAGTCATCCAAGCCAGCTAATAATGTTGGAAATTTTGTTAATCTTCAAATCAACCACAAGAAAAACAGCTAATTCTAGCAAGGTCTTTTACAGGATATAAAAACTAACAGGTTCCACTCGCATGGGAAGCATGCTTCTCTCTTTATCCTTGGGTGACTTGAGAACTAGAACACTAAAGCAGTTAAAGCAATTTCCCTGAGGAAGACACTCTAATATGCCCAAGTGTCTCCTTCCAAATTCTTTCCCTACTCTGTTTCTGCCATGTTCTTTCTCTGGTGCTCACCTCACCCTCATCATTGATACTCAAACAAACATATACACACACAAAAACATACACACCAACATTAGACTTATATCTGCTGTAATTTTAACACCCAAGGACCAAAATATAAATATAAATACAAAAGCAAGCAGGATTCTTTAATCTGTTGAGTTGTTTTTAAAGAAACACAAACACAAAAGTGAAACCAGTTTTTCCCTTCCTGCTTAGAGTATGAATTCAGTCCCTGCTACCACAGAGGGAGCAGACATCTAGGCTGCAGATTTCAGTCAGCAAACTACCATACTTAGTGGTGAAGGAATCGACTCCACGTTCTTACTAGTCTCTCTGGAGCAACCTGAAGACAGGAGCTTGGCCTCAAGGAGACAGGTAGGTGAAGGAAAAGGAGGGAAATGGGGTAGACAGGGAGATACAACTACACACACAGAGACTAAAATAGAAACAGAAATTGATGGAAATAGGCATAGGGAACAGTCAGAGACAAAGCAGATTAGGGCATGCTAAGAACATAAATATGAATCTGGCATTCTCATTGCTCCAATAAACAGCTTCAAGTCTGGGGAAAAGGGAGTACATCATTGAAACAAACAAATCATTTGGTAATTTGTATTACCAAATAAAAATAAATCTAGACTTATGTAAAAAGAGACTTTATTTGAAAGTTTTATTGCAATAAGGGGAAAGAGACTATTGCAATGGAGAAAACAATCCAAACATAGAGCTGCAAGCATCTCAAAAGCCAGGCAGAAAGGGATTTTGTGGGAAAGGGTTGACAAGGCTAGAAAGAACACAGTCCAGAGGGATTGGGATGATCAGGGAATGTTTTATTAGTAGGAGGGATCATAAAGGAGAGTTTGTATGCTAGGCCAGAAGGAGGGAACTGGAAAGGAGAGACGCTTAACTAACATTTAGTTTTAAGCAATTTCAATTTGTCAGGGGGAGAAACAGCTCAGCTAGCCATTTATGAGGCAAGGAATGGGAATTTAAAGGGTCAGTGTCTGGACTCATTATAAGTAATAAAGGAACACACAAGGGAGTCTTATCTAAGTCACCTCGGAAAAAGGTGTCTCCTTGCAGTAAACTAATTCCCAAAACACAAAAGGGTGGATGGATTTCTTTAACTATCACTGCTTTCTAGGAATAAAGGACTCAAGAACATTTTAATATTGTTAGAGAGGACAGATATTAACTTGAGCTGGAAGATTAATCAAAGGCTTCACAAATAAGGAGAAACCTGAATTGCATTAGGAATATAGTGTCCTGGGAAGCACTCATGTAATAGAAAGTTATAGGGGAGGAAACAAATTCCCTTCTACAGTTTATGGCTGGTCTAATAATGTAATTGATGTAAAACATATTAACAGGAGAAAATTCAAATTAATTACATAATTATGGAATCCCCACCAAGACATGAAGAATCAAAGGCAGTCAGGCAATTGAAGCATATATACCATCCCAAGCTAAGGAGTAGAAAGTACGGGTCTGGGGCTTCAAAGGGAGGAAGACAGCTCACAGGAAGATGAGAAGAGCAAATGACTGGTAAATAAATGTTTGCCATGCCATGCAGCTACATCTTGCTGATACAAAAAGTTATCTCTGGTCATAGCTCTTTCTGGTACAGGCCCTCTATATAAATTCTTTTAGGCAGTACAAGGGGACGTAAAAAGCTTTTCCTGAGGCTGCTGAGTCTTAACTGCCTTCAGCTCAGAACAATCCACATGCCAAAGTGGCAGATTTAGGGGTGGCATATTCACGGGCAATTATATTCCTTCTACAACAAATTTCTGCTGAATACAGCTGAGAGGCCTATTCTCCCAGTTCTCCCTCTTTACTCACACAAGTCCAGAACCTGAGGTCGTGTAATAGTTAGAAGGGAAACTTTGAGTTAGGGGATGTCAGAGAAGATTTCTAAATACAAGTTCTTATCTGATGCAATGATGCATGTTCTGTCACTTTGGTGTCCACACTACTTTCTGTGTATTTCTTAAACAATAAGAAATTAAAGAAAGAATTGTGTGCTCCTTTTTAGAGAGGATTAGTCAGTTAATAAGCCTATGCCTACCTGCCAGTCTCTGAAGATCACTACTTCCCGGTGACCTGACCCTTATCCCAAAAGACTACAAGTCTTTCTCTACTCCTGTTCAACTGTACCTTCAAATCTAACTTAGACTGACCATGTCCAGGCTTCTCAGACCACTCAAGAAATAACACGCAAGTTCTCAGGGGCTTCTTCATTTAAGGTCTGAAATTGTCTGCTTTCTGTTTATGTCATGGTAGAAGATTTGAGTCCAATATCCAAAAAACATTTGCCTGCAACATTACTTAATTGGGACGGGCACAGGTTGATTTGACCGTCCTCATACGAACAATACAAAGACTGCTTTGGTCCTTTCTCTTGGTCTCTTTGATCCTTCCTCCTCCACCTGCCAATGACTTCTCAAACCAGATAGAATATCATGCCATCAGATTAGAGCATACGAGCATTTACACTTCAGTGAAGTATCACAAAATGAATGACCACGTAAGCATGACCAAATGGACTATTAGAACACTGCCTATATTCCAGAACAATCTCTCATACCCCTGTCTACTTTTTATCATTAATCCTCTCTACTTCCTAAAGGTTTACACGAGTCACTGCTCAGACTTCTGATATTATAAGTTTGTTTTGCCAGGTGTTTATCTTTCTTCATGTGGAATCATACGGTATGCATTCTTCTGTATTTGGCTTCTTTCAAAACTTAAAATTGTGAGAATCACCCATATTGTTGTGTGTTGCTGTGATATTTGTTCCAATTATTGTAAAACATTTTATTTTATGAATATGCCATACTTTATTTACCCATTTGGCTGTGAATGGCCATCTGAGTTGTTTCCCGTTTTTGACGTTTATGAGTAGTACTGCTATAAACATTCTAGTGTATATGTCTTGATGCATATGTGCACACAGTTCTATTGGCAAAGGAATGGAAAACATGGTTTATTGTCATTTTATTTTACATGTATCCATATTTCTTGTTTGTTTGAACTTTTTTCTTTTCTACCTTTGTGATACCTATTGAGACTTATTTCGTTGTACTATTATACTAGTTAGAATGTAATCACCCTTATGTCATAACTAATCATCATTCTTATCTGATATACTCAAAAATAATTTTCGGTCAACTTGGTACATATTAACTTTCATCACCACCAAACACACACACACACACACAACACACACAGAACACACACACACACACATTATCATCACATATACTACCACTTCCTATATTGAACTAGTGGAATTGTAATTACAATTGTTTTTAATTTTTACATTCTACAACAATTATTTATACTATCAGCATTACTTTATCCTTTGCTAACTTGGCTGACAGATAATCTTAGGTTCCAAATTATACTCCTTAAGAATTCTATAAATAGTGCTGTAATATCATGGAGTAATAGCATGCTGCTGCTGGGAATTTTGACATCAGTCTGCTTATAAGTTATCAGTGAACAACTCAGTTTGGTCATTTCTTTAATATATAAACACTTTACTTTTTATTCTAAGAGTATGAGAATATTTTCAGGATATACCTAAACAGAGTTGTAGTTGTTGTTGTTGTTGTTGTTGTTGTTGTTGTCGTTGTTGCTAATTCTGCACAACACTTGACGCATAATTTTATTATAAAGAATTAGGCCATACGGAAGCTCTGGGAAATGTTCTTCTGTTGTTTCTTTAATGATTTTTCTCCAACATCCTTTTTGATCTCTCTTTCTGGAGACCATATTAAAGTTGGCCACATGTTAGCAGCACTTCTGGATCTAGCCTGCCTGCCTCCTTGAAGAATTTGATAGTTCTTTATAACACTTTCCAGTTCTTTATCCTTTGAAGTTAAATTCTGAAAAATCCCTAGTTAAATATTCTAGCATCCAATAGTTGAACCATCAAGTGTATTAATTCAAATACTGAGACAGAAAGAATACTTCAGTTGGAAACTAAGAAGCAAAATGTCTCAAATGAGTTATCTTCATTTTCAGTCCATCAGGAAGAGCAGGCTTATTTTTTACACTCCTGCCGTTTCTCCACTAAAAATGCCTTTGTAGAATAGTGTTTTTTCACTGTGATTGAACACTTGGCAGAGTTTATAAAATGAAAATTGTAGTGTTTATAAAAATCATAGTTTCTCAGCAATAAGCTAGACTTCTCATGTCAGGTTCTCCATGAATGGGGCTAGGAAACCACATTTTTAACATGTCCTCTGGTGATCCTTATGCAAAATGAAGATTGAAAACAACTACTTTGAAATATTAACTCATACTTTTAACTCTAAGTTGGTTTAAAACCCAGTGCAGTTCAATCAGGCAGAGCAGTGAGGATATATTTATAATCCTTAACACTGCATTACTTTGCTGAAATTTGTGCCTTTCATGAATAGATGCCTGTCTTCTTTAAATCTATTTCTATAATTTGTCATTGAAATAGACTAAAACTGTATGATAGACAGGAGAAGAAACCACTGTCAAAATCTTTTCAGCACTGCAAAGTATGGGCAAATAATCTACCTCCAACCCCCAAGTCCTCTTCTGTAGGCATCAGTAAAGTTGACAAGAATTAAGGACATTTTGTCTTCTCTTTATCTTTCTTCCTACCACCCATGCCTCTAATTTTTTTCTTCATTCACATAACCTCAGCATCACCTCTGAGGCACACAAACCACAAAGAATGGCCTGTTGCCTTTGTAAACTGTCAGAACAAATGCCTTACACACAGTGCTCAGATATACACACTATTTTGTATGTATTTTTCTTAGAGAATAAGCCAATGAAAAGACAAAACATGGTCTTGAATAAAGATGTACTTCTGTGGCTATTAATAGATCCTTGCTAGAACTCATAAAGTTTGACTTTTTAGGTGACTTCAAAGGATTTCTTCTCAGACACTCTAGCCAGGTGTGGAAAGGAGGGATCTTGGCACCCACCTTAGCTTTAAAGGTGATTTCCTCCTAAGGAAGATAATAGTGTGTTCTGGATCTATCTAGACCTATTAAAGGCCTTTGCATTATCTTGAGCAGAGATCAACTTATTAGGTTACATAAATCCAGGGACTTAGTCTTTAGCAAGGACTAAATATATGGATTGATTTCCATATCATACTTTCTCTAGTCAATATAAAAATCTTACTTGTATTTTTCTGCTTCGTGATCAAAGGCTGTGTCCACTGGGGTAAAAACTGATGCTCCCAAGTCACTGGCAGATCATCTCCTAATATAAGGATATATCAGTAATCTGCCAGCTCCCTTCAGGGAAGGTCATCTTGAAGAATGTCTGCTGGAATGCTCAACTCCTACACAACGCCCAGCACAGCTTACTCAGGCAGAGTGAAGAGGGAAGGGAGCCTGACAGTGTAACAGGACACACACTGACTCCCTCCTCAGCTCCCAGTGACAACAACATTTATCCAAATCTAAAGCAAACTGTCTATCATTGAGGAGTCTACATGACTTTGTCTATGTCTTTGAACTGACAACTATGAGAATTCTAGCTCAGCAGGCTTAGTCCTAAGTCTTAGAAAGAAAAAGCAGCTGCAGCTTCTGTCCCACCTGTCTGGTTCCTTCCTAACTTATTTGGAGGTCAACAGCTATGGGATTTCAAAGGCTGAAGAGGCCCTCTTTGGACCACAGTCGCCCAGGTGTCCTAAAGGGTCTCCCCATTTTGAGACAACAAAAAAATAACAGGATTTGCTAAAACATGAGCAGAAAAGAGACACAGCATCTCTCTTAAATTTCAGTCTCTACCAAAATGATGAAAGTCTTTCTTCGTGTTGCAGCAATTTCCAAGGCTAATATTTCCCATTATCTCACAGCAGGAACACCAGGAGACAGAAAGCTACTTCTGAAAGGTAACCTACAGGATCAGCGTTCCTGACTACCGCTGTGGTATGTAGTTTCACGCCAAAGTAAAAAGAAAAAAAAAAGCATGGATTTAATTTAGGCCCTTCTGTCCTGATCATTCCTTTCATTCCCCAATGCAAGCTTCCCCAAATTAAAATTCTGTTGCAAGAATGAAGTCAAGTCAGGATCTATAATACCCTGCAACATTTCCTTATGTGGAAAAGCTTTCTATCCTTGCCAAGGCACTTCTGATTTAAAAACAAAAACAAAAAGACTACTGTTTCTGGGAAATGAGAGCAAGACAGAGAAATGAAACTGAAAGAATTTGCATAGTAGTGGGTTGAAGAGGAAGGGCTCACCCTGACAGTTGGGTGATGAATAGGGCTTTATATGTGTGATGCCACACCCAGGGGCACACACACACATACACACACAGGACAACCCATTTCATAATCAGTAATCCTCTTCTTATGATGATTTTTAAACTTGAGAGTTATGATTTAACATATAATTCAAGATCCTTAAGCCTTAACAAGATAATAACATGTTAAAAACACAGTAAAACCAGTTTGGTTCAGGGTTTGTTTTATAACTTCCTGATTTTATCTTAAAATCAGGCCTGCCACCACACAGGAAGCCAAAGTCTAAATTAAAAGCTGAGCTAAAACTCTAAGAGACTCAGGGAAGGAATTCAATATCCACATATCTGTGGAAAAGCTTGGAAATGGGAGCTTGGCTTGAAGAAACAAGTTGAGGAGAAAAAAAGCAATGGAAGAAAAAGGGATGTGAGAACTGACACAAAGACTGAAAAAGAAACAGTAATGAAAAAAGTCAAAAGGAGCAGAGGCTAAAAACAGACACAAGGATAGACTGTAAGACTTGTAAAGGACAAAATGTGAATTTGACATGGTCACTGATCCATTAATATCTACAAGTATGGGAAGAAGGGGAGTACATGATCTAATCAGATAATCAAGAAACAGTTCAATGACAAAAAGTATGGATTCAATTTACTTTCATTTTTTCCATTTGAATGATCAGTTGTGTCAACATCATTTTTTTGAAAGGTTGTTTTTTGTCCAGTTAGCTGTAGAGTTGTCTCTGCCAGCTATCAAGATGCCATAAATACATAGGTCTCTTTTTTGGCACTGTAATTGATCAATGTCTTTATCTCTGTGCTTATAAGACACTGTCTGAATTAAAATAACTTCATAATAAGTTTTGATATTTGATAAGGCAAAAAAAATTTAAGAAACAGTAGAAAAACCTATGTAAGTACAAAGTAATATTAACAGCACAGAAAAGAGAGCTACTAATTCAAGTTAAAGATTAATGGAGGGCTTCACAAAAACGGAGGAACTTGAACTAGGGCAGAAGGAATATAGAGCCCCTGGCAGAAAAGGTTGGGGGAAGGGTTCATATAAGGTAATATTTAGAGTCAAGAATACCATGAGAATGAAGGAAGATGGCAGAGTGTGGTTTCTAAGGGAGAGAAGGAGGTAAGTATTAGGAAAAGGAAAAGGAGTGGTTGTGAAAGGAATGGTAGAGTATGATTCTTATTAAATTATAAGGGTCTTGAATGGCAGAGGAATTTGTTTTAATTTTATCACAAGGCAATATGGTTTTGTAAACAAGGCAATAAATGATTTAAATTTGAATGTCAAAAGGATGATTCTGGATGCATTGTGGAAAAGGAATTACAAGGGAGGAAAAGAAAATTGAATTCACCAGAGCAAAGGTGAGGACCCAATGGCAGTGCAGATATGAAATAGGTAACAGATTCATGACCAAACTGATCTAGGTTAATATAGAGGATAATCTATGCCTCATATATACTCGAAGCCCAACTAGAAATGCAAAGTTATACATGGAGAACCATGAAATAAGGTGTCAGGTGCCCAGAAAACAAGTGTGCCCATATCATTATCCCTCTATTACAATTGGGGGATATATGCAGTCCTAAAGGGGAATCTGGGCAGGGGCCACAATTGAAAATGAGATTTAACTAGAGTGAGACATATTTGTGCCCACAATACTTAATCCAAGCAGATCAAACACCAATACTAAGTTCAAATGAAAGAAGTGGATCAGATAGAAAGTGGGCACCCCAAACCAAATAAAACTCTACCAGAAACTAGAAAGGTTAAAAACGAATGAAGAATACCTCAAAAAATTCCCATGATCAGCACTAGAACCACATTTTATGACACCAATGTCATCTTCTTAAAGAGGTATTGCCTAACCACTGACTCAAAAGTGGCCACATTTCCTCTTGGGTTGCTCTCCATCACATCCCACTTTTCACTTCCTTCATAGCATGAATCACAAATTATTTTGTGTATTTATTTATGTGTGAATCATTTGTCTCCCCACACTGTGTGAGCAAGGATATCTCTGTCTAATTCAGCAAGCAATCCACAGCACCTAAAATACTACTTTTCAAAAAGACAGTACTGGTAAACACAGAGAAATAAATGTTGGGGCTTCCTTGATTTATGTTCGCTAACTCTGCCCCATGATACTTAAGTGTATCATACTAGCTTAGATAAACACAAGGCCGAAGAAAAGAGTTTCAATGGTTTAACGATCAGTAAGATGATGACCGAAAAATGCTACTTAACTTGGTAACCAGAGCTTGAAGGACAGGATTGTGAAAAGCCCTCAGTGCAAACTGTGGAAAACCATCAGTGCAAACTCATAAAAAAATAGGATAGTGAACATTCATTAGTTTATTTAGCCATCATATAGTCGTATTTATTGAGATAATGTTTCACTGTAATATTACAGTGAAAGGAATGAAGAGACTGGCAGCATAAGGAGGAGACAAATCCCAGCCTGCATTTATTTAGAATGGAAATACCTGACCATGTTTGAGGCTGTTGTGAAACAACCAGGGGAGCAAGATAGATGCAAGGTATGAAAGAAAGGATGAGTGAGAGAGCAAGGCTCCCCAAAAGGGGAATGGAGCTTATACATTCCCTAGAGAATGAAGAAGTGAGGTTCATCTAGTGAGGATTAGAGGACCTCCAATTAAAGTTCTGTCTCTCCCTCCTTCTAGATTACACTTACGATTTTCCTTCTTCCTACACTGATGCTGGACCTCTCTGACCATGTCTTCTTCATGTCTGTAACACCATTTTCTAACAGAACACCTGACACATACTCCATGATATATGCATGGGTTTGAATTGGATGGAAAAATTTGATACTATGATATCTCATTAAAGGGATCTAAGGAGAAACAGAAGTCAAAGATGACGATTTGGAGCCTGAGACACTCAGTGAAAAATTAGAATAGGATGATTATGATGGGAAAACAAAAGAAGGAAGTTTGTAAATCAGATGAGGAATGCAATTTGGGACATCCTGTCTTGACCCACACTCATGGGGAGTTCTGACTGGTGAAGACTACATCTCTGTCTTGGGCTAATCCCTAGACTGGCTGTCCAAATGTGTATCTTCATATCCTCATCCCAGATAATCAACTTTCTTCTACCCTCTCCTCAGCTATTCACAAACAATCCCCAAACATGGGGCTGTTCCCTGCCCAGATGACCAGTTGCATTGTCCCAGCCAGAAGGAAGGTGTCCTAGAAGTCATTAGAGACACAATGGCAACAATGTTGTGAACAGTGTTCTACATGTAGGCATTAGGTTGGGTTGTTAATCATATTGTTCAAGTGCTCATTGTAATTACTGATTTTTTTGTTGGCTAGTTTTATCAGGTACTACAAAACATACTAAACCTTTCCTAAAGTAGTCAGTTGAACCAAGTAATTCTGTAAACTATTTTGTAATGAACTGATATTTTTAGAGCAGTTTTAGATTTACACAAAATTGAGCCAAAATTACAGAGATTTCCCATATAGCTCCTGCCCCTGTACAAGCATGGTCTCCTACATTATCAACATCCCCCACCAAGGTGACCCATTTGTTACACTAATGAACCTGCATTCACACATCAATATTACCCAAAGTATATCGTTTATATTGGGACCTGATCTTGGCCTTCCACATTCTATAGGTTTTGAAAAATGTCAAATGAAGTGCAACAAACCTTTTAATATGCAGAGTAGGCTCACTGCCCTACAAATCCTCTCAGCTCCTCCTACTCATTCTTTCTTTGTTACCACTCATTTTTCTGCTGGCACCATAGTTTTGTCTTTTCCAGAAGGTCATACAATTGATATCATGCAGTATGTATCCTTTTCAGTCTGGCTTTTTATACTTAGTAATACACATTCAGTTTTCTCCCATGTTTTCTCATTTATTTTCATTTAATTTCATTATTTTTCTTATTTTTAGAACTGAACAATATTCCACCGTCTAGATGTACCCCGGTTTATCCATTCACTTCCTAAAAGATATCTTGGTTGCTTCCAAGATTTTGAAATTACAAATAAAGCTGCTGTAGACATCTGTGTGCCTGTTTTTGTGAGGCATAATTCAGGTAAATACCAAGGAGTATGAGTGCAAATCATGTGGAAAAAGAATATTTTATTTTGTAAGAACAAACCAAACTGGCTTTCAAAGTAGTTGTTCCATTTGCATTCCCAGAAGCAACGAGTAAGAGTTCCTTTCGTATCACACCCTTGCTGGTAACTGGTTTGCCGGTGATCTCGATTCTGACCATTCTAATAGTATACAGGTGTATTACATTTTATTGTGTTTCACAGATACTGTGTGTTTTATAAGTTGTAGTTTTGTAGTGGCAACCCTGCATCAAGCAAGTCTACTGGCACCGTTCTACTTCTCTCCAACCCCTCACAGCCACTGACCTTTTTACAGTCTCCATAGTTTTGGCTTCCACTATGTCATGTAGTTGGAATCATAAAGTATGTAGCGCCATCAGACTAGGTTCTTTCACACGGCAGTATAATTTAAGGTTCCTCCACGTCTTTTCAGATCTTCACAGCTCAATTCTTTTTTTGCTAAATAATAATCCACTGTAAGGATGTACCAGTTTGTTAACCCATTCACCTACTGAAGTTCTTGTTTGCATTTAGTTTGCAAATATGAATAAAGCTTCTATAGACATCATGGGGAGGTTTTGTGTGGATATGTTTTCACTCATTTGAGTAAATACCAGGTAGCTCGGCTGCTGGATCAAATGATAACAGTATGTTTTTTTTTATAAGAAACTGCTAACCCATCTTCCAAAGTGGCTCTAACATTTTGCATTCCTACCAGCAATGCATGAGAGTTCTTACTGCTCCACATCCTCATCGGTCTTTGGTGATGTCAGTGTTTTGCATTTTAGCCATCCTAATTGGTGTGTAGTGGTATCTTGTTTTCATTTACAATTTTTTAATTAAAAAGTGAGAATTTCTGTATATGTTTATTTGCCATTTGTACATGTTTTTGGTGAACTATCTGCTCAAAAATGTTGTACCATTATTTAATGTGTTGCTTGCTTTCTTATTGTTATGTCTTAAGGGCTCTTTGTACATTTTGGATACCAGCCTTTTACTAGATATGTATTTTGCAATGACTTGCTCCCAGTCTTTGGCTTATCTTTTCCTTTTTTAACAGTATCTTTCATACAACAGAAGTTTTTAAAATTAATGAAGTCCTCTCACCAACTTATTCCTTCAGACATTATCCTTTTGATGTCGTATCTAAAGAGTCATAGTCACTCTAAAGGTCACCAGCATTTTCACCTATGTTATTTCCTAGGAGTTTTATAGTTTGTACTTTATATTGAGGTCTAGGATCTATTGTGAGTTAATTTTGTGAGGAATGTCAAGTCTGTGTCTAGATTCATTTTTTGCATGTAGATGTCCAGTTATTCCAGCACCCTTTGTTAAAAAGACTGTCCTTTACCCCATTGGATTGCCTTGACTCCTTTCTCAAGAGCAGTTGACTATATTTGTGTGGTCTATTTCTGGATCTTCTTTGCAGTTCATCAGTTCTGTTTGTCTAGCCTTTTGCCAGTATCACACTCCCTTGATTACTTTATAGCTTTATAGTAAGTCTTGAAGTCTGGGGTTGTCACTACTCTGACTGTGTTCCTCCTCCAATATTGTGTTGGCTATTCTTGGTCTTTTGCTTTCCTTATAAACTTTAGAATTAAGTTGTTGATATCCACACAATAACTTGCTGGTGTTTTGAATAAGACTGCATTGTCTCTATAGATTAATTTGGGAAAAACTTATGTCTCAGTATTAAACATGAAATATCTCTCCATTTATGTAGATAGTCTTTTGATTTGTTTCATCAGAGTTTTGTAGTTTTCCTTATATAGATCTTGCACATATTTTATTAGGTTCATACTTAAGTATTCCTTCTTTTGGAGGGGGAGGGTGCTAATGTAAATGGTACTGGATTTCTAATCTCAAATTCCAATTGTTTATTGCTCGTATATTTAAAAAATAATAATAATTTAACCCTTGTATCCTGCAATCTTACTACATTCACTTACCAATTCGAGGCAATCTGTTCATTGTCTGGAGTTTTTTATATAGACAATCATGCTGTCATCTACAAAGACAGTTTTATTTCTTCCTTCCCAATCTGTATATTTTTTATTTCCTTTTTTTATCTTCCAACATGATGTGTAATAGGAGTGATGATAGAGGATATCCTCACCTGTTCCTTTTTTAAGGAAAGTTTCTACGTTTTTAACATTAAGTATGGTGTCAACAGTAGGTTTTTTGTAAATGTCTTTAGCAAGTTCAGGAATTTCCCCCCTACTCCTAGTTTTCTGAGAGTTTTTATAATGTGTTGGATTTTATCAAATGATGTTTTCTCCATATATTGATATGATCATGTGTTTTTCTTCTTAGTCTGCTGTGACATATTGCATTACTGATTCTGAATGTTGAAGCAGCTTTGCATACCTGAGATATAACTCATTTGGTTGTGGTGTACAATTCTTTCATACATTGTTAGATTTAATTTGTTTTTTTTTATCTGAGATAATAGGTTTGTAGTTTTCTTTCTTGTAATGTCCCTGACTGATTGTGCAGTAATAGTGACCTCATAAACTAAATTAGGAAGTATTCCCTCTGCTTCTGTCCTCTGAAAGAGATTATAGATATTTGGTACAATTTCTTCCTTCAATGTTTGGTAGAGTTCAACAGTGAATCCCATTAGAACTGATGCTTTCTATTGCAGTGGTTGTTAAATGTTGATTCAACTTTTTTAATACATAAAAGCCAATAAGGAGTATCCATTTCTTTTCATGTAATCTATGTAGTACCTATGTATTTCAAGGAACTGGCACACTTTATCAAATTTGTGAGCAAACGGTCATAGTACTCCTTTTCTCATCCTCTTAAAGTCTATAATATTAGTATTCATTACCGCCCATTTTATTTCTGATATTAAAATTTGTGTCTTATCTCTTTTTTTCATAGTCTGAATTATCAGTTTTGTTGGCATTTTCAAAGAATCAAATTATAGTTTTATTGTTTTTCTCTATTGATTCCTTCTTTTCAATTTTTCATTTGCTTTAGTTTTCATCATTTCTTTTCTCCTGTTTGTTTATTTTATTTTATTTTATTTTATTTTATTGCAGGGGATGGTAACTAGATTTATTCATTCATTCATTCATTTAAAGTGGTGGTACTGCAGATTGAACCCAGGAACTAGTCCATGCTAAGCATGAACTCTACCACTGATCTATGCCCTCCCCACACTCCTGTTTATTAGGATCTAATTTTCTCCTCATTTCCTAAAGTAGAAACTTAAATTGCTGATTTCAAATCTCTATTCTGTTCTTATATATGCATTCAATGTAAATTTCCCTCTAAGTACTGATTGCACTGTATCGCACATATTCTGAAAAGTTGTATAATCAACTGCTTTTATTATTTCACTTTTCATCTGTTAGTTAGGCAGTTACACATTCTTTACTCTTCTATATGAGATTATACTAGAAATTCCAACATATATTCTACTTAACAAAAGCTACCAAAGTCAATGAAATCTGTGATCCTCCTCCCAAACTGCAAGGACCTGAGGGCCTTTGTACCCTTAAACAACATCTCCCTAATTCCCACAACTTCCAACCCCTGGAAACCACCATTCTACTCTGGTTTTACAAATTTGGTTTTTTCACATTCTAAATATAAGTGAATCCACACAGTATTTGTCTTTCTCTGTCTGGCTTATTTCACTTAACATAATGCTCTCAAGGTCCATCCACGTTGTCACACACAAACAGCAGGATTTCCTTCTTTCTCATGACTGAATAATATTCCATCGTGTGGGGGTGTATCACATCCCCTTTACTCATTAAGCCATGGACTGATGCTTAGGCTGTTTCCATATTTTTGCTATTGTGAATAATGCTGCAATAAACATAAGAGTTCATATATCTCTTCAATATTCTGTTTTCACTTCTTTTTGATATATACCCAGAAGTGGAATTGCTGGAATATGGAAGTCTTATTTTTAATTTTTGAGGAAACTCCATCATCTTTTCCATAGCAGCTGACCAACATGCATTCCCAGCAATGGTACACAAAGGTTCTCTTTTCTCCACAGCCTCACCAGCACTATCTCTTGTCATCTTGATGAAAGCCATTTCAACAGGTGTTAAGTGGTTTCACATTCTGGTTTGATTTCCATTTCCCCGGTGACTAGTAATGTTGATCAGTTCACACCAGTGACCATGACTATTTTACCTCTTCCTTTCCAATTTGGATGTGATTTTCCCTACATTTATCCCTAGGATATTTACTGTATCCAGTCTTATAGTTAACTCTTTAATGCACTTCGAGTTAATTTTTGTAAAATACAGGCCCAATGTCGTTCTCCTGCACATGCTCATCCAGTTTCCCAGTACCATTTTTGAAGGGACTAAACTTTCCCCATTGAGTGTTCTTGGCTCTCTTGTCAAATATCAGTTGACTATACATCCAAAGGTTTATTTCTGGGGTCTCTACTCTGTTTCATTGGTCTATGTCTTTTTTATGCCAGTACCACGAGATTTTAATTACTACAACTTTATACTATAGTTTGAAATCAGGAACTGTGATGTCGCTGGCTTCGTTCTTCTTTCTCACAATAGGTCTGGCTATTTTGGGGTCTTTTGTAGCTTCACACAAATTTAAGGATTTTTTTTTCTATTTCTGTGAAGCATGCCATTGGAATTATGATAAGGATTGCACTGAATCTACAGACGGCTTTGGGTGATATGGACATTTTAACAATATTAATTCTTCCGATCCACGAACATGGGTGTCTTTCCATTCGTTTGCGTCTTCTCCAATTTCTTTCAACAAAATCTTGTCATTTTCATTGTATAGATCTTTCACTTCCTTGGTTAAATTTATTCCTAAGTATTTTTTTGGTTTTGATGTTATTGTGAATGCAATAGTTTCTTTATTTCTTTTTCACACGTTTCATTGTTAGTGTATATTAACACAACTAATTCCTCTCTGCTGCTTTATATCCTGCAAACCTATTGAAATTAATCATTGGTCCTAATACATTTTTGATTAGGCTTTAGGATTTATAAGATCACATTACCTGTAATCATGACCATTTTACTTCTTCCTTTCTAATTTGGACACCTTTTATTTCTCTGTCTTACCTAACTGCTCTAGCTAGGACTTCCTATAGCATACTAAATGAGAGTGGTGAGAGTGAGCACTTATCCCTGATCTTAGAGGAATAGCTTTCAATTTTTCACCATTTAGTAAAATGGTAGCCTGTGAGTTGTTATACGTGGTCTTTATTATGTTGAGTTATGTTCCTTTGCTGCCCAATTTATTCAGGATTTCTATGATGAAGAGATGTTGTATTTCATCAAATGCTTTTTCTTTATCTGTTGCAATGATCATGTCATTTTTACATTTCATTTTATTAAGGTGATATATTACACTTATTGATTGGTGTATGTTGAAACTTGCTAGCATCCCAGGGATAAATCCCACTTGGTCCTGGTATAGAATCCTTTTAATGTGATCTTGAGTTCGATTTGCTAATATTTTGCTGAGAATTTTTGCATCTATATGATTAGGGATATTGGTCTACAGTTTGCTTGCAGTGTCCTCATTTGGCCTTGGTATCAGGGTAATAAGATGAGTTTGGGAATATTCTCTCCTCGTCAGTTTTTTCAGAAGAGTTGGAAAGGATTGGTATTAATTCTTCTTTAAATGTTTGATACAATTTTCCAGTGAAGCCATCTAGTCCTGTGGTTGCCATTTCTGATTACCAAGTCAATCTCCTTACTCAGTGGTCTGTCCAGATTTTCTATTGGTTCATGATTCAGTATTGGTAGGGTATGTTTGTAAGTATATATCCATTTCTTCCAGGTTACCCAATTTCTTAGCATATAATTATTTCATAGTAGTCTCTCATGAATCCTTGTATTTCTGTGGTATGAATTTTAGTGTCTTTCATTAATAATTTTATTTATATAAATCTTCTCTTTCTTAGTCTGGCTAAAATTTTATCATCATTGTGTATTTTTCAAAAAAAAAACTATTTGTTTCATTGATTTTTTCTATTGTTTTTCTAGTCTCTGTTACAACTCTTATCTTTCTTATTTCCTCCCTTCAGCTAACTTTGGGCTTCATTTGTTCTTTTTCTAGTTCATCGAGAAGCAGGTTAGGTTTTTTTTTTTTTTTTGGTCCCAATATATGTATTTATTGTTAAAAAAAATTCTTCTCAGAACTGCTTTTGCAGTATCCCAAGGTTCATGGTGTGCTGTGGTTCCATTTTCATTTGTTTTGAGATTTTTTATTCTATCCCATTTCATTGCCCCTTGAGCAGCTGGTTGTTCAGGGGTGCACTGTTTAATTTCCACATATTTGTAAAATTTTCCACATTTCCTCTCGGTGTTGATTTCTAGTTTCATTCCATTGGTGTTGGAAAATACACTTAATGTAATTTCAGTCTTTGTACATTTGCTCAGATTTGTGTTATGTCCTATCATAGCTTCTATCCTGGAAAATATTTTGCACACACTTGAGAGGAATGTGTATGCTGCTACTGTTGCATGAAATGTTCTATAAATGTCTGTTTGATCCATTTGGTCTAATGTATGTTTCAAATCCAATATTTCCTTATTAATTTTCTATCTGGATGATATATTCACTACTGAAAGTGGGGTACAAAGTCCCATTGTTATTCTATTGTTGCTTATTTCTCCCTTCAGATCTGTTAGTATTTGTTTAATATATTTAGGTGCTCTGATGATGAATGTGTATGTATTTATGATTGCTGTATCTCTTGATGAATTGATCCCTTTATCATCATATATTGACATTCTTTCTCTCCTAGTGCCAATTATACCTTAAACTCTGTTTATTCTGATATAACCATTGCTACCCACCCCTCCCACTCTTGGTTTCCACTTGCATGGAATATCTTTTTCCATCCCTTCACTTTGAGCCTATTTGTTTACTTGAAGCTAAATTGAATCTCTTATAGGCATTTTACAGTTGGGTCTAGGTTTTTTTCATTTATCAAGGCACTATGTGCCTTTTGCTGAATTCAATCCATTTCTATTTAAAGTAAGTACTGTTCAGTAAGGATTTACTAATGACATTTTATTCAACTGCTTTTGTGTGGTTTTTTGTATTTCCACTTTTTCTTTTTCCTTCTGTTTTTGCCTACCTTCATAAACTGATGGTTTTCTGTGGGGATAAGCTGTTTCCACTTTCTTTATCTTTTGGGAATTCACTCTGGGTTTCTGCTTTGTGGTTATCCTTAGACTTCCATAAAAACAGCTCATAAATCTAATACTACATTCTAAGTTGATAGCAACTTAATTTTGTTCACATACAAGACCTCTATGCTTTCATCACCCCACTGCTTATTTTTAATGTCACAATTTACATGTTTTATATTGTGTATTTATTATTGTAATAGCTATAGTTATTTTTTATGCTTTTTCATTAACACATACCATACTTAAGTGGTTAACACATCATCCTAGTACAGAATTAGATACTTCTAAATATTACCTTAAATGGAGTTGAGTATTTTCATTTCACTAATTACTGCCTGTTAGTTCCAGCTTGAAGAACTCCTTTAAGGTCTGGTAGTCATCAACTCCCTCAGCTTTTGCTTGTCTGGGAAAGGCTTTATTTGTCTTTTATATGTGAAGGATAACTTTACCAGATGAAATATCCTTGGAAGTCAATTTATTTTTCTTTCAACACTTTGAATATGTCATTTCACTCTCCCTAACCTGTAGGGTTTCTGCTGGGAAATTCACTGATTGCCTAATGGGGGAAACTTACACATTATAATCTTCTTTCCTGACTGCTTTTCAATTCTCTATTCTGATTTTTGACAGTTTCTTAATAATGTGTCAGAGAATGTTTCTTTGCATTGAGATAATAGGGAGCCCTATTAGCTTAGTGAGTTTGGAGAGCCAATTCTCTCCTCAGGTGTAGAATGTTCTCAGCTGATTTAAATAAAAGTAATGCACCATTCTCACCTGCTTCTTCTGAAATTATGAATATTCTAAATTTTTTACTGAATTTCTTAGATCATGTAAGCATTACTCACTCTTTTTCATGTTTTTTGATATTCGTTTCAAATTCCTGTCCTCTAACTCACTTATCGTGTCTTCCCTTTACTCTGGTGTACTTGCTGTCTGTTGCATTTTCCATTTCATTCATTAAATTCTTCAGCCCCCAATATGCTATATGCTCCTTTCTTATGATTTCTAGCTCTTTAATAATTATCTCATTTTGTTCAAATATTCTTCCCTGACTTCATTAAACTGTCTTTCTGAGTATTCTTGTAGATCACTGAGTTTCTTCAAAACAGCTGTTGTGAAATCTTTATCAGACAGGTTGCTGAATCGGGTGCCTTTGTGGTAGGTTAGTAGAGAATTATTATCTTTCAATGATGACATGTTTCCTTGATTTTCATATCCATGTAGCTTTGTATTGTTGCTATTCCATCTGAAGTAGTAGACACCTCCTTAAATCTTTGCTAGTTGACTACATGTGAGGTATTCTGTTTCTTAGTGGTGGTATATCTGGAGTTTTCTCTTTCTATGAGTACATTAGCTCCACTCTTCTTGCTGTTTTTCACAGCAGAGTTCTTTTTCATGGAATTATATTTGATTTACCATATTATTTTACTTTCAGGTGTACAACATAGTGAGTCCATATTTTTATGGATTATATGGCATTTAAAGTTATTATAAAATAATGGCTATATTTTCCCATGCTGTACAATATGTCCTTGTTGCGTATTTATTTTATACATAGTAGTTTTATCTCTTTTTTTTCATTATAGGCTATTACAAGGTATTGAATATAGTCCTCTATGTAGTTTTTAATCTCTTAGTCCCATACCCTAGTCTTTCTCCTACCCATTTCCTCTCCCCACTGATACCACTAGTTTGTTTTCTATGTCTATGAATCTGCTTATTTTGTTACATACATTCATTTCTTTAAATTTCTAGATTCCACACATAAGTGAGAACATAGAGCATGTGTCCTTCTCTGTCTGACTTATTATATGTAGAATAATATTCTCTACATCCATCCATGTAATTGCAAATGGCAATATTTCATTCTTTTTTATGGTGCAGTAATATGTGATGTATGTGTATGTGTATATGTATATATACACACAAGTATATATACACACACACATAAATATGACTTCTTCTTTATAAATACATATTTACCCTGTTATCCACACCCTCTTCAGCAATTATTATTTGTAGACTATTTGATGAAAGCCATTCTTACCAGTGTGAGGTGATCCCTCATTGTGGTTTTGATTTGCATTTTTCTAACAACTAGTGATGCTGAGCATCTTTTCATGTGCCTGTTGGCCATCTGTATCTGTTCTTTGGAGAAATGCTTATTTAGGTCTTCTGCCTGTTTTTGCTAATCCATTCTTTTAATGTGGCTCTCCAGTTTTCCAGCACCACTTATTGAAGGGACTCTCTTCTCTCCACTGCGTACTTGCCTCCTTTATCATAGATTAATTGACCATAAATGCAAGGGTTTATTTCTGGGCTCTATATTCTTATCCATTGACCTATGTCTCTATTTTTATGCCAGTACAATGCTGTTTTGATTACTATCATTTTGCAGTATAGTCTGCATCAGAGACTGTGATACCTCCAGCTTTGTTTTTTCTCAAGACACTTTGGAAATTTGGGGTGTTTTGTGGTTCCAAGTAAATTTTATGATTATTTATTATACTTTGTAGAAAATGTTATAGGTAGTTTGATAGTGACTGCATTAAATCTATAGGTTGCTTTGGGTATTATGGACATTTTAACATTAATTCTTCTACTCAAGGAAGACAGCATGTCTGTCCATTTCTTTGTATTATCTCCAAATTCCTTCATTAGTGTTTCACAGTTTTCAAACTATATGTCTTTCACCTCCTTGGTTAAGTTTATTGCCAGCTATTTTATTCTTTTTGGTGTGGGACTACATGGGATTGTTCCCTCAATTCCTTTTACTGATAGTTCATTATTAGTGTATAGAAAAGCAACACATTACTGAAGATTAATCACAGAGCTATGTATAACAATGACATAGGCTAACTGAGTGTTTTTTCTTCCTCAAGCGATGGACACAGCAGATGATAATGAGCCCCAGCTCAGAGGCAAAAGGAGGCAAGAACTCCAAGAGCAGCTGAGAGAATTAGGACTGGCAGTTGAGTTCTGGTTGCCGAAGCTGAGGGAACACCTGGGTGTGACCTGTGCCCAGGCCTTACAACACCTAAATGAGGAAGACCTACAGAAGCTGAAATCACTGGCGCAACATTCCTGGGAGGAAAGGGCCCTGGAGAGGTTGCTTAACCTGTCACACTCAAATCGTCTTGCAGAGTTACCGGAGTCTCAGGTGGAAACATTAAAGAAAAGGCTGAAGCAGACAAAACAGGCTCTGCAGGAGCTGGAAGAGTTGCTTTCAGAAGGGAGGCAGCGGCAGGAAGAAGCAGTGAGGAAAAAGGAGGAAGAGCTGAGGCAGGCAATGGAAATCCCCAAAGAGTACTGGCCACCTCCTGAAAAGTCCCTCCGAGAAGTCATAGAAAAACTGCAGAAACAACTCAACCACACAGAGGGGACACTGTCTCACAGGAAAAACCTCCCAGATGGAGAGCTGGTGAGATATGCATCTGGAGGATTAGCCCTGCAGGGAATTTACAAAACTAGTGACCAAGGGGGCCTGATAGAGAAGAGAGAGGAGCTACTCAGTGTCCCCAAGGAGTTCTCACTGTGCGGCCCACAGCAGGGTACACGGATGAAAACAACAGAATTTACATCTTCTCAAGCAGAATCCATGTTCACTCAGACTATAGAGAAGCTGGGCTTCAGTGCAACTGCCTTAGCAAAGGGTGGAGGTTGGGGATTAAGCCTAAAAGCTGGTATGGATCAGAAGAAAGACTCAGAATCTGAGGAAAGACGGCAGTCACATTCTAAGCACTCTTATTTCTGCTCAACCAAGTTCAACTACATCCCGCTGGCCTCCTGCCACTTTGCTGTTGATCAGCTCCAGTTCTCCAAGCCTGCTCTCCAGGAACTGAAAAGCATTGAAGATCTTTTGGGTCAGCCCACAGACTCAGATAGACTTCCCTTGCTGAGGCGCAGGACTGAAGAATTCTTCCAAAGGTTTGGCTCTCATGCTAACCAGGGCCCTTTGCACCTGGGAGGAATCTACTGGTGGAAAGCCATTTCAGAGGGTTTCCAAAGTGAGCATCTGGAAGCAGTCAAACAGCAGACAGCAGATGCCCTGGATATTTACATAATGGGGAGCTACACTGGCTTTGGAGTGAAAGGTGCTGCAGGTGTGGATATGTCACAAAATCTTTCAAACACAGCCTTTGAGAACATTAACTTGCAAAATCTTAAAACCGAAGTGCAATTATCTGTGGCCCAGACAGGTGGTCCACCAGAAGCAAATGGCCTTTTACAGTGGAAAACTGGCCTGGTGGCCAATAATCAAACCTGGTGTGTCATTGACCGGGGAAATCAGCTCGTGCCCATTTGGGATATCATCCTCTCGAGCCACAGAAGTGATTTCAAACAACCTCTTCAGGTAGCTGAGCACCTGAAAGACAGCTACACTGCTCTGACTGGGCTCACTGCCCAGATCCAGGAGGGAGAAGAATTACTGAGTGCTGAGAAGGCAGCTACTGTTTTCCTAGACAATGTGAAATCCTGGGAGGTTTCCCATCCTGAAGAGCAGCTGAAAAAGCTGATATATTTCATGCAAATGTTGACTCAGAAAATAAAAAGTTATGACTTTTGGATTCATAGATGCCTCACAGATTGGGGTCTACAAAATTTTCTGGTAAACACAGTCAACTTTTGCAAAAAATCTTCTATTTCTGGAACTGAATTTATCAAATCTAAGTTGCGCAGCCTTTTGGATCCTTACATCTACAAAGTGTCAAACTTTCCACAGACTGATTCCATTATGCAGTGGATCTTCCAGTCAGAGCCAGACCAAGAGCATGTAAACGTCACCAAATTTTCTGAATTGATTAAAATCCTTGAAAGAAACAAGAATGACCTTATGGAAGTGAAGGCCAAATCTGAGTCCACAGAATCAGTGGAAGAAGCTCAAAGCAAGGCTACTAATGAGGTCAGCTTGTCTCTTGGCTGCTTCTTGAATTACCTCCAAGAAACAGGGCAGCAAGACACACACATCTTGCTACTTTCCATTGCCACTGGTGCAGGATATCATGGGGTAAACAATACTTTTCAATATCTCTTGGGGTGTGATGAGTTAGACTTCCTCCTGAATGAAATGCAAAGTGCCAAAGGTAAATACAAGGAGCTCAAAAATATTTGTGACTGCAGGGCTCATGCATTCCTGGTACTCACAGGTTTGACAGCTACAGTTAGTGACAAAGCTGTTTCTCCAGAGGAGAAAACACAACGCTTGGCATTGGTAAGACATCACATGGCACAATCTTTGTCTAAAGAAGTTGTACAAGTCCTCTCCAAACCTGGAGCAGATCATAACTGGGAAAACCTAGAAAAAGACCTGAGATCGCTCACTGATGGTGAGTATGGAGACACCATCTCTTCATTGCAAAGGGATGAGGAGAGTAAACAATTGCTAAGTCTCTTGCATGAAATAAAACAGCCCCATGAAACACATGATAATGAAAATAACAAATGTGAGGTCATAGAAAATCAAGCCTTCCTAGAATTACTCCAGCGTCTAGACCTAGAACATTACTACCCAAAACAGATGAGCACAGCTAACTTCCATCAGATCTACAAGACGTCTGTGCACAATACCCAGCCCTGCTCTGAAAGAGAGCTTCCCTTCTACTTCCTACAGAAGCTACTGATGCTGGATTATGGGTTTAGATACCTGATCATCAAAGATGGTGGATACACAGAGAAGCAAGTCTATCCAAGCACCTCAAATCAAGAAAATGACACTTTTGATCCATATGAAGACTTCACTGAACACAATGATAGTCCCACTAAACCTTCAGCTACTAATGTGAGGTCCTGCATTCACCCTATGGATATTCAGATGGCAATTCTTCACTGTGCAGATGATTTTGCCAGACAATATATTTTCGGCAAACTTTCGATTTGTCAGTTTGCCCTCCCCCTCCTCATACCTACTCCCTGCAATTCTCAAATTGAATTCTCCCTCTGGTCTCTCAGTCAAATTAGGAGGAGCTGGCAGCAAGCAAGGAAATCAACAAAGGAGGAGAAGGACAATTACAAGAATCAGCAGATGTGTCGTGTCTCTACCCCAATTGTGTCCTTTCTTAGAGTTGGAAATGACTTCTCTGCCTCCAAATCTCAGATCATGAACTGTCTTCTCACTAAACGAAAGCATGATGTCTTTTTTCACCGACACTGCAAAGGGAGCAGCAGGAACTGTCTCTTGATGGGAGGTGTGGTGGAAGTTGCCTGGTTCTGTCCTGGGGTGAGATATGAGGACAGATTTGACAACTGCTTAACCTTCACCAATCTTCACGGAGATGCAAAGGAACATAAGAAGCAACTCACCTTTTTGCAGGAGGTCTCTTCTCTCATTGTGGTCCTCATGGCAACTTCTGATGACAATAAGGAAAACCAAAAAATTGTCCATGACCTGTGTCAGTCATCAAAACCTTTAATCTGTTTGCTTGATGATAAAGAAAAACGGATGGCCAATACTTCTGGCCTACGGGTGAAAATTGGAATTAGGAACAGAAATGAAGCAGAATTAATAGAGGAGCTCACAATTACAATCAGACGGTTGCTAGAGCTCTCTGACACTGCCCTCAGCCTGGAGGACTGTGCCCAAGTTGCTCGCAAGCAAGGACTGCTTATTGATGAAGACCAGAGAGACTGCAAGGAAGCCAGAGAAAAGGCAGAGGTTCTAATGGATCCACTGGAAAAAGTGGAAATATCTCAGGTGAAGGAAAAAATACTACCCCTTCAGGGAAAACTGTGGCAACTTTGGTGTAAAAAGGACAAAGAACTCTATCATCTAAGAGAAAAGGGGAATCGAAGCATTGAACAACACAAGAGTGAGATTGAGACGGAGAAACAATCACTACGACAGGCACAGCTAAGGAGAGCCTTTCCTCTCAATGACTTAATGAATTCTGTCCTTGAAATTCTCCAAAATCATTCAGAAACTCACACCAAACTCTACTTCTTGCAATGGCTGAGTGTGTTTTTAGACAAATTGACTGCAGGACACTTGGAAAACCTAAATGAGAAGAAAAAGGCTTTGTGGTCAGTGGTCCAAAAAGAAAAGCAAGAGGCACCAAAAAGTAAGTCCCTGAAAGCCTGGCAAAGTGAGATAGAAGCTATCTCCAGAGAGATTAGTGACTGTTCCTTGGGAACTAAGCAAATTCTCAGAGAATTTGGTCAGATCTATGAAGCTTTGGAAGAAACTTCTTCCATAAAAGATAGTCTCCTTCTCTCCCTTCCCCACATTGCTGCAGATCTGATGATATCTGGGGTTCCCATTGAGCTGATGGATGGGGATGCTTCATATGTGCCCCTAAAGTGGGTGGCAGCTGTTTTCGACCAGGTATCTGAGAAGCTTGGAAACAAACGGCTGTTTGTCCTCTCAATCCTTGGCCTACAGAGCTCAGGGAAGTCCACTTTACTGAATGCCATTTTTGGGCTGCAGTTCACTGTCAGTGCTGGGAGGTGTACCCGGGGGGCCTATATGCAGCTCCTGAAGGTGGAGGAGACATTCACAGAGGAACTTGGCTTTGACTTCATGCTTGTTGTAGATACAGAAGGACTTCGAGCCCCAGAACTCAGCAACAAGTCCCAGAATCGGGACAATGAGTTGGCAACCTTTGTCATCGGACTTGGAAATTTGACTCTGATCAATGTTTTTGGGGAAAATCCATCAGAAATGCAGGATATTCTACAAATAGTCGTCCAAGCTTTTCTGAGGATGAAACAAGTAAAAATCTCTCCCACTTGTTTCTTTGTCCATCAGAATGTGGGGGAAGTTACAGCTAAAGGCCAAACTATGGAAGAAAGAAGGCGAATAGAGCAGAGGTTAGATGAAATGGCAGCAACAGCTGCTGAAGAAGAACAGTGCTCAGATGTAACCCGCTTTAGTGATGTCATTAAGTTTGATGTCAATACTCACGTCTACTACTTTGCTCACCTCTGGGATGGCAGTCCCCCAATGGCCCCTCCCAATCCTGACTACAGCTACAATGTCCAGGAACTCAAAAGTAGAATTCTTTTGGCTGCCAAACAGGAGTGCAGGGGCAGCATCATGAAGATATCGGATGTAAAATTCCGAGTTCAAGATTTGTGGAGAGCCCTGTTGAATGAGAACTTTATTTTCAGTTTCAGGAACACCAGAGAGGTCATGGCCATGAGCAAATTGGAAACAATGTATAACTACTGGACCTGGGAGCTGAGGAGTCATGTGCTGACCTTGCAGGACCAGCTGACCAACCAGATTCAGAATGGAAAAATCCAAACACCTGAAACACACATGCTTGAGGCTCCAGTTACAGAAAAATATGAAGCCATCAAGCAAGAACTTGAAAAATACTTTAATGAAGATCCAGATAGTGAAGTACTGGTTCAGTGGAAAGGAAGTTTTGAAAACAAGCTAATGATCCTTAAAGAGAAACTAATTTTAGACAGCCAAAGTAAAGCCAAAGAAATTATTAGTTTTAAAGAACAGCAAGAAGAACTGGATAACAAAAAATCAGCTTATGAAAAGGAATTATTGGAAAAAAGCCAAAAGTTGGCTTTAACTGTAAAGGGCACAGAATTGAGTGAGGAAGAACTACATGAGAAATTCAACCCACTTTGGGAAAAATGGGTCTGTGATGTGTTCTCAAATCTCCCACCAGTCACAGAGCCTAATATTGAAGTGGATTCTGAAAACATCCTCTTGGATTATTTCAAAAAGGAGAAAAATATGGTGGACAGACTGAAGAAAAATTTTGGAGAAAACTTTCAAATCAAATATGACAAACATATCAAGATGAACAAGAAATATTTTAACATTTATCCACTGACATTAGAGCCCCAGGATATAGAGTCTGTAAATTCCATTACTGACCGAATTATTTCAAAATTTAATGAAACTATTAACAGCATTAGTAAGCAAAGGCATGATTACAGTCCAAGTTATTTCTTTGAAATCCTGAAAATCATAGATGAGGAGGTGAAATCTGCTCCCATTCAAGAAAGATGTACAGTTACAAGAAAATATGAAATTGACTTATCATTGTGTTTATTCCGAAGGGCAGCCATGAAGTTTAAGGAGATACACAAGGAATTCAAGAGAGCAAATGATCCTGTGAACTATCTAGAAAGCAAGAAAGATGATTTCTTCATGAGTTTTAAGATCTCTTGTCAAGGAGCAACCTCAATCAAAACATTTGTTGATTTTCTGTGGCACAAACTCACCCCTGCTATCTCCACCACTGTAAGGAAAACTATGGCCCACAAAATTGCTGGGGACATGCGAGCTGCCTGCCCAGCATTCAATGGAAACAGGACTAATCTGGAGAAACACATTCTCATCTCTCTGGCAGAAGAGGAAAATTTTGATATGTACTGGGAGTACCTTCAAAATTCAGAGTCATTTTTTAAGACTTACTTTGAAAACAATATTAAAAGATATTGTTCTGAGCAAAGAAATGAAAAAATGAAGACTTTTTTAAAAATAAGTTTAGATGACATCAAGAATGCCATCCTCTCAGCTATTCATGCATCCACAGCAATAGCTAAAGATAACAGCAGCACAGTGTCTGAGTGGTTGGATTTGTTCTGTGATCACCTGGGGGGTAACTTGATCTTTCCACGAAAAGACTTGATAAGCATTGAACACCAGGAGATAAAAGATATTGAGTTTCTCAAAGAAGCCATGAGTAAAGCTTTGGATCCTGCAATAGAGGGAGTAGCACAGAACTATTTGTGTATGCTTGTAGAAGACATTGTTCCTGAAATCCAGAAAATGCTCTCTGAACATCTCCATGGCTGCTGGAAACAGTGTCCCTTCTGCAGAGCAATTTGTACAAACACAATCCCCACCCACGAAGGATATCATAGTGTTCCCTACCACCGTCCACAGGCTATTGGTGGAATGCATTGGCAAAAAACAGAAACGTTTGTCATTGATTTTTGTACTAGTATGGTAGCAAGTGATTGTTTTTTGGCTTTGAAAGATGGCAGGGAAATTCCATTTAAGAACTATCGACAGGCAGGAGGGGAGTATGCCGAATGGAGTATCACCCCAGACACATCCACCCAGCCATACTGGAAATGGTTTGTCTCTCACTTCAGATCACAGCTGGAAGAAAAATATCACAGAAGATTTATAGGTAAAGGTGCAATTCCTGATGCATGGAACAAAATCACAAAGCTGGACGTACTTTATTACTTGAAAAATAATTAATACTCAATAACCACAAAAGAGACCCAGTATCTGAACAAAGAGGCACATTACCCAAACAATCTTAAAATACCACCTCCACAAAATGAAAGCCTTCATTCTAGATTTTTCAGATGAAGGATCTAAAACTATGTCAATTAACAGCAATAGCTGAAGATTTGCCAGAAAAGGATTTCACTTTTCTCTGCCTCAATTCCTTCTGCTTTAAAAACAAATTACTAAAATATATGAGTGCATGATACACTCAAATAAAATCATTTAAAATACCTACTTCATATTTTAAACTATTATTCTGAATGCTGCTTTTTATTTTTAAATATAGAATGTTACATACACTCTCAAGTAAATCATTTTCATAGAAGTAAATTAAAATCACTGTACACTGCTATAAATTCTATATAATAAATATATGGCTATTTCAATTAATATACACTTATTGACTGCAAGCTGCAAAATTGTATTCTCTTTTCATTGTATTTTTTTACATACTCTGCAATTGTCAAGAAGAGTATTAATGCTTGAATGCAAAAAAACTCATGAAAAGTTCATGATTCTCAATTCCCAAATAGAGTGCTATTTAGGTTTATACTGTTAAGAAAAAAACAGAAACTTGACCAGAATAGAGCCTGCATCAATTCAGGAAACATTACCTAACAAATATTGAAAATAGAAATTATATAATTTTTTCCCTCATTTAACCATCACTCTCTTCTTCCCTGGCACCTTGCCACTTGCCTCTACATGTTTTTTTAAAGAAAAGAAAAAGAAAACATTCACAGGAGCTTAGGTATTCAAATACTGGAACTTGTACAAGTCTGAGTAGGAATGCTTTATGGAATGAAATTTATGACCAGGTAAAAAGGGCCATTTTAATCAAGGCTTTGGGCAAGGTCAAATTTGATTAATCCATTAATGATTTTAAAAACTACTCCTTCAAGATTAAAATATCAAAAATATACAGTTTTTAACATGGTGATATTTTGATAAGAGATGCTTTTTAAGTATTAAAATATAAGAAAATGCCCATCTCCAAATCAGGCACCCTTGTGACTTTTCACACTATTTGATCCATAGAATTATGATCACAAATAAACATGAAAAGCACCCTGAAGCCAACCAAGGATCTGGGAGGGGGAAAAATCACCATTCTGCAAACCTATACCTTCTGAAACATGACTTATGCTAGGTTCTCAAAGCTGATGATCTAAAGTAGTCCTGATACTAACAAGAAAATTTCTTCATACCTGACATAAGGGCTTCCATTGCCTTCCATTTAAGGGCACACTCTCTACCCTCCTCAGCCACTGAAGACAGACTGTCCAAAGAACAGCTGTCAAAGGACTTGGGTCTTCAGAGCTGGGAGACAGGAGTGCTGACTGTGCTATCTTTGTACCCTCAAGGGCATCCAGCATACTCTGTTTCTGGTCAAATCACCACATCTCCAGAAGAAATCCTGGAACAGAAACATTATATGGGAAACTGATGTTCTTGCACAGTAAGCTTTTCCTTTTGTTCCCTAAAAAGTAGTCTCACTGAGAGTTGGAAGGACCTCCTAATATGATAGTTGAAATAGTGATAAAAACAGAACCCATGCATAATATAGCACCTGTCTCTGACATCACTGCATCCTTGAAAACTCTGCAATATTAACATCTGCTGAATGCTTTTCATATTTGTTTAATGAACCATTTAAGCTTTTAACTATGAAGTTTTATGTATCATTCATTAACTTTGATTTTGAAGTTGAAAGTACCATGTATAAATAAAAAAATTTTATAAATTCCTCAGGCATTTAAGCAGAGTGATTATTAAATGAAATCCAGAGTCTCTGGTCAAGAATCCCCCCAAAACTGGCAAGAAATAAGCTGGGATTGAGTGAAGAAGGCTATGTGTGAATGTGTTTTTTGGTAATAGTAGTGGAGAGTAAAGTGCTATCAAGGTGGGGTCAGGAGTAAAGGGTCAGTGGGTTATGGTCACTGAGAAAGATCTTAGGAACAGTGGAGTGGAGTGAATGCATGAGTAGGGATGAGAATTATATCATCATCAAAAGTGGGAGACAAGGGCTCAGCATAGGTCACAGGACTAGAGATGGCCAGATTGTAAAGTCAATAGAGGTAGTGTTCACATGGTCAGTGGAATGGGTCTCCCTGAGTCACTGAAAGTGGGGATCATAGAAACACAGGAATTAGGCATCATCACATCAGTAGATTTAGGGGATTCCCAAAGTAAGTTAAGCAAGAGAGCACAAGGCCTGTAGGGATGGGGCTAGGAGGGTGATGGATTGTTACAAAGTTCAAACCACATGAGTAACACGTGAGTTGCTTTAATGAAGATGGAAATTTGCACTAAAAAGTTTTCAACTAGGTCTCTCTCTCTGAAAGAGTGGATATAATCATGGGAAAGTCAACTGAAAGAGGCATGTTATGGATGAATATTTGTGTCACCCCAAAATTCATATGTTGAAGCCCTAATTCCCAATGTGATTTTAGAGGGGATCTTGGGAGATAATTAGGGTGAGATGAGTTCATGAACGAAGGGTCGTCATGACTGGATTAATGCCCTTATAAGAAGAGACACCAGATCTTTCTAATATCAAGGGAAGAATATGTAAGCACACTGCTATAAGGCAAGCCAGGAAGAGACCGCTCATCAGGAACTGAATCAGCTATATCTTGATCTGAGATGCTCTAGAACTGTAAGGAATAAATGTCCATTGTCTAAGGCACCTACTCTATGGTGTTTTGCTATGGCAGCCAAAGCTGACTAAGACAGGGTTTGTCTGAAAATTGGCCCCCTTAAGGTTTGGGATGCTTTTCCCATGGAAAATGGCATATGAAACAAACAAGTTTTTATTTTATCCCCTTCATTCAAAATTGTAATTCTCTTTAATCATTTGAGTACTTCAGGAAGGTCTAAAAAAGCCATTCAGCCCTTTCTAGTAGTCTTGTGACACCTGGATGGACAAAACAGTGAAGGAAAGTGTGAGTATTACCAATAATAGTATCATGATCATTATTAATTCTGATATCTTTGCAGTATTAGTGCCTGTGACATCTTAGGCAGGTACTTTAACCTCTCTATGTTCAAGTGCCCTGTCTGTTAGAGTGCATTTCTGATTATACTGTTAGGAAGAATAAATGAATTTCTTCTCTTCTCCTACATCACTCTTCTTTGCTGGTTCTTCAACTTTCATCAGTCTCTCAATGCTATACCCCAAGGGCTCAATCTTTGGTCTTCCTTCTATAACTAGACTCTCTCTGTCTCTCTTAGGAATTACCAGTCCCCATCACATTAAGTACCACTTACACATCGATGACTCCTAATACATATGTCTCACCACATCTGTCACCAAATGTCAAGCAACTGCCTACTCACCACCTCCACTTGGATATCTTCAAGACATCTCAAGCTTAACATGCTCAAAACTGGACTCTAAATATCCTCTCACTCATACCCTTCTCTTACCCACAGCTTTCCTCTTTGCCATTAAAGGAAAATCCATTGTCTCAATTCCCTGGGCCAAAAAATACTCTAAAGCAACCATATTTCTTCTCACCACTCATTCATTGCTAAATACTGAAGAATCTACTGTAAAAATATATCCAAACTCCAATCATTTACCAACATTCCACTGCAGGCACTGAGGTTCAATAGCCTTCAAACAGATCACCACAACCACATCCAACATAGCAGTCAGAAAGCTTTTTTAAAATGTAAGCTAGATCATTTCAATCCTTTGTTCAAATCCCTGAAGTAGCTCCATGTTCATTCAGTGTGAAAGGCAAAGTCACCACAAGAGTCATCAAGGTGTTATACAATGTGACGTGATGTGATGTGATATGGCCCTTAATTGCCATTCTGGTCTATTTCTGTCCCCCTTGGTCACTCACTCCAGCCATTCTCAAAAGATGACTGAGTCCTCAGGATTAAGGTCCCTGCAGCACTGTGGCAAACATATACTGTAATGGTTCCTAAAAGTACCTACCAGTATTTAGTCAGATAAATATACACTGGGGAAAGGAGAGTACCCAGATATTTTCAGAATTATTGGACACGAGGTCTGCATTGACACTGACATCTAGAGAAACAAAGTATCATTATTCATAATTGGGGGCTAGGTAATAACTGGCGTCCTGACTAAAGTCAAGCTTACCATCAGTCCACTGGGCCCACAGATCCATAGAGTGGTCTGTCCCCCGTCCCCGTGTGTGTAATCAAGGAATGACAAAACTGGCAATGGGACTAACCCTTCCATGGGGTCCTTGTCTTATGATGTAAGTGTTATAATAATGAGAAAGCGTAGGCAGAAGCCTTCAAAATTCCCCTACACCCTGGCAAGTTAATACATGTTTGTAAAAAAAATCACAACACAGGGGAAGGCAAGATTATTACCACCACTAAAGACCTAAAGCAGTGGTTGCCCCTATCACATCTCCATTTAATTTGCCAGTCTGGCTCCTGCAGTAACAGATAGATCCTAAAACATTCCTGTGAACTGCTGCAAGCTCAACCAGTGGTAGCCCCTACTGTAGGTTCTGTACTGGCCAAGGTAATACTGCTAGAGCTAAGGCCTAAGGTATGTAGCATTTGCCATCGATTTGGCAAATGCATTTTTTTCTCTTTCACTGATAAGACACTTTTAGAAACACTTTACATTCATGAAAGGCACAAATATATTTATTTATAGTTTTGTCCCAGGGCTTTATTAACTCTCCCACTTTCTGCTATAAGATAATGGTAAGGAAAGGGGACAATCCCACAGAATATCACATTGATCATTGATAGGATGACATCCTGTCAATTGACCAGAAGAAGAAAGAAGTGCTGAGAGACTTCATGGCCTTGTTAAGACATGTGTCCAGAGGGTGAGAGAAAAACCCTACAAAGATTCAGGGACTTGCCATAACAAGATTTTTAAGGGCCCAGTGGTCAAGTTACACTATTCAAAGTAAAAGACAAATAACTGCATCTTGCATTCCCTACAATGAAAAATAAAGCACAGCACCTGGTGGGCCTTTACTCATTCTGAAAGCAACATATTCCACACCTAGGAATACTTCTCTGGCCCATGTATCAGGTAACAAGGAAGTCTGCCGTCTCCAAATGGGGTCAGAGGAGGAAGGATTCTCCAACAGGTTCAGGCTGTGATAGAAGCTGACCAACTGCTGAGCCATATGATCCAGCAGGCCCTATGCTGCTGAGTTGTCAGTTTTGATAAATGATTCACTGTGGAGTTCATGGCAGAGATCAGCAAATCATGGTTTCTGGACTGAGCTGGTATGCCACTGTTTTTGGAAAAAATATTTTATAAAAATACAGCCATGTTCATTCATGTGAATGTTGTCTATAGATGCTTTCACACTACAAAAGCAGAGTTGAGTAGTTCAAACAAAGAACATATGGTTGACAAAGTCTTGAAAATTCACTATGGCTCATTATAGGAAAAGGTTTGTTGTTTTTTTTTTTTATGCTTGGTTAATGGTAAGTCCCAGCAAGAGAATCATAATGCAGGGGTTTGGGAATAAGGCCATGCCATGTGCAACAGAGAATTATATGCCTTTTGAATAGCAGCTCCTGGTCTGCCACTGATTCCTGGTAGTCATGAAATGTTTGACCATGAGGCACAGGGTGAACATGTGAATGAAATTGCCCATTATGAGCTGGGTTATGTTGGATCCACCAAGGCATGCTGTTGGAAAGGCCCAGCAGTAATCCATTCAAAAATGGAAATGGTATATCCAAGGTCAAACCTGTTCAGGTATAGGGGACAGTATTACTCATGAGCAGTAGCCCCAACCCACATGTCACCTACCATGGTTGCACCAGGAACCCTCTCCCAGCTCACATTTATAGCTTTATGGAGGGAGATGACATACAAACAGCTAAAGGAAGAAGAAAAAGCTAAGCTTGATTTTTGAACAAGTCAGCTTGATATTGGGTACAACCGGAGAATGGATGGTAGTTGCAATGAAGCTACATTCATAAATAGCCTTGAAAAGCAGTAGAGAGGGGAAAATCTTCCCAAATGAAAAAACTACAAATGTTGCTCCTAGTCATTGGCTTTGTATGCAGAGAGTAGTAGCGTGAGGTGAGAATATGTGCAGATTCCTAGGCAATCACCAATAACCTTGCTGGCCAAAAAGCAATAAACTAAAAGATCAGAAATAAGAAGGCTTTGGGTAGAATATGTGGAGGGACAGATGGCAGTGGGCACAAAGTGTGAACATCTTTATATCACACATGCTCATCAGAAAGCACCCACCACTCAAGAGATCCTAAACAATCAGGTTGGAAAATGACTTGACCAGTTCATGTTAACTGTTCTTCCTCATCAGCCTCCCAAGAACTGGTATGACAGGCATATATATGAAATGATCACAATAGATATGTAGGCTATGCATGGACCCAATAACAGGAACTTCCACTTACCAAGGTTAAGCTACCTACTGCTCCCTCTGCGTGTCCAATCTCCAACAACAGACACCTATGCTGGTCCACCAATATGGCACAATTCCTCAAGGAAGTCAAATGGACACTTGTTGGCAAGTTAATTTCATTTTAATCCTTCCATCTTGCAACGTCCAACACTTCATCCATATGGGGATTGATACCTATCCTAGGTATGGGTTTACCTTTTCTGCTAGCAGAGCTTTGATCAGCACTAGTATCTAGAGGCTTACAGAATGCCTGATCCACAGGTATGGTATCCTGACAGCTGAGGGTAAGGGAAACCTAGAATTTATAGTGAAGAAGGAAGAAATTTCCTTAGATTATATCCCAAGGACCAATGGAAGCAATGTAGGCTATAATTCACCTCTAACTTTCATCTTCTAAATTTCCCTTCAGAAATAGAGGCCCACAGACATCAAGAAGGAATTGCCCTCCAAACATGTTTGGAAAAGTAAATCTACATGGCATAAGAAATAGACTCTGCTGGCCTTATGGAGATCCACCACTTAGATCTTACTGAAGAAAACCTTCTGTGAACAGAGTTGACTGACAGCCTCCACCTGCCACTTGATTAGATCTACCAGGATGCTCACACTGAGGCCACACCTTCCCCAGGCTGCCCTCAATGACTGAGGCATGTGAAGGCACAGTCTAGCCCATTATGGAGTTACCTCAACTAGCAACCATTCCTCAGGATTCCCTGTATGCCTGGCCAAAATTTTCTTTAAACTCACAGTGGTCTAAGACTCTTTTTATCCCATCCTTCCTTCCCTTTCTACCTTCTCAGGTGTCAGATAGGCATGGTGGTCTGAAGGGTTTCCTTGCCTATTGCTTTCTCCTCCTATATCACACACATTTCCTCCAATACGTCTCTTACATGTCTAATTCCATCTTGGCATCTGCTTCCTGAATGACTTTCACTTATTTACAAGCTATTTATACTTCTTATTCTTTCTGCAGTCTGTTGCGGTCATTTCCTTATTTTTCTATTGAGTTGTTGGGTTTTTTTGAATATTTATCTGTAAGATTTTTCATATATTAAATGAATTAGTACTCTATCTCACAAAGGAGCTGCAAATATTTATTTTACAGTTGACACCTTTCTATTGACTTCATATAAAACATTTCTTCATTTACAGAAATGAGTTTTATGTAGTCACATGTACAGATCTTTTCCTTTCTGGTATGTGGTTGTTTCTTGCTTAAAATGGCATTCTCCATATCAGTAATAATAACAGCACTACCAAGAATAATAATAATAAATTTCATTTTCTTCTAGTATTTTTATCAGTTTTTTTACTTTTATTAAATTGTATCCTTCTGCAAATTATTTTGGTAGAATAAGTAAGGTAGAGCGTCATATTATTTTCTTACAGCCATGTAGTTTTTGAATAACCTATTTTGCCACTGATTTTAAATAACATTTTAATCATAGGCAAAGTCAGTATGACTCCCTTACTTTTAACTCTTCCTGTTAATAAACTAGCACCAATTCTTTTTAAATATAAAGTTTCTTCTTTGTGAATATCTTGCAAGAATAGTACAAGCTCATATCTTCTATTTTGTAATTTTCTTGACTACTCAGACATGTATTTTCCTGACTATATCAGCTTGACCAATTCCAAACATAAACTTCATATACGTATTGAGATTGACTTGAATGTATACTTAAATTTAAGAACAAATTTAAGAACAATATGTTTCTTTCCAGTAATAAGTCTTCCTCAGAAGAATGCATCTTCTCATTTATTCAAGTCTTTATACATCAGGCAAAGGCTTTAGAGATTTCTTCAGATCAACAGTATACATTTGTTGTTAAATCTAGCCCAATTTGTTATCTTTTTGTAGTTGCCATTGCATATGAAATCATCTTTTCTTTTATATTAACTGACCACATATTGTTCACATGTATAAAAAAATTGCTGATAACTGTTATCAATATCAATCATTGATACTGATAAAAAAACTTTTAAAGCACTGATTTTTTTTTTGGATATTAACCTTATAACTAAATAATGGAATAATTCTACTTATTCACTGTTTCTCAATTGATTACCTTGGTTTTTCAGGTTTGATACTTTATCATTTGCAAAGAAGCAGGCATCCACTTTCTCAATTTGTATAACTCATTTTTTTCTTCTCATATCTCAAGAATTTACATAGACATAACAATATTAAGCAAAGTGGATTTAGTGTCACAGTAAAGTGGTATCTGTTTTCGTAGCTTTAGTGAAAATACTTTAGGTTTTACACCACTAAATATGACATGAGAAATGTATCTTTACCATACTATAAAAGTATCTACTTATCTCTACTCTATTAAGAATTTTAGTCATAAATGGATATATACATTTATTAAATGCACTTCCTATATCCTTGCTGAAGACAATATTAATATTTCTTAATAGGAAACAAGCCATACTTGGCACTTGTGTATTTTATTTTGTAATGTTTCTGAATTCTATTTGCTAACTGAAATTAGAAAGGTGCCCTAGTTATTTATAAGTGAGATTAACATGTACATTTATTTTTAATATTTGTCAGTTATAGTAGGAGCAGTAGTAATAATAATAATAACAGCAAAAATAATGATAACAAATATCTCTTATGCACTTAACTCTGTACCAAACATCCAAAGAATGTTAGATGTATTAATTCACTTATGCCTTATAGTAACAGTATAAGCAGTGCTATTATTCTTTTTTTAATAGTAAGAAACTGATGCACAGGGAGGTTAAATAACTCATTTAATATCGTACTACTAGTAAATGATGAGGCCAGAATTTGAATCCAGGTGGCCTGATTCCAAAACCCTCACTTTTAAACACAATAGCATTTATAAAAATAATTCAGAGGGTTTTCTTCTGTCTATAAGCTTGGGAATTGTTCTCCTATCATTGGCATTATTTTTCTTTGAAGTGTCATAGAATTCCCTTTTTAACCATCTGGGCCTGATTCATTTATCTCATTCTACTCCATTTGTAAGGAAAGGGAGAAAGACCAGAGGCAACGCTTGGACAACTTTCTCAGTTACTTTCATGACAATTATCACACGTAAGTTATAATTCCTTTAATGTATATGGGTCAAACATTATGCATTTCAAACAAAATTTTCCATGGACTAAAAAGGCTGAGAAATTTCTAGGCAATGTAAAATATATGGCCTATAATTGACAGCAATATATATACATATATGTGAAACCCAATACAAATATATGTAGATATATAGATAGATTATACAGATAGATATAGATAGAGACATGTGAAACAGTATATGTGAAAGAGGAAGTTTGCTTAAGTGAATTTTTCCAACAATATCCTGAAAAATCCCTAAGATCAGAGACAGCTGGATCAGGGAATTGGCATGCTCATGCTGTGCTCAGGGTAGAAATTAAAGAGCTACAGAAAAACTGGACCAGTACAAGTGATCAGAGCTGCAGCATTTGATTCTGGGATAATGCCACAAAAAAAATTCTCTCACTAAAGAGAGTGAGATAGTTGTATGTAAAATTCCAAGAGGCAGCATCAGAGACTGAAACAGAAAAAGACTGATTCTCTCAAATAACCTCCAGCCTTCACAAAGGCTACTGAGTCCTCACACAGAGAATCTAAGTAGCTGGATAACCAGGAGAGCAGCCCATCTGATGAGTATACTTGCCTTCTCATAATTAGCCTCTGCATTTGTTCTCAGGAAAATTGTAATTTTCACATTCACTGGAGAAATACATTCCATCTACCAGTACAGGACAGTCCAGCTGAAAATCACCAAAAGAGCTGAAGAGGCAGGTGATGTAGCATCATGGCAGCAAAACACACTCCTTTTGTCTCCTCTCTTCAATCTACAACAGTAAAATATCCATAACTCTACAAGGTTTCCTTTGACCAACACTCCAGGATACCAAAGACATCCACGCATCTGTTCATCAAAAGGTAGGTGGATTGGAACACATAGAGGAGGTAGACCAGGTTAACAGTGAAAGTGGTGCCTGCAATCCTGGATCTTCAACTACAGCAACTGAGCCCATAGCCCCAGACAATGCAGTAGCAGAAGTGAAGCAGTGCACATGACTCCAGCCTCCCAACCATGATGGTGCCCACAGCCACAGGGAACTGGCAATAGCGTCAACAGAGCCTGAGAACTTGCTTCTCCAGCAGTGGAAGCGCCCAGGACTCTGGCTCCTCCACCTGCAGTGCTGGCACCCACAAATTTGACAACTTGAACATGGCAGAGGTACCCACAACCCAAGCTTCCCCTCCCCCACCTATTCTTACTATGACAGAGCCCTTGGACATGATGACTCCAGACAAGCCAGAAGTACCTGCCAGCAGTGTCTCCCAGGTGGCAATCTCAGTGACAATAGCAACACTAACAGCAGCAAGTCATCAGCAACCACAGAGGCACAAGCAACAACAATGAGGTACAGGAGAAAACCTCTGGAAGAGGTGGAGGGTGAAAAGTGTGAATGTTCCTATGTAGCTGAGGTAAGAAAAACCAGAAAAGTATTCACTACTTCAAATGCACCAGCACAGAAATAACTTATCAAGCACCGTGAAAAACCACAGTAACACAGAATAACAAAAATAACATAATTCTCCAGAAAACAAACTTAAAGACACAAGACAATGTAATCTAACTGATAGAGGACTCAAAATAGCTGTCATGAAGAAACTCAGTGAGGTATAAGAAAACTCAGAGAGGCAACTCAATGATCTTAGGAATAAAATTAATGAGCAGAAGGAATAATTTACCAAAGGGATTAAAACTCTACAAAGCAGCCAAACAGAAATTCTGGAACTGAAGCCCTCAATAAATGAGACAAAGAACACATTAGAAAGCGTTAGAAATAGAACAGATCATATTGAAGAGAGAATTAAGCAAGCTCAAAGACAGAAATCTAGAAATGATACAAGTAGAAGAGGAAATAGAAATAAAAATTTTTAAATGAAGAAAATTTTTGAGAACTATAACTTTATTAGTAAGGGCAACATAATGATAGTGGTATTCCACAGTAGAAGAGAAGGAGAAAGAAAAAAAGATTGTATTTAAAGAAATAATAACTGAGAAGTTTTCAAATCTGGGGAAGAAACTGGGTTATGAGTCCATGAAGCTAAGAGAACATCTAATTATCTCAGTGCAAAAAGGCCTTCTCCAAGACATAGTATAGTAAAACTGTCAAAAGTCAATGACAAAGAAAGAATTTTTAAGTCAGCCTAGGAATAAACAACTAATACAGAGCAACCAGAAAACAAGAGAGAAAATGGCAGTACTAAGTTCTCATTCATCAACAATACACCTTAAATGTAAATGTACTTCATTCACCAATCAAAAGACACAGAGTAGCCAGATGGACTAAAAACCAAGACCCAACAATATGCTGCTTCCAGAAGACTCACTTCAGCTTTACAGATAAACATAGATTCAAAGTGAAGGGGTGGAGGATGATACTCTATGCAAATGGCAACTAAAAGAAAGTGCATGTAGCCATACAAAATACAATTTAAGCCAGAAACAAATATGGACATTATTTAATGATAAAAGGGACAAGTCATCAAGAATATATAACAGTTATTAAGATATTTGCATCTAACATAGGAGCACCAAAACACATAAAGCAATTATAACAGAACTAAAGGCAGAAATTGACAGCATCACAGCAATTTTAGGGGGCTTTAAAACCCCACTTACATCAATAGATAAATCACCCAGATAGAAAGTCAACAAGAAAACAGCGGCCGTAAGTGAAATATTAGACTAGATGGATTTAATAGATTTATAAGGACTATTCTACATGGAGGCAACAGAATACACATTCTTCTCAAATGCACACTGAACATTCTAAAAGATGAGCCATATGCTGGAATACAAAACAAGTCTCAATAAGCTTAAGACTAAAATCATATCATCCATCTTTCTGACCACAATGGTATGAAACTAGAAATCAACTACAAGAAAAAAGCTAGAAACTCACAAGTATGTGGAGACCAAACAACTATCGGGTCAAAGAAAAAATCAAAGGAGAAATCAAAAACTACCTGAAGACAAGTTAAAATGAAAATATAACATATCAAAATCTATGCAATGCAGCAAAAGAGTACTAAGAAAGAAGTTTTAAAGCAAGACAGGCCTACCTCGAGAAATAAGAAAAATCTCAAACAATCTAATTTTATACACCTAAAGGAACCAGAAAAATAAGAACATTGCCCAAAGTCAGTATAAGGAAGGATAAAGATCAGAGAAGAAATAAACAAAATAGAAAAGAAAAAGACAGTAGAAAAAAAAATCAATGAAACTAAGAGCTGGTTCTTTGAAAAGATACACCAAACTGACAAACCTTTAGTTGGACTTACTAAGAAAAAAAAGAGAAAAGGTTCAGAAAAATAAAATCAGAATCAAAAGAGGAGATATTACAACAGATACCATAGAAAAACAAAGGATTATAGGAGAATACAATGAACAGATAATGCCAAGAAACTGGATAACCTAGAAGAAATGAAAAAATTCTTAGAATTGTACAACCTTGAAAGACTGAATAATGAAAGGTAAACACACTGTTGTGTATAAAGAAGTCAGAATATAATATTATACACATGAAATTATATGTTATAAACCAATGTTACTTCAATTATATACATACATGTATGTATGTATGTGTGTGTGTGCGTATATATATATATATATATATATGTATGTATATATATATCCACTGCCCATAAATCCAGCTCTAAAAATATATACTCAGGAATACATTAGTAATTAGACATGGGCATAAAGATGTTCAAAACAGCAATTTTTTATAAAGCAAAAATTAGGAACAGAATATATGGCCAATAGTAAAGAAATCATCAATTATGATATATTAACTCAATGCAAATACACAGGCAGACATGAAAAACTACATTTTCAAAGAATACTTAATAATGTGAGACAATGCAATGATAGAATGATAAAATGGCAGAGACAAAAAGCAGTTGAAGAAAACAGAAAGAGAAACTAAGCTGAACAAAATACTATCCCCAAGGAAACAGTTAATGCTGAAAAAGACAATATATTAAAATAAGTAAAATTAATGTGGTATTCCCACAGAAATTTGAGAGATTATCCAAAAACAAGATGCTTCCATAAAGAATCATCTTTAATATGCTCCTACTCTCACCATTTATATCTAATCCACCACCATGATCAGTCAACTTTACACAAATATCTTTCAGATCTAATATCTTTTCATTACCAACATCCTGGTACAAACTATCATCATCTGTCTCCTGGACGAGTAATTAGAGTTCCTCATTCATTCTTGTCAATCCAACCCTAATGTGCTAAGGATACAGAGATGAGCAAAAGGAGGCATAATTTCCACCATCATGGAGTTTATAATCTTGTTAGACAAACAGAAATGATTCAATTACATAAGAAAGACGCAACTAACACTGTAGGAAATCTACAGAATGCTATGAGAGTGCTGACTTCCCAAAGGTCTCTGAAGAAAGACCAAAACCTTTAACATGGTTGATGAAGCCCACAATGGAGTGGATCCTGCTTATCTTTCCAGCTTCATATTCCACCACCCTTCCATTTATACACCATTATGGAAGCACACTGGCCCCCTTTTTTTCCCATTTGCTTTAGTGCCCTGTGCTCTCTCATTCACCATGGGACCTTTGTGCACACCATTTATTCTGTTTATAATACTCCTCTCCACACTTCTGTCCTTTCTAATTAGCCTGACAGATTTCAGATTAAGCCACTTCTCCAAGGACCTGTTCTGACCTCCCAGAATTAAGTCAGCACCCTCACCCATTTGAACACTCTGATAGCATTCTATGGCTTGCTTACATGTTCTCCAATGAAATTACATTAGAAATCAATAAGAGAAAGAAATGTGAGGAAAAGAGACACTTGAGTGGCATAAGAAAACCAGAAAGAGGTGGTAGGGAATAGTGATGACATATTGTAAGCCAAAAGGAAGAGACTGGTTCAAGTAGTAGGCACTAGTCAACCATGTCATATCCTACTGAGAGAATAAGGTAATGCTGAACACTTTCCACTGGATTAGCAACACAGAAGATTTTGTTGACCTTGGTCATTGTTGTCTCATTGGAGCTATGGTGGAATTCGTCAGATTAAGTTAGGTTGAGGAGTGAATGGAAGGTAAGTAAATGGAGATAGCAAGAGTACACAATTCTTTTGATCAATTTGCTATGAAGGGAAAGAAACTGAGCAGGCAGCAGGAGAATATGGGATGTAACAGGTCAATTGTGTTATTTTAACTTTTTCTATCTTTATTTATTTTTGCCTGTTTGACTCTGTTTCCAAAAAATATGTTAAAGTGCCATTATGAATTTTGGTTATTTTTTCCCTACCTGTATATAATTTTTTTGCTTTATTGCTATTAGCTCTTCTTGTTAGATTTTATCTTTTATTAATTTTAGTTTTCCCCTGAAATAGTACATCTTTTACCACTTGATTGTACTCAGTCAACTTTATTGTCAGCATTGATAAGATTGATCACATTTTGACAGTCCTATTTCACAGGCAGATTTTTTTTTTAGATGAGTAAAAATAAAACATTTTATTTCAATGTCGAAACAACAGAAACATTTGGAAATACTAGACTAATTTAATCAGCAAAGTATTTATGATATTTGTCAAATATAGCATTAAGATAGATGCCCTGGGTTTTTCTAATATTGTACAACTAATATTTATCAGTGGCCTACTATGTGCTAAACACTATGCTAGGTGTGCATGACTTGAAGAGATTTAGAGATGAATAAAATACTGTCTCTCTTCAAAGAACGCAAAGTGTAGCAGAAACAGATTAAAGTAGAATGTGGTAATCCCTTTCCTTTTCATGTATGCAGATACATTTCAGCCTAGAGGAAAAAGTGTGTTAGAATAGGATTTTAGAAGAAGTCAGTTTAAGCAGACTCTTAAAGAACAAATCAGGAAGACTAAAAAGAAAGAGACATTCTGAGCTAGAGTGATAAACTAACCCTGTTTGCCTGGCAAGGTTGGGTTGCAGGGGGTGGGGGAAACTTCCAGGGCTAAAACCAGGTAAATTCTAGACACACTAGGACAATTGGTCACACTGTTCTAAGCAGAAGGAACAACCTGGTTGAAAGGCAAAAGAAGATGTAGATATTTGGAGACCTAAAAAATTCCAAAGTATACATAAAGGAGACAAGCATAAATGAAAACTGAGGAAGCTAATCACTCTAAGGGTCATTTTGTGCTGTACAAAAGAGTCTGGAGTACAATTTTAAATCAATGGAGAACCACTGATGAGTTTTGCTCAAAGAAGTGAAATGTTCTGATTTGCCTTTGGAAAGATCATTCTGACTTTCCTGTGAAAGATAAATTAGAAATCTAAGACCAAAACTTGTGGTTGCCAAGGAGGCGGGGGGTGGGAAGGGATAGAATGGGATTTCAAAATTGCAGAATAGATAAATTATACTGTATAGCACAGGGAAATATATACAAGATCTTAGGGTATCTCAGAGAAAAAAATGTGACAATGAATATATACATATGTTCACGTATAACTGAAAAATTGTGCTCTACACTGGAATTTGACACTACATTGTAAAATGATTATAAATCAATAAAAAATTATAAATAAATAAATAAAATATTACTTTAAATCCTAAAAAAAAAAAATGAAATCTAAGACAAGAGGAAAGTGACCTGATTAGGAAGCTGCTATATTAATTCATGGGGGGGGAAAAAAAGACAAAGAGAAATATGGCAGCTTTAACAAGGATATAGAGGGAAAGATAAATTCAAGAAATATGTAGGCAGTCAAAACAATGGGATTCAAACACATATATGAAAGATCAATAATGACTCCCATCTGCTTTAATAAGCTCAGCAGGTGGAAGTTTCATTCATCAAGAATGGAAACACAAAAGAAAGAACAGACTTTGAGGTGGAGATGCTTGGAAAGGGGAAGATCATGAATTCTGTTTGATTTGTTGACTGTAGGACCCCCACAGAGGGTATTAATCAAAGCACCAGCAGGTATTTTCAATATAACTCTGATGCCCACGACTGAGCTTTGGGACAGAGACAAATAGAACCTCCATGTTAGAGTGGTGTCAAGGGATGAAGGAATGAAGAGTTTCAAGAAGGAAGTGACTGATCAGTTTTGAAGGCTGCAGAGAGATCAAAATAATAAGTCTGAAGTGTGTCCAAAGATCTTGGTTTTTTGGAGTAAATTAGAGATCTTTTCCAGACCAGGACTAGTGTGGAGACGGTGACTAAAACTTTATGATAGTGAGTAAAAATGTCAAATACAAGTGGCTTTTTTATAGGTTTTTTGTTTTTTGTTTCTTTTCATTCCTTTCCTAATTTGCTGAATGAATCGAACTTTATCTCTTTGTTTCTTAAGACATAAATTATCCACCTTTATTTCTACCCTAGAAATGGTTTGCCTTTTTTATGACAAATATAACCGGCTTACTGAATGAGTTGGAATCAGTAGGGTACAAGCAAACAGCAATTTTATTTTTCTCAGGACTGTCTCCTTCAGTCTGTTCTGTAGACCCAGTTCTTAACAACCCTGGATGAAATATCAGGTAAGTCCCATAGTTTCCTCAGTGAATCTTAGCCTATAAAAAATTTAATAACCATCTAATGAAATCTCTTATTCAATTGAAAGCCCATCTCCTGCCAATGCCAGGCCTGCATCAGTCTGGCAATGCAGAAAGGGAGAGAGGTTAGCTTCTTCACTATGTTCCCACCCTGTTCCTTTACTATTCTTTCATTACTGTGTTGTCCCTTGCTCCTCCAGGGTTGAAAGTGGGAAGATATAGAAATGGCTAATAAGAATACAAAAAGATGCTCAATGTCATTAGTTGTTTGAGAGATGCACATGAAAACCACAGTGAGATATCGCTTCACACACACCAGAATGGCTATAATCAAAAAGGCAGATAATGTAAGTGTTGATGACACTGGAGAAATTAGAACCTCCATACACTGATGATGGGAATGTGAAGTGGGACACATTTCCACTTTGGAAAACAGTTTGTCAAGTTCCCAAAAGTTAAACAAAGAGCTACTATATGACCCAGCATTTCTACTCCTACATATATACCCAACAGAAATGAAGCCTATGTCCACACAAAAACTTATACACATCCGTTCATACCAGCATTAATCACAATAGCCACAAAGTGGAAACAATCCAAATATTTATCAACTGATGAATGGAGAAATAAAATATAGTAGGATTCATACAATGGACTATTATTCAGAAATTTTAAAAAATGAAGTACTGATACACACTATGACGTCACAGATAAAACATTACACTAAGTGAAAAAGGCCACACACAGAGATCATATATTATATGATACTATTTATGTGAAATATCCAGGAGAGGCAAATCTATAGAGACAGAAAGTAGAATTGTGGTTGCCTAGGGCTGGGAGGCAGAAGTGAGGGGAAGGCAGGAGTTAATGCTAATGAGTACAAGGTTTGTTTTAAAGGTGACAAAATGATCTAAAAATGGAGTATGGTGATGATTACATAACTCTAAATATATTAAACATGACTAAACTGTGCATTTTAAATAGGTAAACTTTGTGGTATGTAAATTATATCTCAATAAATCTATTTAAAGGAAAACTGATTCATAATAGGCCAACAAAATGTAACATGCCCCAAAATATAGAAACTGTAGACATTATCTAAAGTTGAGAACAAATGCCCCCAAACCATTAACAATTTGGACATTTTAAATATCATTTTCTATAAAGTAGAAATCAAAACGGAAATCACAGACTACTTATAAATGATTGACAACTGAAACATTTTACAGGGAATAACAAAATATATGCGTTAGAGGGGAAGGATCACTCAAAGGACATTTTGTTCCTGTAGGTATATAAAATAAAAGACAAAATAAATTAATAAAGACAAAATGTTCAAATAAGAAAAGATACATAATATACTTATTAAAAATGTAGAGTAAATAAATACTACAAAACTAGATAATTGAAAAGAACTAAACACACACAGAAAAAGTCTTTTGGCAAGTCTGAACAACATATAAGGGAAAGACATAAATATTAGGAATGAGAAATAGGATATAATACTATCTGAATCTTTCTGAAATACATATATTTCAAGAAAACATAAATTATGAAACATGGATTATAATTGGTTTAAAATATTAATGAGAACAATAATAGAGAAAAGAACAAAAAGGAAGTCAAAGATCACCTCACAAAAAAGCAGTAGCCTTAAGAAGTTTTTAAAGAAACTTCTATCAGACCTACCAAGAACAGATAATCTCTTCACTGGTTTTAAGTATGGGAGCAGAAAAAAGAATGGAAGCCTCCAAATCATTCCATAAGCCTGAGCTGATAACAAGCTGGAACAAGGACGTTTTGCATACAATATCACATACACACACACACACAAAATCTCTCTTTATAAATACAGAAAATTTTTCTTTAAAAAAATTGGCAAGCAAAATATAACAGAATTTCAGAACAAGAATAGAGGGTACTTTCATACAAATTCCTATGGTGAAAGATCAAAAAAAGAAAATCCATACAATTATCATGGTAACGATGGTGGTAAAGAAATTTATCAGATTAATTCTGATGGTCATCTCAAATTCTGCACTGTTGACATCTGGGGCCAGATAATTTGTTGTGAGGGACTGTCCTATGCCTTATAGGATGTTTAGCAGAATCCTTGGACTTTTTCCATTAGATGCTAGTAGCATACCCTGTAGTCATAAAATCCAAGTATTAGCCCAGACATTGCCAATGTCTCTGAGACATTTGGACAGTCGTGGCTGAGGAACACAATGCAGTGAGACCCTGAAGTGTTTTGATTAGGAGAGAAAAAGAGACTCAGATTTTGATGAAATTTTTTTAAGTTCTATATTTTTAAAATAACAATTATCCCTTTTTAAAAAATACCAAAATGTGGAAAAACATAAAAAAGAAAATTAAAAACACAAAAAATCCCACCATTCAGATTAATTTCTGTGAACATTTTTATGATCATCCTTCCTGGCATATAGACACATAGTTAAATTGCATACATGGTAATGTGTAGTATACGTTTTCTCCTATAATCTTCTTTTCCACTCAAAACCTACTATGGACGTCTTTTGAGATCAACAATATTGGTCTATTTAAATAATTAAGTTTAATGCTAGCACAACAGCCCTCTTATGTAACTCACTAGGTCTCTACTGGTAGAAAACTAGGTTTCAAAATATTCACTACTTATACATAGCATTGCAATTAAAATCTTTGAAAAACCTGAGATTGAGTGACATTCTTTCACCATCAACATTTCTATGTATCTAGAATTTTGCCAGGACCCAAAGCCTTATAAAAGTGAATTAGACAGATCTCGTCCCAAAGACATACACAAACTAGTAGAGAAACATAAGCACAGGACAAAATAAAATGCGTTAAGTGGCATAGAAATGCAAAGTGGAAATGTGAGCAAAAGATGAACAAAATATAACTGACTGGGGGTTAGGGATGGCTTCACAGTCACAGGTCTAGAAAGAGTCAGTATAAAAGTGAGTCTCGGCTCCTTTTTCTTCGTAATAACCATTTGTTTTAAATGCCTATTTCTCAATTCCCCCTGCTCCCTGTGTGCAGGCCATGGCTAGCTTTTTCATCTTTATATACTCTGTATTTAGCAAAGCGTCTCATACCTACTGAATGGGGATATTTATTAGAAACTTTCCTGCCTGCAGAGCACTGTCCTAAAGAAAGAGAAGACAGAATCACACAGAAGTAAGTGTGCTGTGGCTGCAAGTTTAAATTCCCTCCCAACTTTCCAAACTCAGAGACAGACCAGGAAACAGTGATGGGAAAGAGAGAGGAGAGGAAGAGAGAAAGGTAAGTTGCTATGTACTTCTCTGATCTCCTCTCTTTCTTCTCCTAAAAAGCTTATTCAGGAAGAAATCTGAATGGCTTCATCAATTCAGATGATGTAGAGAAGTATTTTAATTCTCCTTATGTTAGTCTATAATTAATATCCCTCCCAAATCCTCACCCACTGATTAGCAGGAGAAAAAAAAAAGGGAGCTAAAGTTTCAATCTACTTTAAACGTAATACAATCTGACAATTTAAATATACTTTTATAAAGCATTTGGTTCTATTGGATAAAATAATGCTTAATCACTCAGAGAGCCTCTGTTTCCCCTGAGTCTCCCCAAAGTAGGGTGGAAAGAGTGTGCTCCCACAAACTCCTGGCATTGAGAAGGGACTCTAGCTTCATGCTGGTTTTTCCTGATGTGGCGGCTGCCACCTGCTGGTCTCTGGAGCACTCACGTCTGTGCACCTAATCACTGATAATGCTGCGGGATACCACTGCTAAATTGCCTAGTTAACATGGGGTCTAGATTTTTGGCAGGGTCAATGTTCCTGAATTGCTGACACTGTGCCAAGGATCCAGCTGCCTGCAGAACCTGAGTTTATTGCCACATCCTCCACTCTAAAAGTTGGCCCAGCAATCCACACCATTTGATGATTCAGTCAACTCACTCTGCTAGGGTAGGCCTAAGGCAGCCCACTAGGTTTCAATTGAGCATCCATAGCACACAAAACCTCAGGGCATCTTTGTTACACTTAACCCCAGCACTTCTCTCTACTTTACCATAATGTGCTACATTACTGTGGCTGAATCTTAAAGCTGACACATGGCAAATTCCTTTTGGGATATCAGAGACCAATATTACCTCCATCTTATTTCTTTCCACATTTCTTTTATAAAAAGAAAATTTTAATCTCCCTCTTGACAAATAGATGTTTCTCATGGAATAAAAAGCCCCAATTATGCCATCTTCACCTGCATCCTCATCTCCAATATTGTTGTGCCTGATGACTACAAAACATGTACTCCTTTTACTTCACCCCCAGACCTTTAGCCTGGAAAGTTTAAGGATGTTTGAGGATCAGAGGGAAACTGGGAAAAAAAAAAAAAAAACCTGATCACAGTACATCATGCTGGCTTTGAATTCTCACAGAGACATCCTTATTTATTTCTAAAATCTCATCATCATATTTAAGAATCATATCTTTTAAGCTTGACCATTCATTCAGCACACACTTACAAAGCAGCTATTATTTGCAAAGTACTCTGACAGGTACAATGTATAACCCATTGTTAGTTTCATACAGCTGCTGTAACAAATTGCCACAGACTTGGTGTCTTAAAACAACAGATTAATTATCTTACAGTTCTGGGGGTGTAAAGTCCAATATTGGGCCTTATGGATCTAAACATGAATTATTGGCAGAGCCACATTTCTTTTGGAGGCTCTAAGGGAAAGTCAATCTTCTTGCCTTTTCCAGTTTCTAGGGGCTGCCCTCCTTTTTACGTTCATAACCCTCTTCCATCCTCAAAGCCAGCAGTGGTTAGTCAAGTTATTCTCATACTAAATCACGCTATCTCTGACCCTCATGCTCCCCTCTTATGACTCTTCTGATTACACTGGGCCTAACTGGATAATCCAGTATAACATCCTCATCTCAAGATCTTTAATTTAATCCTATCTGCAAAGTTTTTTTATTAATTTGTTTATTTGTTTTGCCATGTAAGGCAACACAGTCACAAGTTCTGAGGATCAGATCACAAATATATATTTAAGGATGAAGGGTGTCTTTATTCATTAATACCATACTCATCCAGAGAGCCAGAAAGAAAGAATTCTTGGTGAATCAGAAGGCTATAAAAGATGTGGCTAGTTATTTTTCACTTTTTAAAAATGGAAAATAACCATTATACTACAAAAAAATACAGATTGCACATATGCAGCTCACTGAGTTTTCACAAAACAAACACACCAGGGTAACCACTACAGAGGACAAGTTATAGAACATCACCAACCTCCCAGAATCCCTCACCACCACAACATGTCCTCTTCTAATTACTGTAACTCTCTACTCCAGAGGTTCAACACCATAGATTAGTTCTGTTTTTGAACAGGCAAACTGAATGATTCAGTTTGTTGTTTGTGTCTGGCTTCCTTCACTCAATACTGTTCATGAGATTCATCTCTATTACTAAATGAAGCTCTGGCTAGTTCATTTTCCTTATTGTATAATATTCCATTGTATGGCTATATTTCAATTTATTTATTCACTGTACAACTGAAAGACATTTGGGTTTTTCCAGCTTGGTCATATTTTAAATACTGCTATAATAAGCATGCTTGTACATGTCTTTTGTTGCTTTTATACATATATTTCCATTAGCTTTTTTTACCAGGAGAATTTCTGGGTTATAATATATCTATATATCTATATACCTCTTCAATTTCAATAGAGAATACCAGCTAATTTTTTAAGTGGCAGTATCAGCTTAGACCCTTACTAGCAATATATGACAGTTCCAGTTGCTTCTCATATTCACCAACTCTTATGATTAATAGTCTTTTTATTTTAGCCATTCTGGAGTATGTAGTATTGTCTCAATATTGTTTGCACTTCCCTGATGACTAAGAACATTATGTATCTTTTCATGTTTTATGACTACTCGGATATTCTCTTTTACAAAGTACCTGCTCAAGCCTTTCATCCATATTTATTTTGTGTTGAGTTTTTTTTTACATTCTTTTTTAAAGTTATTTTTACATTGAAGCATAACCAGTTTACAATGTTGTGCCAACTACTGGTGTATAGAATAATGTTTCAGTCATACATATACTCCTTTTCATACACTTTTTCATTATATATTACTACAAGATATTAAATACAGTTACCTGTGCTACACAGCAGAAACTTGTTTCAAACTCTCAATTTATCCCTTCCCATGCCCTTTCCACTGGATAACCATAAGTCTGTTTTCTATGTCTGTGATTCTGTTTCTGTTTTGTAAATAAATTCATTTGTGTCTTTTTTTTTTTTTTTAGATTCCACATATAAGTGATCTCATACAGTATTTTTTCTTTGTCTTTCTGGCTTATTTCATTCAGAATGACAATCTCCAGGTCCATCCACATTGTTGCAAATGACATTATTTCATTCTTTTTTTATCACTGAGTAGTACTCCACTGTAGAAATATGCCACAACTTCTTTATCCAGAAATCTGTTGATGGACATTTAGGTTGTTTCCCTGTCTTGACTATTGTAAATAGTGTTTCTATGAACATTGAGGTGCATGTATCTCTCCAAATTAGACTTCCCTCCCAATATATGCCCAGGAGTGGCATTGCTGGATCATATGATAAGTCTGTTTTCAGCTTTTTGAGGAATCTCCACACTGTTTTCCATAATGGCTGCACCAAACTACATTCCCACTAACAGGGTAGGAGGGTTTCCTTTCCTCCACACCCTCCCTTTCTCCACACTTTTATCATTGTGGACCTTTGAATGATGTCCATTCTGACTGCTATGTGGTGACAACTTAATGTAGTTTTGATTTGCATTTCTCTGATAATTAGTGATAATGAGAATTTTTTCATGTACCTATTGGCCATTTGTATGTCTTCATTGGAGAATTGTTTGTTTAGGTATTCTGCCCGTTTTTGGATTGGATTGTTGCTTTTTTAATTATTCAGTTGTATGAGCTGTTTATATATTTTGGAAATTAAACCTTTGTCAGTCTCACCATCTGCAAATACTTTCTCCCATTCCATAGGCTGTCTTTTTGTTTTGCTTATAGTTTCCCTTGTCCTGCAAAAGCTTCTAAGTGTAATTAGGTCCCATTTGTTTATTTTTGCTTTTATTTCTATTGCCTGGGTACACTGCCCTAGGAGAACATTGCTAAGATTTATGTCAGATTTATGTTCTTCTAGTAGGTTTATAGTGTCTTGTCTTATATTTAAGTCTTTAAGCCATTTTAAGTTTATTTCTGCGTACGGTATGAGGGAGGGTTCTGACTTCATTGATTTACATGCAGCTGTCCAGTTTCCCCAACACCACTTGCTGAAGAGAGTGTCTTTTCTCCAATGTATATTCTTGCCTCCTTTGTCAAAGATTAATTGACCATAAGTCTCTGGGTTTATTTCTGGGCTCCCTATTCAGTTCCATTGATCCATATGTCTGTTTTTGTGCCAATACCACTCTGTTTTGATTACTATAGCTCTGTAGTACTGTCTGAAGTCTGAGAAGGTTGTTCCTCCAGCTTCATTCATTTTCTTCAGTGTTGCTTTGACAATTCTGGGTCTTTTGTGATTCCATATAAATTTGAGGATTATTTGTTCTAGTTCTCTGAAAAATGTCCTGGGTAATTTGATAGGGATCACATTAAATCTGTAGATTGCTTTGGGTAGTATGGCCATTTTAACAATATTAATTCTTCCAATCCAAGAGCATGGAATATCTTTACATTTCTTTAAATCAACTTTAATTTCTCTAATCAATGTTTTGTAGTTATCCACATACAAGTCTTTCATTCACCTCCATGGTCAGATTTATTCCTAGATATTTTATTACTTTGGGTGCCATTTTAAAGGGGATTGTTTCTTCACTTTCCTTTTCTGATATTTCATTGTTAGTGTAAAGAAATGCAACTGATTTCTATATGTTAATCTTGTATCTTGCTACTTTGCCAGGTACTTTTATCAAGTCTAGTAGTTTTTACGAGGAGTCTTTAGGGTTTTCTATATATAGGATCATATCATCCACATATAATGGCAATTTTACCTCTTCCCACCCAGTTTGGATCCTTTTCTTTCTTCTATTCATCTGATTGCTATGGCTAGGACTCCCAATAGTATGTTCAATAGAAGTGGTAAGAGTAAGCATCCTTGCCTTGCTCCAGATTTTAGTAGGAAGGCTTTCAAATTTTCACCATTGAGTATTATGTTGACTGTGGGTTTGTCATAAATAACTGTTATTACGTTGAGGTATGTTCCCTCTATACCCACTTTGGTAAGAGTTTTGATCATAAATGGGTGTTGAATTTTATCAAATGTTTTTTCTGCATCTATTGATGTGATCATGTGATTTTTGTCCTTTCTTTTGCTGATGCGGTATATCACATTGATTGATTTGCATATGCTGAACCATCCTTCTGTCCTTGGGGTAAATTCAACTTGATCATAGTGTATGACATTTTTTTAATGTGTTGTTGGATCCTATTTGCAAATATTTTGTTCAGGACTTTTGCATCTATGTTCATCAAGGATACTGGCCTGTAATTTTCTTTTTTTGGTAGTGTCTTTGTCTGGGTTTGGTATCAGGGTGATGGTGGCTTCACAGAATGAGTCTGGGAGTATTCCCTCCTCTTCAGTCTTTTAGAAGAGTTTGAGAAGGAAATCAGTGTGAGTTTTTCTTTGTATGTTTGGTAGACTTCCCCAGTGAAGCCATCTGGTCCTGGACTTCGGTTTGCAGGGAGTTTCTTTATTGCAGATTTTATTTCACTTCTAGTGATTGGTCTTTTCAAATTATCTAATTCTTCTTGATTCAGTCTTGGTGGACTGTATGTTCTAGACTCTTGACCATTTCTTCTAGGTTGTCCAATTTGTTGACATTTTTCAGAGTATCCTCTTATGGTTTTTTGTATTTCAGTAGTGATGGTTGTAATTTTTCCATTTTCATTTCTATTTTGTTTATTTGTGTCCTCTCTCTTTTCATCCTGGTGAGCCTGGCCACAGGTTTGTCAATTTTGTTTACTCTTTCAAAAAACCAGCTCTTGGTTTAATTGATTTTTTTCCAGTGTTTCCCTTTATTTATTTTTTCCCTGATCTTTATCATTTCTTTCCTTCTGCTAACCTTAGGTTGGTGCAGGGATTTTTAGTTTGTGTATTCCTAGATGAATAATGCCCACTGTTAAAATGAGATGAGGTTCAGAAGAGATTAACAGAAAAAAGAAAAGAAGGTATTCAGCCACTCAGAAGTGAAGACCTTAAAAGACTGTACTGATTATTGCTGTATAAGACATGACTTACAGGAGAATTGAAACCATATCCAAGGAAAGTAATCTTTTAAATAGATGGTAGGAATGAAAAATATGACCACAAAATTCATTGAAAGCAACAATAAGTAAAACACTTCAGCAACATAAAAAATGAAATGTAATTACAGTAGTCAAATCTTGATCAAAAGCTAATGAAAGAACTTTATAATGAAAGAACTTTAAGCTTTTTCTTATTACTGAAATTAATGAAAATCCTAAGAAAGCACATGTTGTAAAAGATTATTTCCCAGCATAATTTTTCTAAATATTAAATATTCAATTTATAAAAGAGATTTAGACAGCATTTTTTCCCTCTGGGATTAATATACCATAATAAGATTTATGATGGGTAAAATAAATGGATTTCTTTTTCAAAATGGGAGAATGGTCAGGAGATCAAGATGGCAGAGTAGGAAGACCCTTAAGTCACCTCTTCCCACAGACAAACAAAAGTTACAACTATTTACAGAGGAATGATTTGTGACAATGATCTAAATATTAGCAGAAAGATTTTCCACAACTGAAGAAATAAAGGAGCCACAATAAGACAGGTAGGTAAGGCAGAGACATGGTATAGCCAGGACCCACACTCCCAGGTCATCAATCCACAAATGGGAGAGAAATCATAACTAGAGAGGTCATCCCCAAGGAGTGAGGGGTCTGAGCTACACATCAAGCCACCCAGCCTGGGGATCCTGCACTGGGAAGACAAGCCCCAGAAAGTGAAGCTGTGAAAACCAGCAGGGATGTGGGAAAGACAGATGGCTATAGAAAAACAGAGACTCTGTTCTTAAAGAATATGTGCAAAATTTCACATGTTCCAAGTTCTAGCATAGAGGCAGTAGTTTAAAAGGTGTTTATGTAAGACACACTTGATTTTGCAGAGCTTCCCAGAAAGGCAGGAGGCAGTTGGGATGCCTCTGGAGACTGAGGTGCTGGTGGCAGCAATTTGCGGAATCTTTTTCTACTGCATTGACATCAGTGCTGGCAAGTTCCACTTTGGAATCCTCCCTTTAGCCTATTAGCACTATCCAAAGCACCAGCAGGCAACAGCAGCCATGCAGGGAGTCAGGCAGGCCCACTAATGAAGCCGTTAAACAAAATGAAAATAAGCAACATTCCCAATAAAGAGTTCAAAATAATGATCATAAAGATGCTCAACAATCTGAAGAAAAGAACAGATCAACACAGTGAGAATGTCAACAAAAGTTAGGGGCGGAAAGGAAACAATGAGAAGAAAAGAACACAAAACTAAAATAAAAATACACTAAAGGGAATCAAAGGTAGATCAAATGATACAAAAGAATGGATCAGCAATCTGGAAGACACAGTAGTGGAAATCAGTGAAGCTGAACAGGAAAAAGGAAAAAAATGTTAAATAAAGATATTTTAAGAGGCCTCTAGGACAACATCAAACATACTAATATTTGCATTATAGGGGTCAAAGAAGGATAATAGAGAGAAAGAAGTAGAGAACATAACTGAAAAAAATAATAGCTGAAAACTTCCATATCCTGAGAAGGAAATAGACATCCAGGTCCAGGAAGCACAGAGAATCCCAAACAAGATTAACCCAAAGAAGCCCACACCAAGACACATTACAATAAAAATAGCAAAAATTATAACTAGAGAGAGACTCTTAAAAGCAAAAGAAAAGCAACTAGTTATACAAAAGATAACTCCCATTAGACTGTCAGCTGACTTTCAGCAGAAACTCTGCAGGCCAGGAGAGAGTGGCATGATCTATTCAAAGTGGTGAAAAGAAAAAAACCTACAACTAAGAATACTCTACCCAGCTATTGGTACGAAAACAGACATATGGATCAATGGAACAGAACAGACAGCCCAGAAATGAACCCACAAACTTTTGGTCAATTAATCTTTGACAAAGGAGGCAAGAACATACAATGGAATAAAGACAGTCTCTTCAGAAAATGGTGTTGGGAAAACTGGACAGTAGCATGTAGATCAATGAAGCTAGAATACTCCCTGACACCATACACAAAAGTAAACTCAAAATGGATTAAAGACTTAAACATAAGACAAAACACAATAAAACTCCTAAAGAAAATATAGGCAAAACATTATCTCACATACATCTGAGCAGTATTCTCCCAGGGCAGTCTATCCAAGAAATAGAAATAAAAGCAAAAATAAACAAATGGGACCTAATTAAACTTATCGATAAATGGATCAATAGAACAAGAAGATGTAACACTTGTAAATATATATGCACCCAACACAGGAGTCTCTAAATACATAAGGCAAATTTTAACTGACATAAAGGGGAAAATGACAGTAATACAATAATAGTAGGAGACTTTAAAACTCCACTTACATCAATGGATAGATCATCCAGGTAGAAAATCAATAAGGAAATATAGGCCTTAAACAACACATTAAATAAGATTGTCTTAAGAAGTATATGAAGAACACTCCATTCAAATATAGCAGAATACACATTTTTTTCAAGTGCCCAAGAAACATTCTTGAGGATAGATCACATGCTATGCCACAAAAGAAGTCTCATCAAATTTAAGAAAACTGAAATTATATCAAACATCTTTTTCCAGCCATAACAGAACAATACTACAAAATAACTACAAAAGAAAAACTAGGAGAAACATAAACATGTTGTCTAAACGATATTTTACTAAACAACCAACAGCTCACTGAAGAAATCAGAAGAAATTTTTAAAATATCTTAAGACAACTGAAAATGGAAACACAACATTCCAAACCTGAAATGTAGCAAAAGGAGTTCTAAGAGAGAGGTCTATAGCAAAACAGGCCTACCTAAGAAAATAAGAAAAATCTCAAATAAACAATCTAAACTTACACCTACAGGAACTAGAAAAAGAAGTACAAATAAAACTCAAAGTATGTAGAAGGAAAAAAATCATAACCTCAGAGCAGAAATAAATGAAATACAAACTAAAAAACAATGGAAAAGATCAATGAAACTAAGGGCTGAGTTTTTTTGAAAAGATAAAATTGATCATCTCTAGCCAAACTCATCAAGAAAAAAAAAAGAAAGCCCAAATAAATAAAATCAGTAATGAAGGAAGTTATAATAACATCACAGATATAAAAAGTATCATAAGAGAAGACTACAAACAATTATATGCTAACAATTTGGATAACATAGGAAAATGGATAAATTCCTAGAAATGTAAAATCTTCCAAGACTGAATCAGGAAGAAATAGAAAAAATATAAAGAGACCAATTACTAGATCTGAATTTAATTCAGTAATCAAAAAACACCCAAGAATCAAAATTCCAGGACCATGCAGGTGAATTCCACCAAACGTTTAAAGAAAATTCAGCACCTCTTCTTCTCAAGTTACTCCAAAGAACTGAAGGAATCCTCCCTAAATCATTCTATAAAGTCAGCATCACACTGATACCAAAACCCTCAAAAAATATTAGCAAACTAAACCCAACAATGCATTGAAAGGATCATGCACAACAATCAAGTGAAATTTATACCAGGAACGCAAGGATAGTTGAATATCCACAAATCAGTCAATGGGATATTCCAATTAACAAAGAATCAATATCATAGGATCATCTCAATAGACACAGAAAACACTTTTAACAATACTCAATGTCCACTTATTTAAAAAAAAAAAAACAAACTCCACCAGCTGGGCACAGAGGAACATACCTCAGTATAATAAAGGCCATATATGACAAATCCACAGTCAACATCATTCTCAGTGGTGAAAAGCTGAAAGTGTTTCCTCTGAGATCAGGAACAAGACAAAGATGCTCACTCTCACCACTTTTATTCAACATAGTATTGAAACTTCAGACCACAGCAATCAGACAAGAAAAAGAAATAAAAGGCATCCAAGTAGGAAAGGAAGACATGAAACTGTCATCGTATGCTAACTGCATTCCACTATACACATACAATGCTAAAGACTCCAGCAACAGACTGTTTGAACTATTAAATAAATAAAATAAGTTGCAGTATTAATATACAGAAATCTGCTGCACTTCTGTACACTAATAAGGAACTATCACAAAGAGAAATTAAGAACACAATCCCCTTTACAACTGAATCATAAAGAATAATGTACTAGGAATAATTCTAACCAAAGAGATGAAAGACCTGCACTCTGAAAACTATAAAACACTGGTGAAAGAAATTGAAGATAACACAAACAAATAGAAAGACATATCAATCACATGGGTTGGAAGAATTAATATTGTTAAAATGTCCATACTAAGCAAGGCAATCTACAGATTCAATGCAATCCCTATTAAAATACTAATGGAATATTTCACAGGACCAGAACAAATAATCCCAAAATGTATATGGAACCACAAAAGACCCAAAAAAGCCAAAACAATCTTAAGAAAGAAGAACAAAGCTAGAGGTATCATGCTCCCTGATTTCAAACTATACTATGAAGCTACAGTGATCAAAATGGTATGGTACTGGCACAAAAACACACATAGATCAATGGAACAGAATACAGCTGACCTTTGAACAATGTCGGTTTGAACCGTTTGGGTCTACTTATGTGCATATTTTTTCAATTATAAATAGTACAGTACTATACAATCTTGTATTGGTTGAATCTATGGATGTGGAACTACAGATACAGAGGCAACAAGTTTCAGAGGGCTGATTATAATTTATAAACAAATTTTTGACTGTGTGGAGGGTCAGTGCCCCTCAGTCCCACATTGGTCAGGCATCAACTGTGGTCAGCCCAAAAAATAACCCATGCTGATGTAGTCCATTAATATATAACAAAGGAGGAAAGAATACACAATAAAAAAAGAAAGTCCTTTCAATAAACAGTGTTGAGAAAACTGGACAGCTACATACAAAAGAATGAATCTAGATCCAATTCTTGTAGTATATACAAAAATAAACTCAAAACAGATTTAAGACTTAAATGTAAGAAATGAAACTTCTAGAAGGAAACACAGGTAGTATGCTCTTAGCAATATATTTTTTTGGATCTGTCTCTCCAGGAAAAGGGAAACAAAAGCAAAAATAAATAAATGGGACCACATCAAAATAAAGCTTTTGCACAGTGAAAGAAGCCATCAACAATCAAAAAGGCAACCTATTAGGTGGGAGAAGATATTTGCATATAACATATCTGATAAGGAGTTAATATCCAAAATATATGAAGAACTCATACCACTCAATATTAAAAAATCCAATTTAAAAATGGGCAGAGGACTTCAACAGGTATTTTTCCAAAGAGTACATATAGACATCACTAATCATCAGGGAAATAAAAATCAAAGCCATAATGAGATATCACCTCACAGCTGCTGGAATAGCTATCACCAAAAAAACAACAAATAACAAGTATCAGTAAGGAAATGGAGAAAAAAGAATGCTTGTGTACTGTTGGTGAAACTGTAAACTGGTATAGCCACAGTATGGACTCAAAAAATTTAAAATAAAACTACCTTACAATCCAGCAATTTTACTTCTGGTTATTTATCAAAGAAAACAAAAACAAAAAATTTTAAATATATATAACTCTCTATGTTCACTGCAGCATTATTTGTAACAGCCAAGATATGGAAGCAATCTAAATGACAGATGAATGTATAAAGAAAATGTGATATTTATATATATAATGGAATATTAGCCATAAAAATGAATGAAAACTTGCCATTGCAAAAATAGGGATGAATCTAGAGGGTATTATGCTAAGTGAAGTCAGACAAAGAAAAACAAATATCATATGAGCTCACTTACATGCAGAACCTAAAAAAAAACTATGAAACAAAACAAAAACACTCATAGATACAGAGAACAAATGGCTGGTTGCCAGACAGGAGGGGGTGGGGGATGGAAAAATAGGTAAAAGGAATTAAGAAGTATAAACTTCCAGTTAGAAAGTAAATAAGTAACAGGGAAGTATTATACAGCATAAACAGTATTGTCAATAGTACTACAACAATATTGTCAATAGTACATAACTTTGTATGCGAACATATGATTACTAGAATTATCATGGTGATCACTTCATAATGTATTTAAATGTCAAATCACTATGCTGTATATCTAAAACTAACATAATATTACATATCAGCTATATTTCAATAAAAAATAAATAAAACTCTAATTCAAAAATAAATAAACAGAGAAATAGATAAATTTTTTTAAATGAGAGAAAAGTCAGTGTGAAAGTGACGTGGAGAAGAAGCAGCAATATGCTATTTCTACTACAGACATGTTCTTGCCAGATCAATTTTAGAAAAGAGACACATGGAAGTTCGGGGCCTGGCCGAAACTACCTTAAAATTATATATACATGTGTACCTCCTGCAAAGTCACTGTATATCATCAGGGGTGTGCCTACCTTATTTAAAATAGCTTTCCTAGAATATAAACTCTGTGAATCCAGGACTTGGTATGGTTTTGTTCATTTCTTGTGTTAAGGAGAAAGGAGACTTAGTTTGGTTACTGGTTCCCCAGGTCTTTCCTGTGCATCAACCCCCCTCTCCTCATATCTCTCCCTGCCCGCGTATCAATCCCACCACACAGCTCCCCTCTCCAGCTTCCAGGAATTGCTCTCCACCCTTGCCCCTTCAAGCCTAAATGTGGTAATGGCACAAGTATTGCTAGTCCTGATGTCATTTGTTCATTTTTGTAAATCCAACCAACATCTTTCATAATTTGAATGTGCCAGACGTTTTCTGTCAAGATCTTGCAAATATTCAATAAATATTTGTTGAGGGAATACATGAATCCCCACCTCTTTCAAACCACCATCTTCTTACCTTTGCTACCACTAGAGCTTCTTAACTGATTTCTCTGAATCTGCTCTTGCTCCTTCCATCCATTTTCCACAAACTAAGCTAAAGAGATCTATTTAAAATGCAAATCTGATCTTGTCATTACCTAAAACATTACAGTGGCTTCCTACTGCATTTTAACGCAAAACCTAAAATTATTTAAATGAATCATATACCCATTCACAATCAGTCCTGTGCGTCATTCAGACTCAATGCTCCCTACCTTCCATGCACTCTTTCTTCACCACAGTGAATGCCTCCATCTCAGAAATGCCCCATGCTCTTTTTCCTCTGGGTCTTAAAATATGCTATTCCTTTCACTCAGAACACCCTTCCTTTACTTTTTCAGCTAGATAGTGTGAATGAAAAATATTGCCAACCATATCAGTAAACAAAGAATGCTGTGGCCATCAAGTCATCAGCCACTACTGCCACCTACGTCCCACAGTGAGCAGAGGGAACTCAAGATGCAGAGAAGCAGGCTGCCTGACCTCTGCAGCTACCCCCAACTGTGCACTTGAGGGAACTCAGGGTGCAGAAGAACAGGATACTGGCCCTAGATAGATACATGCATATCAAATGAATGATTTCATTGAGCCCAGACCTTTGCACCTTCCCATATACAGAAAAGTGCTAAATTCCGTAACTTGAGATATTTGATTTTCTTTAATTAAGAGTAACATTTTTATGTTCTGACTACCTGGTCTTCATTGCAAAAAAACTCCTATATATCCTGGCTTCTCCCTTGCCTGAGTCCAACAGTCTCTTAGAGCAATCTGAGGCTATGTCCCAGGCTCAAATCTTCAGGAAGTCTGCCGAATAAAATGCAACTCTCATCTCCTAGGTTGTGCATTTTATTTCAGTTGACACAGGCTCCTGGTATCTTTCAGGTCCCAGCTTATACAAACATCCTCCCTGACCCACCAAGCTAGTTTGAATTTCTACTATTATAGATTACCACAAAAACCCATAGTGTCCCTTTGTAAACATGTAAACACACTTCTACGTGTTCGTTTGATATTTAACTCCTCAGCAGATTATATACCTTCTAAGGACATCTACTATCCTTGAAAGGTTAACCAGTGAGTCCCTAGAGCCTAGGCCAGTGCTTGGTACATAGTAAGTTTCAAGACATACTAACTGAATAAGAAAAGAAACTGAGGGTCGGAATGGAAGTACTGACTTGATACTCATTACAGAGCTACACTGGAATTCAAATGTTGTTCTTCTTTTTCCAAGAGTAGAAATCTCTTCACTTTTTTCACAGAGGCCCTCCTCAGCTTCCTCACCTGCAGAATAAATCAAGTGTTCTTAAGCTGAAGGCCACAGACACCCAAGGGATCAATGAATAAAATTAAGGGGGTCCATGAACTTGGATGGGGGAAAAAATGCCTTTATTTTCACTGAACTATTACTGAAATGTAGCAATTTTTTTCAACTTGTATGTAGGCAGAAAACCCCAGTAGTATTAGTAGAAAATACAGATATTTTCATATCACATTACAAGTGTTGTAAACACCTCAAAATATCATGTATATTCATCACTACTTTGAAAATTATGATACTTATTAAACCTACCACTAGATTTTCTTATTTAATGTATTAGTGATACTGAACAGGACCCTGTGCTCCTACCCAACCCCTGCCTCTTATTTATAGAAAAGCTGAAGTCTCCCAAGCCTCTCTAAGTCATAGAGGAGCAGGCTCAGGCAGTTGTTTAGGACAAGCCTGCAAGCCTTGGGGGACGGCAACAACTCTGACCACCCATCTCCACGATTAACTGAGATTACTTTCCTATTTCCCTTTAAAACTTTCATGGCTGAACAAAATCTTTAGAGACAGTTTTTCATTTGGGGGGGTGTCTGTTTTGTTTTTTAGAGGGGTGGGGGATGCTGGATCCACTAGATTGCAGGCATTCTGGTTAAAACTGCTCAACTGATAAAAAGGCAGGACATTTCTCCTACCCCATAGCTGGCTCCTTAAAACCCAGGGACATACCTCAGTATATCTTCCTTTGTTCTCAGAGGGAGGAAGGAGCCTGTAGCAGAAAATTATTAACACCACCACTGAAATGAAGATAACAACGGCAGAGTTTTCTAACAAAAGACCCCGCAGCCGGATGGAGAGCTGGAGCTGTCTCTATCAGCCATCCTGGCTGACAGGTCCCCGCTCCAGTGCTTCCTTTCCCAGCTCGACTGCCTTTCTTTCCTTCTCTCTCCTCAAGCATTTTCCTTCCATTTCCCCTTCTGAGCAATAAAGCAGCTATTTACTTCATCCTTCTGCCTCTGCTGTGTGAATTTTTTTGAGATAGGAGGGAAGGGGGCAGGGCACAGCCATTAAAGGAATGACACAGTGATTAGCACAAAGATGGTTGGAAAATTCAACTCCCAGTAGATCTTGAGGCCCAAGATGGCAGGAGATTGACTTCCAGTAGACCTGGAGCTTCATTATACGTTCACAGTAATACATCAGCATGGTAAATACTCCCACAGGTGCCATGGCAGTTCCAAGGCTAACCGTGAAAAGTCAAAAAGTGGGCAGTGGCCCAATTCCTGGGAATCCCAGACCCTCCCCAAAGTAGTTGAAATAATCTTTTCACTTGTTAGCATATGAAGTTACTGAGCCTATAAAAACTAGCAACACCGAACCTCATGGCCTTTCTCTTGCCTTCTGAGATGGCCTGCACTCTGTCTATGGAGTGTACATCTCTCTGAATAAATCTGCCTTCACTCAACTATGGATTGCTGTTCAATTCTTTCCTGTGGGGATGCCAAGGACCCTCACTTGGTAGGGCATGTCCCAGGTACTCAACCAAGACCTGGGACACGATCATCGTCTTGCACCCCATTTTCCTGTATCACTTTCACAGTCAGTAGCAAGTACCCACGCTTTGGTGGTCCTCCTAATTTAGGGGTCCCTCTATCTGCTAACATTAGTTTAAAAGCATATATTACAATGTCACCAATTTGGAGCATTTTTAAAATATTTTGATGTGTTTCACTATAATTAATTTCCTTTGTAGTACTTTTTAATTTATTTTACACATTTAAAAACATTTTCAGAAGTATGGGATTCGTCAGTCTTGGTCAAAAGGCACAGAAAGGTTAAAAATCCTTGGACTGCATACTCAGCAAGACTCCTTCCAAACTGATCAAGTTTACACCCATTGTCTCCTCTAATGGGTCAATTGTCCAACTTTTACCTGATTCAAGAGTTTCTAAGATAAGTAGATAGGGAATAAAACAACAAACCAGTTCCCAGTGATGAAGAAATATGTCAGCTAGGGTGAGAGAAAGACCCAAAGCAAAAGCAAGTCAGATGCTTTGAAAACAGTACTGTCAGTGACATGTCTGAGTTCAGGTTTATAAGAAGAAATGGGATAGAGAAATCTTTTTAATAATTCAGACTCAGTACCAAAACGTCACAGAGAAAGGGATGTATTGTGCAGAGGCACAATTAGTGAGGTATTTTGTGCTGATGTGTGATGAAAGGTAGCTAATAAGCAATGTACCTAGTCATATAGTAAATTCTCAACAAATATTTATCAAATGAAAGAGAAAAGGGAGGACAAACAATTGTTCCAAGTAAAGATGATAAAGGTGAAATAATCAAAGGACACAAAACCAAAATAAATACATACATACATACATACATACATACATACATACATACATAATCAAAGTTCTCTTTTTTACAAACTTGTATTGAAAGACTTTAAGGAAAAAAAGCAGAGCACTACGTTGGAGGTAGAGGAGAGGAAGACGAGATAGGATGCATAAATCAGAGGCACTCTCTGACCTTGAAAGACCTTATAATTTCAGCAGCAGGCAGTTTATTTCACTAATAATACAAGGAAATGAAGCAGGGAGGGAAAAGAACACCCATGAAGAGAGTAAGCCAAGTTGGAATTAGCTAATCATTGTTTCCAGAGGGAAATAACACCATAAAGGGTTATACTGATTTCAACCCAAACGCCATGTCCCTCTACAGCCCTGGACCACCTCAACTTTACTTGCATATAGATAAGGAACTTATTTTCCTAAATTCAACTGCTTATAAGGTTCCTTGTTTCTATTTGGGATGTGTTTGATTGTTTTCTTCAATATCCTAATGATTCAAATGTGGCAACTGCATTTTAACTGAGCCCAATATGATCACAATTCCACTTGATACTGAGAGAGGCTATGTCTTTGTCCAGTATGTTTCCCAGAATACTGGATCCAGAGAAGTGTTAAGACCCTGACCTCAGAGTAAAAAACAAAACAAAAAAATTAAAGAATGAGAAAGTCCCTATGATATTTCTGGATATTCAGGATTCTAGGGATCAAACCAAAAGTTGGCGTGGGGTCCAATCAACAATTGTTTCTCACCATCATCAGTAAATCCCTGATTGAATACTTGCTGAGATCCCTGTACTGGCTCCCAGACATTGCTCATGGAGGCATCAGCTAAAATAGGATGCAGTCATTCATAGTAAAGGGAAAATCTTGTTTCTCCATTTACAATGCTTCTGACAGCAAAGCAATTCTCCTATTCTCTGTGGACACCAACTGGGTGTCCTACAATTCAATTCTGATACTGACTGCCTAGTAATAGCACAGACCCCACAGATTAAGGGCTCAGTCCCCTACTTCAGATGCCAATTGCAAGACCCAAGTTGTCACCTGTACTTCCAAACAACTGGCTATAAATACTGATCTGAGTTCATGCTCTTCACTTTATACAAAGATACAACTCAGGAATGGCCAAATGTATGAGATGCATAGGGCAGCGTATGGGGTGCAGAGGTGCCATGCCCTCCCTAGGCATGCTAAACCTCCTAGTACCACCATGTGTTCACCAACCCAGAAGCTCTCCAAACCCTACAATTTAGGGGTTTTAATAAAGGCATGATTGATTAAATCATTAGTTGTTGGTGATTATGTCAATCTCCAAACTCTCCTTTCCCTAGAGGAGGGGGAGTGAGAGGTGCTGAAAACTTCAACCCTCCAATCACTATTCACATGGTTAGCTCCTCTAGTAACTAGCCTCCATCCTCCAAGAGTCACCTTGCTAGCACAAACTCAGGCGTGGCTGAGAGGGACTTATGAATAACAAAAGATGCCCCTTCATCCCTATCACTGAGGAAATTCCAAGGACTTTAGGAACTTTGTGTCAAGAACTGGGACTGAAGATCAAATATGCATTTCTTATTATATCACAACATCACACAGGGGTTCTCTGCAGGTGGGCAGGTCCAACTCCCTTCTCCCAACAGAAGCTATCAAATCTTATGTACAACACTTCTCTACAGACAGGGTTCTTTCTTCTTTAGCTGCTTTCCAAAACATTGCTTGGGATCACTTTCCTCACCTCTGCCAAACAAACTTTAGTCACCACCAACATCTCCTCAGAAGCTCAACCCAGGCTCTTATCAGAGTTACTCCCAGTCCTGACCCACCAAGAACACTCAGATCTGGCTGAGCACCTTCCCTCGGGGCTCAGCTGGACACTCAGAGCCAGTGGGTACCAAGAGTTGGGAGGTAGAAGTAGCCTGCCCCTATACAAGCATAAGGAGGTGAATTGTCTGTAAAAAAAAATTTTAAATAGTAATAAAACTAAATAAAAGTCAGTCTGATTTTTATCACATTGCATGACTATGCTAAATAGTGTTAGTGATACAATAACCCTCAAACAAGAATCTTTTGTTGGTCTAAGTTCTAAACAATTGATATGGTTACTGTTGAGTTATGACAAAATATACATTAGCTTCAAATTATCACTTTTTTCAACAGTTTTTAGTTGTGCCTTTATTCGCCTTAGTTCATTAAAAATGTACTTGTTTTAAAGATCCTTTAAATAGAGTGACCACCTACTAATCTGGGATACAAGTTACCCCTCTGAGCCTGGTATTTTTCTTTAAAAAGCAGAATTTCTTTTAGGAATCTTATTGATCATGCAGTAGTTACAATAATGTCAGACATAATGATGGATACATCTAAACAAGACAGGCTGATTAAGAGTTTGCATAATGTAAAAATATACATATTAAAAGTTAGCCATGTGGACAGATGCATACAATGGGAAGAGTAACTAACTGGGGTGAAGGGCCCATAAGCAGTAATATTGTTTCTCCCTCCATCACAGTAAATAACTTTCACTAACAGATACAGGTATTCCACACACATCTAAATACACAAGGGTAAGCAAATTCAATTTTTAAAACTAATCCACCTTAACATATTTTATTCTACATGCAAGTTAATTTGAAAAACTATCAGTTAACTGTCAGATTCAGCCACATATATTACTTTCCATAGTAAATTCATAAGAATTTCTGACTTCTCAAGCTCACTTCAGGTATATTTTATGATTTTAACCCTTGTGGTAGAACATAGCCCTGCTTTTAAACTGTTCATATAAAATAAACAATGCTAGTTGTTTGTGGTTGTTCTTTTCTGTGGGTTTTGATGATGATGATGATGATGATGACGATGATGATGGTCAATCATACAAAAAAATATCTGCAAATAATTTTGCTAGCCAGAATTAGCCTTGAACTGTGAAGGAAAAGCCGGGCTGGGCTAACAAGATAACTCACAAGTCTAAGAATGTGAAAGAAAAGCAGGGCTGGGCTAACAAGGTAACTCACAAACCTAAGTATGGAATACTGATCTGAGTTCTGCTGTACTAACTTGTAAATCTAAGTTAATTAGTGTTGATTTGCTGTTCATCTTTTTTGCTAGCCAGCTGGGTTTTCAAAGAGATATATCTGGCTTTGGAATGTTGGTTTGCTGCCTCCCCACCTCCACTTTTGTGATAATGATGCTGCTAAAGCTGTTCCATGCCTATTGGCCTTGGCCGAATACCCCAAGCTTGTACTTTACCCTATAAAACCTCATGCTCACATCTTGGAGGTGCTCAGAGCTTCGGAGCAGAAGTCCCTCTGAGCCCGCCGGCGTAATACATCTGAGTACTCCAACTCTCCAAGTGGTGCTTGTTTCTTGGCTGGCCTGTTGTTTCCGTAACAGAACAACATACAGTAAGATACCAAGTTTCTAAATTGATCTTTGAACACCAAACCACTGAAATAGTAGAGAAAGTCATTAACTATGCAACAACAAAAATGTAAAGAAACTGACATAGAAAAAAGAATCAGAGTTTGAATACTGTCAGAAGAGACAAGAGATGACAATCTCATATAGCCAACAAAATTTAAAAACATGATGTTTGATATATGTTTTCACCAAGTGGACATTCCTTCTAAAGTAATGAATCAAATAACACCAGTGTCAATGATCATTTTCCCAAGTTTTTATCAACAGAAATATCAACAGAATTATCTGATGACAATGTTATAGTGAAATGTGTAGATAACTGAAAGCTGCAAGAATTGATCCCAAAGAAACAAGACACGAACTGTACTGTAACTTCTGAAATTTACTGTGAAGTGTGGTTTGTATAAATCTCTGTTAACTTTTCCATGTGTTTAAGACTTTTCTTATTTGCATGTATGTTGCTCCAGACAAAAGAAACTTTTCAAAATTAAAATTAACAATAAGTGTTCTCTGGTCACCTAAGAGGAAGACAGAATGACAAACCTAAATATGGTATCTAAGGGACATGGGTATATGCCTAGGGCTTCGGTAACCAAATGTCACAAACTGCACAGCTTAAAACAAAAGAAATTTGTTTCATAGTTCTGAAGGCTAGAAATCCAAAATCAACCTGTCAGCTAGGTCATGCATTCTCTGAAGGATCTAGGAAAGAATCTGTTCCATATCTTGCTCTTAGCTTCCGATGTTTGCCAAAAATCCTTGGCCATCCTTGGCTTACAACTGGACAACTCTGATCTCTGCCTTCTCAGTCACATGTCGTTCTCCCTGTGTGTCTCTGTCTCTCCACAGGTGTTCTTTTCCTAAGGACACCAGTCATTTTGGATTAGGCGCCCACCCTAGTCCAGTATGATCTCATCTTAATTAATTACACCTGCAAGGCCTCTATCCTCAAAGTCCAGTTGGGTGTGGGGGGTATGTGTGCATGAGGAGGAGGGGGCTTAGCATATCTTTTTTGGAATGGGGGACTACTTAAATCTGGAACAAGGAGCAATTTTGTCTAAGTCATTGCAAATCGACAGACACGAAGGTTCGAAACCAGAAACTATAAGGTTCATGACTTTAACACATAAATACATAGGTACGTTTTTCCCTTTTAAAACAAAAACCAGTGACGTAATTTTAAAGTATTAATCCATTACTTTTCCTCTGAGTAAAGCAATTTTTCGTGAACTGGGATATACTTCAACGAAAGAAAATTCTCACCATCTGCGTTTCTTTTCTGTTCATCATTGTTATTCCACTCATTTCACCATTACTACCGAAAATAATTTTGTTAGAAAAATGACAGGCTCAGGGTGTCACCCCCGCCAGCTGGCCGCGGCTCAGGGCGCGGCAGGGCCTGTGGGAGCGCGACCCCTCAGGCGCCTTTCCCCTCAGGTAGGTACTCACTTTCCGAGCCCGCTGCGAGCAGAGCTTCCCAGCGCCGTCAGGCCACAGGACGACTGACGCAGCAGCAGAGAAAGCCGACGGCCGACTCACCCTACGCCAGGGGGCGCCTGGCTCCCGAGCCGACAGGGAGCGCTCGCCGGGCCTAAAGCCCGCCCCGCTCGCCTCGGCTGGAAGAAGTCGACGCCCCTGCTCCGCCCTCCCCCAGGCTGCCAACGAGGCAGGCTCTGTTACACATGCGCAAACACGTCCACCACGCGCCTACCTACGGCGCATGCGTCCTCTCAGCTCCGCCTCTCCGCTTTGTCTTCCCTGGAGTTTCCAGTTCCGGCCTCGTAGGGGCGGGAGGCAACCGAGAATATGCGGCTGTCGGTCGCCGCCGCCATCTCCCACGGCCGCGTATTCCGCCGCCTGGGCCTTGGTCCCGAGTCCCGCATCCACCTGTTGCAGAACTTGCTTACGGCACTGGTGCGACACGAACGCATCGAGGCGTCATGGGCGCGCGTGGACGAGCTGAGGGGCTACGCCGAGAAGGTGAGGGTCGGGGCCCTCTGGTTCCTTGCACGAGTCTGGCTTGAGGGGGGCGAGATCCGGCCGGCTTGGGGCAAGAATTGGAGCTGTCCTGGTAAGCCGAAGTCTGATTCCCCTGGTACCGTGAGCTGAGCCCACTCCTCCGGCCCTTCAAATGGAAGCCTGATTAGGGCTGTGGAGTTAGAGGTGGCCTGAATTAACGAGATGCTTTCCCAGTGGAATGCATGGGTTGCAGTGAGGCATTAGAGGAGTAGGATTGGCGCCTCCTTTTTTGCTCGGGTTGGATCAGTAATGTTATGTCTTCGCAGCTCATCGACTATGGGAAGCTAGGAGACACCAACGAACGAGCCATGCGCATGGCTGACTTCTGGCTCACGGTGAGTGCATCCTGTCTTCCTCCCAAATCTCATCCTTTGCTCCCTAAGTAGGAGGGGATTGTTAGAGGAAGGGTAACTGGGAAGAATTAAGCTGTAAGGCACTCACTTATGGACACATGTTGTGAACTAAATTAGAAATGTGTCTCCTAAGTTAGCTGAATTCGATATGAATCTGAATCCGCACAACTGCCTGTAACTGAACCCTTCTGCAACCTTGACTCTACCATATCAATGGGTGACAGAGTTGTGTGCGTGCGTGTGTGTGTGTGTGTGTGTGTGTGTGTGTGTGTGTGTACACCCTGCCTTTGGGAGCGCTGAAAGTTAAATGTTTCTGTGGTGATGCCTGACTTCTCTCTCCTGAATAACTCTCCCCCTCTAGGAGAAAGACTTGATCCCAAAGCTGTTTCAAGTATTGGCCCCTCGGTACCAAGGTCAGAATGGGGGCTACACAAGAATGCTGCAGATCCCAAATCGGAGTCAGCAGGATCGGGCCAAAATGGCAGTGATTGAGTATAAAGGGAACTGTCTGCCACCCCTGCCCCTGCCTCGCAGAGACAGCAACCTTACACTCCTAAACCAGCTGCTTCAGGGACTGCAGAAGGACCAGGAAGCAAGCACCCACACAGCTCAAACACAGGGGATTTAACGGGAGCCAAGAGTGAGTGGCCCTCATCAGTGCCCATGATCACAGGCCTTGGGGGCTCTTTTAATCTCTAAGAAGAACTGGAGCAGGAGTTGTAAGATGGACCATCTTGTTGGAGCCCAGAACCTTCTGGGAGACAGATAACCCTCTTTGCATAATAGATAAATTCATTGTATGAGTATATGTAAACTAATTTTTTTTTTTCTTCTCTGAGGATTTCTGGAAAACGAGAACTATCCAAGTATTCAGTCTTGTAGGACAGTAAATCCATGTTGTGTGTTTCTGGCTCTTAAGTCTGGGTTGGGTTGGGTTAGCACAGTTTTGTTTTTCTTAATGCCACATTATATGGGGCATGTATCCTAAAATTCCAAATTGGCCCCCAAAAGTGTTTTGATGTCTACATAGAGACTAAGCCCCTAGGGCTTCTTAGAGAAGGATTACTTCCTAACGGGGGGTGGGAGAGTGAACATCTAGAAGTGAACTTTCTGCAATAATCAGGTACCCTAGAAACCTTCAAGGTTCCATTCCTTTGTTTCTAGGCAGGATCACATATTACCCTCATGTGCTCCCCTCGAGCCCTGAATGGGCCTCAGAGGAGAGGACCTGGAACTCAGATGTACCACCACACTGGCCAGAGGAGTGGAAGCATTCAGCAGAGGATGTTGACTCCAGGATAAGCTCCTTCCTCTTGGGGTGGGCTTGGAGGGGTGAAGGAGAGGCTTGAAGTGGGAGGAAGATTAGGAAGTTAAACCTCTGGGGATTTCCTGGAAGTTTTCATTGTTGGCAAATCTGGGCCTCTCTGGGAACTCAGAAAAGGGAAATCCGGCTTCAGAATGGTCAGGGCATATGAGAAGTAGGAAGCTCCTTTACGTGCACTAGTTACTTTGAAGCCAGACTTGGCCCAGCCAGGCTGCCCATCCCTCACACTCAGAGGCTTGACTAAGGTGGTAGTCATGGGAAGACTTGGAGCTATCATGCCTGCCTGAACACTTGATAGCAGGGCCTGACAGATCCCATAGCTCTAGTACAGTGGGAAAAAGAAATTTATCTTAGGCCAGACCTTCAGAGGGTGTTTGATCCATTATCTCAGATAATAAGAGTTGGGGTGGAGAGAGTCACTGGTCTAGCAGGTAGATACTAGCTTCAGTGACAGAGCTATTCTTGTGCTATTTCAGTGCTATTTTCAGACTGCTCCCCTAGTCTGAGATTAATCTCCCAACAGGGTTCTCATCTCTTACAGCACATATACCAAAATTGGAATGATACAGAAAAGATTAGCATGGTCTCTGTGCAAGGATGACACACAGATTCGTCAAGCGTTCCATATTTTTTAAATGAAAAATTTTTTGAATTACAAAAGGAGTACATGAATCCTATAAAATTTAATAAAGGCTCAGGGATGACACAAGGGAAATAAGAATATAACAGTTTTACTGATCTGGCCTATAAATGGTAGCTTTTTCACCTAAATGGGTGAAACATACCCTTGAGTTCATCTAGGCAAGCATCTCTTTAATAAACTCCAAACACCCAAGAGAGGAGTCCAGATACACTAGAATTCCTCCTTTGAGAAGTTCTCTGTCTTAAGGGGTTGTGCATAGCTCAGTGGTAGAAGGCGTGTTTGGCATGCATGAGGTCCTAGGTTCAATCCCCAAGGCCTCCATTAAGGGGGGAAAAAAGTTCTTTGTCTCAAGTTCCAGTTTTTCACTCCAAGGTTCACAGTTATGCCCACTCCCCTCAAAGGATAACAAACTTAGTCTAGCCTCAACAGATCAGTGACACAGTGTAAGCCCAATATCCAGAGGAGATAACAACTACAAAAGTCAGGGATTGTTTCCTTACACTCATCTACAGTCAAATTAGCAGGTCATATTGATTTTGCTTCTCAAATCTGTAGTCACCTCTCTCCCAGTCTGAAGTCCTAGAGATCTCGACCCTAAATTACTGCAACAGCCTCCTAACTTGCCTCCCTCCACACTGCAGCCATAGTGATAGGAATCTGCTATCTTAATTCTCTGCTTGCTGATCTCCAGTGGCTCTTTTCCTATGGGGAAAGAATCCAGATTCCTTACCATGACTCCCCTCAGTGAGTAGGCATCTGCTCATTGTTCCAGCTTCTTCCTTTGCTTCTAGTTCTATGCTCCAGAACCTTGAAGGGCTTTGTTTTGACTGTTTCCCTATGCACAGCTGCCCTTACCACCTTTTATTCATCTATCACCCAGAGAACCCTCTCCCCTTTACCTACCTGCCTTGTATATAAACTTTCAGCATCTCCGGGGTGATTGCTGTAACCATCTCTACACCTAAGTTCATTACTTTGTAACCCTAGGTGCGGCTACAGTATTTCCATAATACACTGGATTTACCATGGTGTGTTACAATTCCCTGCAGTGGATTGATTCCCAAACATCCACCCCAGATAAGTTTAAGGCAGTCATGGTACTTCCATCCCCTTGCTGTTGGTGGGTTCAGGGATGGACAGGCCTTAACTAATTTGAGGCCATGAGAATCCATGCTCTACTCTGCTGAGTAAGAGTAAGATTACATGTTATTCTGATAAGCACAGGGAACTGGCTCTAGACTAAAGAGGACACTGAGAGTGGCAGGTCAGAACAACTGAAAGGTACTATATAGTAAGAATCTTTAGTGATTATTCCCATTTATGCCTGGGTTTTCTGTTAATTGCTACCAAAGGTAATATTATTTTCTACTGTTGAATCTTTAGGGTAGTGTTTTCCCCAAATTCTTTTACTATGACCCACAGGTCAAAAAACATTTTACATTGGAACATAACATTGACATAAATAGGTGTAATGAAACAAAAGCAGCACAAAGCATTTACTTGTACAGATATCATGTGCACTAATATTGTCTACTATTTTCTAGTTCAGTTTTTTAAAATGATAGTCCCAATCCAGTAGATTGATTTTACAGCTCACTAATGTTTTACAACCTGCTTTTGAAAAACACTGATCTCAGTCAGCATTACAGATTTGCAGTTGCCTTTGCTGGATAAAATCCTGGCTTCTGTCGTGGCAGAAAGACCTGCTATGGCCTGTTCTCAGCCACCCCTCAGGGTCATCTACAGATATTTGCTACCAGCCTTCGTAGGAAACTAACTTGTTATTCTCTGAATATATCTACCTTTGTGCATGATGTTGCCTCTACTGTAGTGCTTGCCCTGTTTCAAGTTACCTTCTACAGGGTATTCAGATCTCTACTCAGGGTCACTTTTTTGAGGCCTTCTGCAAACTCTGCATCACCCTTCAAATGGGGCTAGGTCCATTCCTGGGTGCGGTGATACTCCTCACGGCATATGCCTGTCAAAGCATTCATCACACCATACTACCAATTACCTGTCTGCTTCACTGACTCCTTCACTGAACTGAGCTCCCAAAACTAGGAACTGGGACTCATTTCCTCTGGATAACTCTTTTCCTACCATGGGACCTGATTCAGTATATGCTCAATATATGTTTATTAAATGAAGAGTAAGCTGCATGTTGTCTACAACAGAGTCAGCTCTGGCTGAGCTTTACAAAACCATCAACATGGTACTCTGCAGGGACAGAGCTACGCTACACTGCAGAGTATACCAAGGCTGAAGAAATGGATTCCTTCCTTTCCAGGGACTTAAGTGTTAATAATGACAGTCAAGAATGTAAGCATATGTCTAATTCATTTCCCACACATTTCATATTTCATTTTCTGAAATATTTCTAATCAACCTGCAGACAGAAAATAGCTCTACATTTTCCAAGATGTAGCCAAAAGCTGGTCTGACACCTCTTCTCTGAAGTATTCACTGAATTCTGCATAAGTTAGAGACTTTTCCAGTGATCCAGTTTCACAGGATACATCTTTCACTGCAGCAGTGGCACAGTTACATTGTTCAACACCCTTCACTAGCTGGTGAATTCCTTGAGGGTAGAGGACATACTAAATAAAACCTTGTGCTGCCCAGTAGAAAACATGAGATGTAATAGGCATCTGTATAGGTCAACTGAATCAATGCATTGCACCAACTTCTTCAGCCTAGCTCTGCATTTTAGGTCTACTAACTCCTCCCTTCCCCAGTTTCCTCTTACTTCATCTGAAAATGAACTTCCTGCAACGCTGATTCCCTATTGTTTGCTACTGGGCAATGTCTGTACCCTTAGGGCTTTCCTCTCTGTGCCCTTAAATGCAGAGGCATACTGTAGCTCTCTGAAATTAGAGACATGAATTTGGTAGTTAAGTTTGAGATGCCCTAATAATAAAAATGGTCTATATGCTTATATTTTGAGGAAAGGAATTTCAACTTTTCTGTCATTTTGTCATTCTGTTCCACAATATCTGTTTAATATTAAATTAATGTTTTTAGTTCTTACAAGTTTAATATCGTACATTGCGCACACGCACACACACACACACCTGTGAAAATTGATGCTCTAGGAAGATGAGCCTTGTTTACACTGTGGCTTCACATATACCTTGGCACATCTCCATGTAGCCAAGCATGGGACGCACAGCATTAAAGTTTTACTGCCATTCACTTCAAGGGGATGAAAATACAAAAGCTGTACCTAGAGATGTTCCTGAAAACTCAATACTATTGTCCTGACTTAATTTCTAATATCTTCTCCTTAAAATGGTCTCAGAAGCTTTCCTACAATTAGCTTTTCCTTTTCTCCCAGAAGGAACAAAAGAAAGGAAAAATAGTTCAGTTTTGTATGTGCTGAGTTTGAGATGCCTGGGAGCATGTAGAGTTTAGGAAAGAGTTCTTCACTGGGAAAAGCGATTTGGAAGTTCTTGGCAATGAAAACGAAGGAAATGGATGGGATGACTCAGAGTGTGTATGCAGAGGGAAAGGAGGCTGAGGTCAGACATTAGGGGACAGACAGGATACAGAATCTATGAAGGAGACTGAGAAATTGTCTCTCAGAGAGGAAGGAGAACCTGCAGAATTCATCACAGTACCCAGTACAGTGTCTTTGCATAGGAGACACTCAAAAAATAATTATCAAATGATTTAGCAAGGAAAGTGCTTCTTCATTCAAAGCTCTGTGCTAGTGTAGAGAATACAGGGATAACTCCTCAAGGGTCCATCAGGCCAGTTGGAAGGACAGATCACGAACGAGTACAACACAGTAACACAAGTAGCTAAAAGTGGCATGTACGAGGCGTACTGGAGTACCAACAAAGAAGGTCAATGAGGAACTTCTCGGAGAAAACAATGTGAGGGCTGAATCTTGAAGAATGAATAGGCATTCATCAAGCATGGGGGGAGGTCCTCTGGGAGGGCATTGCAGGCAGCAAGATCTGCAGGTAGAAGTGCACTGAATTATGAAACAGAACAGAGTGTTTGAGAAATTCCAAGTAAGTAATTTGGTACAGCTGGGATTTGGAATTTGAGGAAGAAGTGGAGGAAATGAAGCAGGAAAGCCAGGCAAAATCAAGTTACAAAGGGCCATGCAAGACATGATAAAGTGCTTGGATTTTATCCTGAAGACTAGGGGAAGCCACTGAGGACTTTTAAATGGAGAGAAAAGGAATCAGATTTACATTTCAGAAAGGTCATTCTTGCATCTGACAGGAAGATGGGTTAGGGATCAAGACTAGAAGCAAGGAAACCAAATAGGAGGCTAGTTAAGGAATCCAGAGAGAGCTGAGGGAAGACTGGACTGGGCCAGAAGAAGGAGGGGTGGAGAGAGACTGACAGATCGGACAGGTATAGAGGAGATAGGATAAACTAGGCATCATGTGTGATAAGATGAGGTAGAGAAAGAAGCTAAGAGTCAAGCGTGATACCAAGTTTCGACTTGGGCAGTTGGATGGAGTAATTCCATTCACAGAGAATGAGGATAGCAGAGGAGAAGCAGATCTGAGATTCTGTGATGAGCTTTGTTGTAAACATATTAGAGTTAAGGAGATGTCTTAATTAACAGTTGTTCTGGAGCTCAGAGGATATATGTAAGCTAGCAATACAGATGTGAGAATCACACACAAATGAGGGAACTGAAGCAATTGAACTAGATGAGATTTTCCAGATGAAAAATATAGAGTAAGAGAAAAAGAAGGCCTAGGATGGAGCCAACATTCAAAGGTCAACTGGTAAAAGGGAAGCCCTCTGAGGAGGGTGAAAAGTGCTACAGCTGGAACACTGTAGCTGCAGTACTGTGTGTCTCAAAATCCAGGGGAAAGGGGGCCAAAAGCATCTATTTGTGGTTATCTCCCCTCAGTAGATTCTGAGTTCTTGGGGACAGACACTAGATAATCTTTGTATTCTTACAACCTGATGTTGGCCAGGCTCCAGAGTAGTGGTTCGATGAATATCTTCGGCCATTAGACTTTAAAATTAGGATGTTCACTGTTGACGTCTGATGGAGCGCTCTCTTGAGAGGAATGAAAGTAGAAACCATCAAGACAACTAGAGAAGTTTGGAGACAAGGAAAAGGGAAGATAGGGCAGAGATATGGGAGCAACTTGAGAGGAAAGCAGATTTAAAAGTGAATTTTGAAGATGAATATATTTATTTTTGCTATGATCTGAATGTTTGTATCCCCCTCATGCCAATTCATATGTTGAAATCATAATGCCCAATTTGATGGTATTGGGAGGTGGAGCCTTTGGGAGATGCCTAGGTCATGAGGGTGGAAGCCTCATGAATGAGCCTATTGTTCTTGTAAAAGAGATCGCACAGAGATCCCTCACCTCTTCCATCGTGGGAGGGCACAGTGAGAAGGCGCTGGCTGTGAACCTGGGAAAGGTCCTCACCAGAACTTGACCATGCTGGTGCCTCAGTCTTGGACTTCCCATCCTCCAGAACTATGAGAAATAAATTTCTGTTGTTTATAAACTATCCAGTCTATGGTATTTGGTTATAACAGCCCAAATAGACTAAGACAATTTTAATAACCAGTACTTTTGCCAGACCTTATTTGTGGCGACAGACATTTAAGGGTTTGTATGGGTTTGAGGGAAAATCCTCTCATGTTAAGGACAAAAGTAATGGAGGAGAGCTTTCCCATTCCCCACAGTGGCTTTCATGGCTCCTCCACCTTATGTAAAGCCTCTTCTCTTTGGAGACTCAAGACTTTGTTGTACCACGTCCTCCTGATGTTCTTGGCCTTAGCTGCTAAGGGGTGCCCAGAGCACCTGCTGGCCCAAAGCACATGAAGTCAGTTGGCAAGCTTTCAGTTTAAGCATATCTGCCTTTATACACACATTATATCGCCCAGAGCTAGTCACAAAATGAATCATTAAATTCAGTCAGAGACCTAACACAATAGGCTGGAGCAAACAGACAAAATATCATGAATGAGAAGTCAACATGGAGCTCACAGAGATAGAAGCAAGCACAGGAAGGGCAAAACTCTGGAGGAGTTTTGTAACACTAAGGACCACTCCTCTCCCAAACCCACTTTTTATAATAGACTGGGCCATTCGTGCCAGGCTGATTGAGGGTGGAGGTGGGGGAAGACAGCTTCTGATCACTCACACATTCATTCAAGTCTTAGGCCCAGAGTCTTATCATCCCAACCTTGAATGCCCCATCTAAGACTCTGGCCCCATAGTTCTTTATTGTTCTCTCCTCCTGAAGCCCATTTATCCAGCCCACTAGGTTTGCCAGGCCTTTGAACCTTTCATGACCAGATCTACTTTTCCCCTGAAGTTTTTCCCTCTAGAATCTTACTCTTAAAACCCAGCTTCTTGCCTCTGGATGGCTCATCCCTCTGCACACATGTATCAAATTTTCAAACTCTAGAAACCCTAATCTTCTGAACTCTCTTTTCTCCCTGTGTGCATCAGGCCTTTCTTACTTTTCAACTCCGTGTGGATGTCATGATCCAACACTTCATCTGTTCTCATGGCAGCCCCTATTCAGCGCCATGTCTTTCTCTCCTATCTACCTTTTAATCACCAGATTTCTCTTCTGTGACCTTATCATAGAGAGCTCCTAGGAATAAAAATTATCACACAACCCCTGGCATTGGGATCAACAGAACTGGACCCTGAGCACAACTCAACAAGCCTGGATTGCTTGATCCTAACATCTCTTTGACTCCTGCAAACTTTCTCCACTTAAATTCTTTGTATCATCTATCATCTCCTATTATGAGCACTTAACCTCACCTCCTACTCTCAACAATGATAATAGCAACAAAAGGGAAGCTGTAGGCATGGTCTTCTCAATTTCCTATCCTCCTGATCCTTACCTACATCCAGGAACTAGGCATTTAGGTGAAAATCTATTTACTGAAGACAATTCACCCAATTACCAGGCTCCCAAAAGCTCAATTCACCAAATTTTCCAAAGTTATCAACTTTAAAAATTGTTGGTTTTGAGCACCAAATTCCAATTTGGCAAAGTTATCAATTCACCAAAAACTTGTTTCAAACAATAACTTCTAAAATTTATAAATTGTATTGTATGAAAAGGTTTAATACGTTTATGGATTCGTGGGGTTTTTTTAATTTTCAATTAATTTCAGTTTGACTTAGTTTAGTTTTAGTTTTACCAAAATCTTCTCATTAGATCTGTTGTATACTAGATTTCAATCAAACTATGTGATGTCACTTTTGTGTGTGAAACTCATAGAAATTTAGGAGTCAGATGCCTAAACAAGTGGATAATACTCATTTAATCAAGCTGATAAACAAATCTAGGAATTTAAAAAAGTTTAAAACAGTACTTTCTAACTCATTCTGCAAAGCACATTTTTTTTTTAGTTCACATGTGTACTGATCATTGTTTCTAAGAACAGATTAGAGCTTTAGCTTTTTAAACGTACATGTTTATTTACTTATTTATTTAATGGCAGTATTGAAGATTGAACCCAGGACCTCATGCATGCTAAGCATGCCATTTACCACTGAGCTACACCTTCCCCATTGCAAGAAAAGATCAATATCCCTTATGAATATAGATACAAATTCCCCAACAAAATACTAGACTGTATCCAACAACACAGAAAAAGATTTATATACTAGGAACAAGTGGGCTTTATCCTAGAAATACAAGGTTGGTTACCATTCTGAACTCAAGTAATGTAATATACCATATCATCTCAATAGAATAAAAAGCAAAACCACAGGATTATCTCAGTAGACACACAAAAAGCATTTGACAATACCTGACACCTTTTCATTATATAAGCACTCAATAAATTAGGAATAAAAGGAATTCTCTCAACAAATAAAGGGCATGAAAAACCCACAGCTTATATCATAGTTAATATTAAAAGACTGGACACTTTCTTTCTAAAATCAGGAACAGGACAAAGATGTCCATTCTTGCTACTTTTATTTAACATTGTTTTAAAGGTTCCACTAAGGCAGTTAGACAAGAAAAAAAAAAAAGACATCTGTATGGGACAGGAAGAAGTAAAATTATCTCTATTCACAGATAATATGGTCTTATATATAGAAAATCCTGAGGAATCCACCAAAAAACTATTAAAACTAATAAATGAATTCAACAAGGTTACAGGATACAAAATCAGTATTCAAAAATCAATTGTATTTCTACACACTAGCAAGTAACAATCCAAAAAAGAAATTAAGAAAACAATTCCATTTACAATAGCATCAAAAAGAATAAAATGCTTGGGAATATTTAAGTAAAGTACAAGACTTACACACTGAAAACTACAAAAGATTATTGAGAACATGTGAAAATGCCTTCATAAATGTAAAGATATCATATGTTCATGGATTTGAAGACATAATATTGTTAAGATAGAAATACTCCCCAAATTGATTTGAAATTCAGTATCATCCTTATCAAAATCACATTGCATTTTTTTTTGCAGAAATACTGAAAATCATGGAAGTTCAAGGGACCCAGAATAGCCAAAATAATCTTGAAAAATAACAAAGTTGGAAGACTCATAGTTCCTGACTTTAAAACTTTTACAAAGTAATCAAGACTGTGTAGTACTGACATAAGGATAGACCTGTAGATCAATGGAAAAGAAATGAGAGATCAGAAATAAACATTCACAGTTATGGTCAATTTTTTTAACAGGGATGGCAAGAAAAAGAAAGACAAGTATTTTCAATAAATAATGCCAGGGCTAGCTATCCATATGTAAAAAACTAAAGTTACATCCCCACCTCACACCACGTACAAAAACTATCTCAAATGCGTCACAGACCTAAATGTAAGAGCTAAAATCATAAAACTGTTAGAAAAAAAGTGACAGTAAATCTTCACCTTGGAATAGACAATAGTTTCTTAGATACAATGCCGAAAGCACAAACAACAAAAGGAAAATAAGTTAATTATTTAAAGAATAGAATATACAAGAACTGTGGGACAATAAGAAAATACATACAATGGAGAGAAAGGAACGGAAGAAATATTTGAAGTAATAACTACAGAGAATTTTCTGAAATTGATGGTAGACACCATTTAAACCACAGATCTAGGAAGCTTAGAAGACATCAGGGTAGATACTGAAAAAATCTTCACCTGGGTATAGAAAACTGCAAAATATTCAAACTACAGAAAATCAAAGACAAAGAGAAAACCTTGAAAGAATCCAGAGAAGAAAATATGCAATGCTGAATCAGCATATAAAAAGATGCTGAGTCTACGGCCATACCACCCTGAACGCACCCGATCTCATCTAAAAATATGCTGAACATCATTAGCCTTTATAGAAAGACAAATCAAAACCACAATGAGATACCACTTCATACTCACTAAGATGATTATAATCAAAAAGATAAGCAATAGCAAATGTTGGCAAGGACGTAGAGAAACTGGAACCCTCATACACTCCTCGTAGAAAGGTGAAATGGTGAAGCTGCTGTAGAAAAGTTTGACAACATTTCCTCAGATATTTCCTCAAAATGGTAAACAGTTTATAGTACGTAGTTACAATATGTATCATACCAGCAATTCCACTCCTAGGTATATACCCAAGGGAATTGAAAAGGCATGTCCACACAAAAACTTGTATACAAGTGTTCACAGCAGCATTATTCATAATAACCCAAAAGGGCAAAAAAACAAAAAAAAAGAAAGAAAAGAAATTCCAAATGTCCCTCAACTGATGAATGAATAAACAGAATGTGATATAGCCATAGAATAGACTATTATTCCTCCATAAAAAGGAATGAAATGCTAATGTATGCTACAACATAGATGAACCTCAAAAATACTCTAAGTGAAAGAAGCCAGACACAAAAAGGCTACATATTGTATGATTTCATTTATGTGAAATATTCAGAATAGGCAAATCCACAGAAACAGAACGTAGATTATGTCAGGGGCTGAAGGGAGGAGGAAATGGGGAGTAACTGCTAGTAGGTATGGGGTTTCTTTTGGGGCAATGAAAATATTGTGGAATTTGATTTTGGTGATGGATACACAACTCTGCGAACATACTAAAAACCACTGTGAATTGTATACTTCACAAGGATGAACTTTATGGTATATAAATTGTAACTCAATAAAACTGTTGCTTAAACAAATAAAAATAAAAGTAAAAGTTAAAACTGTATTTAGAAATAGCAACAACTACATAATCAAGGATAAGGCTAAGCAGAGATCTTCCTAAAGTACAGTCTTCCTATTGTGGTATGAATGGGACTGGTAGAAATTCTACAAATAATTGCTTTGATGTTACTATGGCAGGAGGCCCATTTATGAATGGTCATCGTGAGATTTTAGAACAACTATCTTGAATTAATGAGTTTATAATAGAACTGATATAATTAATTTTATCACATACCATAGTAACTATTTATACCATTTACCAACCAGTATGGAAACACAGTGTGGCCACATTTCAGCCCATATAACCTATTAAAATTACAAATGCACAAAAAAACAAGTTTTAAAAAAGGCAAATTATTGGATTGAAAATGCTTTGGAAGAGAGGGATCCCCCCCATGATTGTTTATAAAATATTTGACATTTGAGTCATTGCACAATACTTATAGAACAAAATACACAAAAAATTCTCATTTTCAAGTCATAGATTCAAAATAAGGAAAAACTTAGACTACACTGAACTTTGGCCAGCCATGGCAAAATGACTTCAGTGAAACAGCTGCAAATAAGTTAAAACTAAACTAAACTGAGCTAAACTGCACTTCAAAATTAGTAACTGATACTTTGTAGAAACTTTCAAGAGTAGTTAAAATCCATACAACCATGCAAATTGTTGTAAACTTTACACATAGAAGAAACAAAATTTTGGAAAATTGACAAAATTGGTGAATTTCAGTAAACTGATCACTCTGAATTGAAATTCTGAGAACTGGCTCTTCTTACTTCCCATCCCAGAGGATGGGAGTCCTTCCTCTTCTCCACATTTAATCCCTCCACCTGTGTTCTAGATCCCATCTGGTTCTGCCTTCTCTGGCTCCCGCTCTGTGGGAGAGGATTGGGAGTCTCCTTTTTCCTTTCCTAGGGTCACTACAGGGAATTGAAATCCTTCAGAGCCTGGAAAACATGCTTGCTCTTGGAAGATCTCAACTCAAACTGTGCTGGACTCTGGCCATTTTTTAAATACTCATGCTCACTTTCTCCAGGGCTGGGCTCTACTGAAGAGAGCTAATGACTGTGGCTTCTCGTGAGCATTTGAACGGGGGGGCTAAGTCTTGAGCAGTCTAAAACCAAGCACTGATCCTACCCAGTGCCTCCTCCTGCACTAAGAAGGAACAAATGAATAACGGAGCCAGCGAGGATTGTCAGCCTCCCGTCACGTCATTCAGGATCATCATTCCAAGGTAGGTCTTTTGGGTCATCTTTCCTTTCCCATTTGGTCATCCCCACACTCATCTGTCCTTCCTTGCCCCTGGTTAATTTGCCCTTCCACTGCATCCCTGACTTCTAGCCCTTCCCATCATGGACCCTCCCTTCCAATTTTTCCTGCTCTGAAATCTCCATTTCGTGGTGACAACCCCCTGAATTCTCAGCCCCTTTATATGCCTTTGAGCCTCTAAATCCTGTGTAAGAGAGCTGGCTTTGCTTAAGTACATCATTTCTTCACATTTTCCCACATGTCTGAGGAGGAGAGGGAATTAGTCTCCACTTTCAGGACTCCCTGAAGCCCAAACACAAGTACTTCTCCACACCTTCCCCCAAATCTTTGAGACTCATACCATCTTGTTATTTGAGACTCTGCCTTCCTCAGTGCTGTCATGAAATGATATCTCCTCTTTTTCATCAAGGATTTTACTGTAGCTGTGCCTATATCCTTTGTTCTGTCACCAGCATCCTCAACTCCATGGTCCTTTAGGTCTATAAGGCCACCAACCATCATTCCTCTTAACAGTATCTCCACTCCTTTAACACTTTCCTCAAGCTCCCTAACATACTGCCTCCCTTATGACCATTTTCACAAACTCCAAGTCCTCTCCAGAAAAGAATGGGATCACCAGATATGATGGCCTCAATGTTCCACCCTGTCTATCTCCCTCCTGCACTGCCATCATACCCTCATACATGCACTTACCTGCATCTCACCCATTTTCCCTTTTAGTCTTGAAGGAGGAGGTACCTCTCTAGGTTAAAAACCAATTCCTTCCTGTAGCCATGGTTAATTCTTCAGACCGTCCTCTCTACTCTGGGACCTTTCTCCACTAGCCATTGCCTCTCCATCAGCTCCTTATCTGCGGTGTTAAACATGGTCCTGATGCTCACGTCCAAGCAAACATCCCTCAGTCTTTCCCTTCCCCACTCCCCCTCTCAGCCTCCTGTTACCTATTCTTTCTCTCTCTCCTTGCTGCACTCACTGAGTAGTGGTCCTTGATCCTGCTATCTCACTAACATTCTTTCTTAGTTCTGGAATAGAAACCCCCTCATGTCAGTCATTTGCTTAGCAAATATTGACTGAATATCACCTATGGGCAGGCTTCAATGGTGAGCAAACCAGGTTTACTGCTGAGTGGAGCATAAAGACATTTAATCAAATATTTACACACCAGAAACTTGCAACTGTGATACCTGTTACAAAGGAGAAATACCAGGCACTAGGAGGGCCCATCATCTGGGGATCTGACCTAGTCAGGTCAAACAAGGAAACAAAGAACAAAACAAAACAAGAAAAGTGAGACCTAGAGAGGTCAGGGATGTGATGAAGTGATGCTTCACTTGAGAACTGAAAGTTAAATGAGAGGCCACTTAACAGAGGAAAGGACCAAAGCATGCCCTGAGCAGGACAATTTTATGCCACAGCGTTGTTAACAGTCAGTCTGAATGGGATCTGCCATCTTCTTAAATGACCTTACCCTCTACTCCCAAAATTGACCTAGATGGGCACATGAGTCAACCTAGGCCATCTGGAGTCTTTCCTCGGGATTTCTGAAATTGCTGGTATTGTTATAAAGCCTATTTTTGAACTATTTTTAATATATATTATATTGATTTTAAAATTAGTTTAACACCTCAGGAGAGAAGATAAGAGACATCGTCCAAACAGAAGAATTCCTAATAATATACTACATATTACAATATATATATATGTTTCCCCCTCCTGGAGACAGAACTCCCTCCCTGAGTACGGAACTTCGTAACTCACTTCTAAAGAACAGAATATGGAAAAAGAGAAAAAGTAGCTTTACAGTGGAAAGACCTGGCAGACACAACCGTAACCAAATAATCAAAGTTAACACCACCAGTGGGACTTCACGTTGATGACATGTACCCCCTGATACAATGTGATGAAAAGGGCACTTCACCTCACCTTTGTGGTGCTCCTTCTTCCCAGTCAACTCATAAGGAAAACGTCAGAGAAAACCAAACAGAGGGACATTCGACAACATGCCTGGCCAGTTTTCTTCAAAACTGTCAAAATCATGAAAAGACAAAGACAGAGAAGCTGTCACAGACCAGAGGAGACTAATGAAACATGAGAACTAAATGGTCTCCTGCATTGAATCCTAAGATAGAAAAAAGACATTACCAAAAAAGCTGGTGAAATCTGAACAAAGTCTAGTGTAGTTAATAGTGACGTACCAACGTTAACCTTTTATTTTTGACAAATGTATCATAATTATTTAAGATGTTATTATCAGAGAAAACTAGATGACAGATACATGGGGACTCTCAGTACTATCCTTGCAACTTTTCTATAAATCTAGAACTGCTCCAAAATAAAATTTTAAATATTCAGTAGGAGAGAATTAAGCAAAATAAAAGGAGATACAGAAACTAGAGACACAGACAAAGTCTTGAGGTTCTGGTTCCATTTGCTAGTCATCTCCCAGGTTTGGTAACTGGACTAGGAAATCTACTCTTCTTTCCTAAGCTAATTCAATTGGGTTTCATTCACATGCAGTTAAGTTTTCACTCTTACACACTGTTGCTACTCTTTTACCTCTACTCCCTCCTTATCTCACTGTGGCCTGGTTTCTCTCCCCTCTTCTCTCCCTCTCCCTCTCTTTCCTCTCTTCTTTTTTTCCCCCCTCTTGACAAATTTCATTTATACAATACAGTATTATTAACTACAGTCCCCAAGTTATACATTGGATCCGCAGAACTTATCCGTCTTGTAACTGAAAGTTTGTACCCTTTTACCCATATCTCTCCATTTCTCGCATATCCCATCTCCAGGCAATCACCGTTATACTCTCTGTTCCTATGAGTTTGATTTTTTTTTTGTAGATTCCATATATAAGTGATACTGTGCAGTATATATCTCTCTCTGTGTGGCTTATTTCATTTAACATAATGCCCTCCAGGTTCATCCATGCTGTCACAAATAACAGAATATCCTTTGCTTTTAAAGCTGAATAATATCCCATGTGTGTGTGTATCTCACATTTTCTTTGTTCATTTGTCCATCAAGTGATATTTAGGTTGTTTTCACATGTTGGCTTTTGTGAATATGCTGCAATAAACATGAGGGGCAGATAGCTCTTCAAGATAGTGACTTCATTTCCTTTGGACATCCCAGAAGTAGGACTGCTGGATCATATGACAGGTCTATTTTTAATGTCTTAAAGAACCTCCATACTGTTTTCTATAGCAGCCTTACCAGTTTACATCACCACCAGCAGTGTATAAGGATTCCCTGTTTCTCCGCATCCTTAACAGCATTTGTTATGGCTTGTTTTTTGGTAACAGCCATCCTAACAGATGTAAGGTGATATCTCATTGAGGTTTTGATTTCAATTTCCCTGACAATCAGTGATGTTGAGCACCTTTTCATGTACCTGCTGACCATTTGTGTATCTTCTTTGGGAAAATGTCTATTAAGGTCATTTGCCCATTTTTAAGTTGAGTTATTTGGTTTTTTGCTCTTGAGTTGTATGAGTATTCCTTGTATATTTTGGATATCAACTTGTTAGCAGATACATGCTTTGCAAATATTTTCTCCCCTTCCATAGGTTGCCTTTTTGTTGATAGTTTCCTTTAATGTGCAGAAGATTCTCAATTTGATGTGGTCCCACTTGCTTACTTTTGCTTTTATTCCCTTTGCTTTTAGTGTCAAATCCAAAAAGTCATCATCAAGACCGATGCCAAGGAGTGAGCCCCCCATGTTGAAGTTCTTCTAAGAGTTTTATGGTTCCAGGTCTTAGTGTTCAAATCTTTAACCCACTCTGAGTTGATTTTTGGTTATGTTGTCAGTTAAGCATCCAGTTTAATTCTTTTGTCCATGGATATCCAGTTTTCCCAGCAGCATTTATTAAAGACACTATCTTTTCCTCATTGTGTATTCTTGGAGCCTTTATTGAAAATTAATTGATCATACACATAGTTTTATTTCGGAGTTCCTTATTCTGTTCCGTTGATCTTTGTGTCTGGTTTTTATGCCAATACCATACTGTTTTGATTGCTACAGCTTTGTAGTATTGTTTGAAACCAGGATGTGTGATGCCTCCAGCTTTGTTCTTCTTCCCCTCCTCTCTTTGAATCATTATGATCATTAGCCATATCTTAATTTCAAAATCTAATGGAGACCTATCAGACTTCATCTTACTGAAGTATTTTTACTCTGTTGACAACTCTAATTCCAGTAGCTGTTTTCTTCCTTGACTTCTATGATAACCCACTGGACACAATTCTCTTGTTCAATTCTTACCTTGTTGGTTGCTTCTACCCAATTTCATGACTCTTCTTTTGTTATCTACCCTTAAAGGCTGCCCAGACTCTCTTCTCCCTACATGTTCTCTGTAGGTAACCACATCTGTTCTCATGGTTCCACTTAACCACTATAGACTGATGTCTCCAAAATATCTATCCTCAGCTCAACTGAGTTCCAAATTTTATACTCAATCATCTATTAGACATCTTCATTTGGATATCTCACATACATCTTACTAGGTTCCAGTCTTTTTTTTCCTAATGATTGTTTAGAACTCAGTTGTAGATTTGTCATAGTCATGAGGAGAGGTGAGCTCGTGGTCCTACCACTCCACCATCTTGACCGGAAATCCCTGGATATCTCACATACATCTTAAAGTCATCATGTCCAAAACCACATTCATGGTCATATTTCTCTTCTCTCAAACCTGTTCATCTTTTTTACCCCTCAACATCATGAGTAACATCATTAATGTATGACCCAGGAAGATGGAAGACATTTTACAATCCTCCTATGTTACCATTCTTCACTTTCCACCAAGTACTGAAGTTTTATCTCTGTAACTTCTCTCATATCTTACTTCTCTTTTCTACACTAACTTAGTTTAGACCCTTGTTATAAGCTGAACAATTGAAACTGACTCTTGTCTGTTCTCCTTAGAACCTCAGTATTGCCCCCAAAATGATGCTGATGTCACATAACCTGATCATTTTATTTCCCTTATTAAATAAACCTCACAAAGTTTCTTCAGAACCTGGGCTCTTTGCATAATATATAACATCCTCCATGATTTGGCCCCATTTACCTTTCTTATTTTCTCCTTTCACACTAGTCCATATGCCCTACGCTCTAGCCAAGTCAATGTACTCAGGAATCACCACCACTTACCATGTACACACCAACCTCCATGGCCAAAAGCTATTTTCCTTCATGCTCTTGTGACTCTGAATGTGGTGCTGTTTACTCTGACTGAAAGTTCTTTCTTCAACTTTTCCCTCTGCTATGCTTCTACTCACCCTTCAAGATCCAGTCCCACTGTCATCTTTGTGACACCATTTGCTGATGTCCCAACTGTGGGTTGGGTTAGGAATCCTCTCTATGCACACAATCCCATGTTTTCCTCTATCACTGTCATACAACCCAGAGCCAATGTATAGATCTGTCTTCAAAGAGCTTACTGTGAGCTCCTTAGTCATATCTTAACCATGTGTCAAGTATAAAATTGGCACATAATGGGCACTTATTTGTGTCTCCAATAAATACAAGGAAGTAAGAAAATGTAGGTTTTCCAATTTGAAAAACTCTCTGGTCCCCTAAAACACCTGTCCCCTCTCCCTGCTGTAGGTCTCTCTCCTTCCCTATAGTCAAGCCTCTGTAAAGAACAGGCTCTACCCCATGTGTTCAGTTCCTCACACCTTACTCAGCTCCTTCCCTGAGTGCTGACTGGTTTCCACCCCTACCACTCCACCTACCCGTTGTCTCCCAGGTCACCAGTGGGCTCCCTCTGGCCAAATCCAATGGACACTTTTCAGTCCTTGTCTCCTTGGCCTCCTCTGTGTCATTCAACCCTGATGAACATTCCCAGCTTCGTGACTTCTTTTGTGGCCTTTCCCTTGGCTTCAGTGGTGCCACTTCCTCCCTTTCTTCTCCCTCAGTTGCAACTCCTTCTCAATCTCCTTTGAAGGCTGCACCTCCTCTTCTCAACCTTTAAGTGCTGGAGCTTCTCAAGGTTTGCCCTAGCCCCCCTTCTCTTCCCAATGTGTATGCTAAGAAATCTTACACACTCCCTTAGCTTACACTTCCATCTGTCATACAAGCCAACCCAAACCTCCCAAAGAGAAAACCCAAAAAGCGTTTTGACCAACCTGAAAATGTATATCTTCAGGGATGAGGATGAAACAACCAAAACTCTGCTTTTATCAGTTAATAGACTTTTTATACATATATTTAAATTCATATATAAAAATATTTATAAATAATACATTGATTTATAAACACTGCCATTCTCCTAATTTAGTAAACAATTTAATGAATATTTTTAATAAGCATCCTCCAAAGCAGTGTCTTTCTCATTATAAGGGTCACTTTTTCAGCCATGGTACTCATTTCCTAGAACAGATGACCATCTCTTCAGTCTAAATGAAGAATTTGGGGGAGGACACAGCGTAATTTGAATCCACATATGATGTAGTCATTGGAAACTTTATCCCAAGTCACAAGTCCCATTTGCATCACACTAGGGCAGTTGGTTTTTGGCATGCATCCTGCAAGAATATATCCATGATCTCTTAAAATCACTTAATGTTTTGCCCTTTAAAAATAAATTTTAATTGTTATTTTAGTAGTGAAGTATAATACTCACACAGAAGATTGCCCAAGTCCTAAGTGTTTGACTCAATGAATTGTCACAAAATTAAACATCCATATAACATCATTCAAGTCAAGAAATAGAACATTTCCAGCAGCCTGGAAGCCCCTCCCAAGTACTTCTGTATTACTTTTTAAAGCACTCTTTATAAAGCAGATTTAGAAACGTCCAACACATGCAGTTGTGAGGCCATATTACCAGAAATAGTTATCAAAGCTGTGTTAAATTTCTTCGACTATGGATGCTGTGGCAAGTGTATAAAGACATCCAAAATAGCATTGTTGAGGATATTTTGGGTCTTGCCCAAAGAGTAAAAATAGCATTTATGGAGCGTTTACTATGTGCCAGGTACAAAGTACTTTACATATGTTAAATAATTTAAACTTAGCCCCACTTTATAGATGAGAAAACTGAGGCAGAGACAGGTTAAGTAACTTTCCAAAAGCCACACAGCTTGTAAAAGGCAAGGTCTGGACCCCAAGCTAGGCAGTCTGGCTCCAGAGTCCACAAGCTTAGTCACCATACCATACTGTCCCATCCAGTGGTTTGTTGTTCAAAATAAAGTAAATGAGAGCAAACCCTGTAATATGAGAGACTTTGTAAGGACTCAAATATAAGGTTACTCCCTCTTTCCTGAGGGATTATTTTGGAAAAACAAAACAGCAAAAACCTCACCCTATATTCAAGCTTATACGGTATTTGCAGATGACTCCCAAATATTTATGTCCATCCCAGACCGCTCTTCTAAGCTGCAGCCCTACCTACCCAACAGGCACTTCAAAGTCGGCAGCCCAAATCAAAAGTCATCATCTTTCTAAATCAGCCCCTTGCAAGCTCCTCCCGCTCCTTTTGTCCAACACAGTAAATGTCACCACCATTCACCCAGCTGCCCAAGCCAGAAACCTGGATGTTATCAAGGACTCCAGCCTCTTCTCTCCGTTTCAAAACCTCACTCCCTTCTGCTTTAACTGAAACTGTGTCCTCCCACCCCAGAAGTTCCTGATGTCTTTGTATCATTTGCACATGTCTCAAGTCCACAATAACTTTGGGCTCACGACCTATACTCAGTCATAAGAAAGGATAAAAAGGGAGGGGTCAAAAAAGCTCTTCTAGCACTCTGTGCCTCTCTCTGATTTCACTTCTTCCCATTCTCTCTCTCAGTTGGCCCCTCCAGCCCCTTCCTACCTCCCTGCCCAGTTTCCATCTCATTTCCCTTTTCTGGGGAGTATATCCTGAGTGAGACCACCATCCCCAAACCTCTCCATTTCAATACCCTCCATCTGGAGTCTCAACTTTGGGATGAAAGGGGAAGTGAGGAAAGACGAACTCCGCGAGGAAGAAGGGAAAAGGAATAAAGAGCATGGGGTAAACAGAAGCGACTAGGAGGAGGGAATGGAGAGATTAAGATGGAAGAAGAGGATGAGGAAAGAGGGATGAGAGAAGGGAACCGGGACTAAGGTGGGAGGCAAAGGGATGTGGGGAGGAGACGGGGAGAAAGGGACGGGAGAAGGGGTTGGGGAGAGAGAGATGAAGAGAAGAGGTGGGGAAACAGGGAAGGGAGAAGGGCAGGCAAAGGACATGGGGAGAATTTGGTGTCGAGAAGAGACTGAGAGAGGATCGGGGAGAAGGGATGGAGACAAGGGGGTGGAGAGGAAAGGACGGGGAGATGGGGGAGGAGAAGAAGGTAGGGAGAAGGGAGAGGGGAATGGAGAGAAGAGGGTTGGGAGGGAGGGGGAATAGGACAGTGAAGGAGAAGAGGGGACGCTCGGGAGGCGGGGGGGAAGAAGATGGAAGAGCAGGACTAGGAGGAGGGGAGAGGATGCAGAGAACGGGATGGGAGGAGGGGACGGGGCGCCTGGACCGGGAGAAGGGAAGAGAACGGGGACGCGGGGACGGCGCGGCGCTGGGGCCGGATCCGGCCCAGGACTGGGGCCGGGAAGTCGAGGGGCGGAGGGAGGACGGGCGGGCACCGGGGGGGCCGCGGAGCGGAGCACGGGTAGGGGCGGGGGCGGGGGCTCGCGGGCGGAGGGGCGGGGGCTCGGGTTACCGCGCGGAGGGCGGGGGAGGGGAGGGGGCGCGGGGCCGCGGTGGCGAATCTCGCTTGCTCCGCGGGGCGGCTGTGGAGGAGGCGGCGCCCCGGCGGCGGCGGCGGACGGACCGACCGACGGGCGGGGGCGCGCGGACCGACGGCCGGCCGCCGCCCGCCCGCCCGGAGCTGCTCGAGGGCCGGGAGACAGCGGCGGAGGACGATGCGCGGCCCCAGGCCCCGCGCGGGCGGGCGCTGCCCGGGGGGCTGACCGCGCCGGACGGCGCCCCAGGACCGGGCGAGGGAGCCCGCGCCGCGCGGAGGTCAGTGCCCGCGGCCGCCCGGCCCGTCCGGCCGCGCCTGCCCGGCCCGCCGGCCTCTCCCGGGCGGCGGCGGCGGCGGCGGAGCCGGGGGCTTTGTTCTGAGCCGGAGACAATGGGGGAGGGGGCCCTGGGCCTGCGGGACGAGGGCGAGCGTGAACGTGAGCGTGGGGGCAGGGCCTGGGGGTCTTTGTGTGCGTGTGTCATCGAGTCGGGTGTGTGGCGGCGTGAGAGTGCTGGGGGTGTGGGCAGGGTGTGTGTGTGCTTCTGCGAGTGTGAGTGTGAGTGCGAGCGCATCGGCTGAGTGTGAGTCAGTGCGTGTCTCTGGGAAGTTGTGTGTCCTTGTGTAAGTGTCTGGCCGTGTGTGTACGTGCGTGTCACTCCGAGGGTGTGTGGGTCAGAAGGAGGGTATGTCATGGTGAGCCAGTCCCTGTGAGGGAGTCTGTGTGTATGTATGTGTGTGTGTGTGTTGCCCGCCTCTATGGGAGCCATGTGTCAGAATGTGGAGGATGGGTGTGTGACAGATACAAACTGAGAGAGACAAAGAAACTGAAGGGGGAGAAGTAAAGAGAAACAGAAGAGAGACAGGCGAAGCCCGAACTGGAGATCTGTCACCCGGACTGGTGTTCTGAGATTGTGTCCAGGATGCCTAGATCAGCATCCTGTGCAGGGGACGGAGGGAGGTCACCAGGCCTGGTCCCACGTGGAGGGGGTGGGGAAAGGAAGGTCTAAAAGCACAATGAACTCAGTGTGGCGTGGGCTGGGCCCACAGCCACAGGGTCATAGGCCAGAAAAATATTGTTGCTTATGTCAACTTCTCAAATACCCACAGGGGACACAGTCATAGCCCTACTCAACTCACTGGGGACACAGTCCCAGGCAGCACACATCCACAAGAGCTGCCTTAACACCATTACACACCCCCAGGAAGCCCTGTCAGAGCCAACACATATTTACAGAAGGTGCTCTCAAAACAGCACACACCCACAGCGGAAATGGTGCAGCCAACTCATTCCCACAGGATCACTATCAAGGCTGACACATACCATGGGAAACACCGTTACTGCCAGCACCTTTCCGGAGACACTGCCCCAGCAGTACACATTCACTAGTTATACTGTCATGGCCAACCCATTCACCAGAGCTGCCTGTACATAGCAGGTGTCTCAGAGATCTGACACTAACAGGAGGCTATGTTGCAGTCACCTTTACCAACACCCGGTTGTATGACCCATAGGTGTCGTGCATGCACCACAGAGTGAGCTGTCCCAGCTGCTGAATAAACTCCCATTAACTTATGATGCTCACACTGTGGCTTCTTCTCACCCACAGATCTCCCAGGCTTACCCTCTCGTTCCCTGAGAACTTGGGAACCTGGATCAGTCTTCCCCTCACCCGGTATCCTGCCATGGTTCTAAGTGTCCCTCCACATATAGCCTCACAGTTTCCTGAGCTCTTTAACTCCTGTTACCTACTTCTTCCCTCCCAGGACCACTCTGTAGGACTGGTCATCTCTAAAATTCTAAACTCCTGCATTTCACTCTGCCCACAGCCTCCTATGCCCCACCAGGCCCTAGCTCCTATTCCACTGACTCTTCCACCTCATAATGACCCCTTGCCCTTGAGCTCTTTACTTTCTCCTAATCTGCTCCCTTTCTGGCTTTATGCTCTCCTTCCAGGTTATATGCCCAGGACCATCACTTCAGTCACTCCTTGGCCACCCTTTGTTCTGTTGTCCTTGAGACCACCGGCCCACAAAGTCTCAACCCTAGCTGGAATGATTCCTCAGCCACACCAAGTGATGCTTCTATAAATTCATGCTTCTATAAATTACACCCTCAACTGGGCCCTCCATAAATAAATAAAGAGATGAAATGTTTTCTAGTTTTTTACATCTCTTAACCTTTGCACATCCTTCATTGTTTTCAGCCCATTAATTATCCCATTGGTTCATTCATTCAGCAAACACCTGTTAAGCAACTATCTATCTGTGCCAGGCAAGTGGTAGGTACTGGCATCACAAGGGAGAACAAAATGGGTGTGGTCCTTGCCCTTATGGAGCTTACAGGCTGTGTGGTGAGTGCTGTCACACGGCAGCACTTAGCAGGGAGACCTAACCCTCATAGAGAGGCCAGGAGAGGCCTTTAGAGGGAAGTGGCATTTAAACTGGAGCTTGACAGATAAAGCAGGAGTCTGCCAAGCAAAGGAGAGGTGAGATGGAGTGGGTGGAGAATATTCCAGCAAGGGAGCAGCAATGGGGAACCCACATGCAAGAAAGCATTGTATGTCTGAGGGGAAAAGCAATCCAGTGAGCCTGGCACTAGCAGCAGCACGTGAAGGGAGGCCACAGAGTCTGGGGAGATAACGATGGTTAGTTAGGTCGTGCAGTTCTTGTAGGTCATATGAGAAACCCAGGAGTAATGGAAAGTCACCGAATCACTTGAAGCTGTCTTATGATATGAAGAAATACCCCACTGACAGCAGTGTGGAGACTGGAGGGAGGGGTCTGAAAAAAAGGGGATCCTGGGCTGTTGCAGGAACCCAGGAGTGGGTAACACTGGTTGAAACTGGAGGAGAGGCGGCAGAGAGGGAGGAAGTAGATGGTTTCAGAAATTCTTTAGGCAGTGGGTCAGAATGACAGTCTGACAGAATGGACGTGGAGGTTGAAGGAGAGGGAGGAAGTAGGGGTAGGCAGCCTAGTCTGTTCATTCACTCAGAAAATCCAGGCCGTCCGGTTTGAATTTCCCCAAATCCCATCCCCTCCTTCCTCCATGGGGACCTCACTCACCGTAAGTCCTATCCATATGTCTCCCTCTATACCCATCCCTCCCTTGAGCACATGAAGAGCCTCCAGTCTCTCCGCTCTTAACCCTGTAATACCTGACTAGCTAAGAGGCTCTCTCATTTTGCTTCACTGCTGCATTTTGTGAAAGGGTCTCCTGCACAGAGCTGTTCCCACTGCCTCACCTCCCATTTCCTCCTGCCCCCTCCAGTGTAACTGCTCTCCCTAACAGAAAGTGACCTCTTACCTGCCAAACTTAGGGGCTCTTTTCAGAAGTCCTCAGCTGCTTGACCTCTTGGCAGGGTCTGACATTGTTGACTGTTTTTTTCTCTTTGAATCATTCTTGTCTTAGGGCTTCTGAGCCATCATTTTATTATGCTGTCAGCATATAATGAGTTCTCTCATGTGCCAACCACACTGCTAGGTGATGGGAATACTGTGATAGGAGACACTGTTCCTGCCCTCAGGGAGGGAGACAGGCAAATAAACAGGTGATTACAGCAGGGGGTCTGTGCATCTCAGAGCTCCTCCTGGCTGTTCCTTCTCAGTCAGCTTTGAGGGCGCCTTTGGGTGGCTCCTAAGTGTTACTGTTTGTTAGGGTTCTGGCTTGGACCTTCTTATTGTGTCACTGTATACACCCCTCTGAGTGATCTGTCTCATTCATTTCCATGACTTTAATTATCATCTATAAAGCTTGATGACTCCCAAATATCTCTCTTCCAAACCTCTCTTCTGACCCCCAGACCTGCATATTTACTTCCTACCTGATCTGATATAGCTCATAAGCCTCTTAACATGTCCAGACCTGAACTCATCATTCCTTCCTCCTCCAAACCATGATCCCTACTCAGTTATCAAGCTTCAAATCTAAAAATTAACTATAGCTGCTCCTTTCTCCTCATGTCCTTAACCCAGAAAGTCATTGGGGTTACCTCCATTGTTGGATCTACCTCCTTTCCAGCTGTCTGTGGTAGTCCATTCCCTTTTCTCATGGCCTCAGCTACTGCCTGCATCTCACCATCTTTTCTCATGAATTGCTGCAAGAGCCTCCTAACTTGTCTCCGTCCACGTCTACTCTTTTGCCTTCCAATCCAGTCTTCTCATTGCAGCAAGAAGGATCTCCCTAAAGTGCAAATCTAGCCATGTCATTCCCTGCTCAGCATTCTTTGCTATCCTTCCACTGTCTTGGGCGAGATCTCTGCTTTAAGGAGGCTCAGGAGATCTGTCATGATCTGACTCCCCCCCACGCTCCCCAGCCTCATCACCTGTCCCATTCCTGTAGCTCCCTCACATTGCAAGTTCCAGCCATGTTGAATTCCTTATAGTTACCCAGAGACACTGCATTCTTCCCCGCTTCTGGCCCTTTGCACATACTGCTTTCTGCCTGAAAAGCCCTTTATTCCATTCTTCTCCTGGCTAGCCCGTTCCCATCCTTAGATCAAGTTTCAAACCCTGCCTCTCTGACCACGAGGCAACCTTGGATCCTCTTGTCTCACTGTTGTCATTGCCTCTTCCCTTTCTGTCTCTCTGCCTGGGCTGGGACCCCCTTAATGGCAGGGCTGCATATTATTCATCTTCATGTACCCCGGGCCCCTCTGCAGATGCTTGGCGAGGAACAGATGAATGAATGGATGAGGCACCTCACAGTGCCTCCCTCACCCTCATTCACTCTTCAGAAGACTGATACGTGGTGTCAGCTGTGCATACAATTGAGGCATTTCCACCCCTGCCCACTTACCCCACTGGAGACATTTCCACTCCCCTCTCACAAGTTATCCTTCCTCACCCAATGCTCTCTCCTCTTCTCTCCCTCTCACCTGGGCTTCTCTTTTCCTGAATCCTCTTCCTTTCCCTTCTCTGTACTTTATTTCTCTTTCATTCCGTTAACAAATATTTAATGAGCACCAGAAATTTGCAGATCCACATCTACTGGGCCATGTGCCTATTTGGGCTCTTGGAGGGAGTGGAAGACGAGGAAGCTGTGACATGCCATCAGGCCACAGGACTACGGTCCTCGCCATCTGCTCTACTCCTCCAGGCCCCCTTCTCTGGAGGTGCCATAGGCTGCTTCTTCCGCTAACGCTGCCTCACGTACACCACTCTGTCCACCAACTCCTGGCGCCCAGGCCCCTTGCCATGTCAGGGTCCCGTTCACTTGTGCCCTCTTCCTCTGCCTTCTGCCTATCGGTGGTAACAGAAGCAGGACTGGACTCTCTGCTGCCTGCAAGCAGAAGCCCCTCCCAGGGGTTCATACTGTTGGATCCCATCTTTTTCCTGGTTTCCTGCTGCCTGCCCCTCCCTTCAGCTCCAGGCTCCGTGTTTCCGGGTAACCTTCTGACTGCCAGGCACTTTCAGCCTCTGTCACCTAGAAGGAGCTTCTCAGTTCCTGTGTTCCCCGGTGAGAACGCTCCACCTGGAACCCCCAGGCCTGAGTCAGGGTCCTCTGTGTTCACTTAGCACACTGCCGTGCCCTGTCACTCATGTTTCTCTTTCTACGCTACTCAGTGAGAGGAGAGGTTTCCTCTCAGAGCCTAGAACACCCATATGCCTGGTGAGGAAGGAGGAAAGGGAGAAAAGGAAGGGGGAGCTACACCCCAGACCCTCCAGCCACACCATTTACCACCTGGGTGACCTTAGCGTCTCTGAGATTCCCTTTCCTCAGGTGAAAGTGGAGGTAACAGTGGAGAGTTGTTTTGAGGATTTTGAAAGAAAACAACTATTAAGCGCTCAACTCTTAACTTGACTTCCAAGATCTCAGCCCCTCTACTACTCTCTCCTCCTCAACTTCCCATTTCCCCAGACTCGTTCTTCCCTCTACATCTCCAGCTTCTCTGCTAGCTGCAGCCTGACTGGCCTTCTCTGCAGCCCGGACTCCACTTGTCAGAGTCAGTTCCTAAGACCAAGCCTTGCTGCTCATCCCACCACCCCTCGCTCCCTCACCCTGCGCTGCCCATCCTCGCCCAGGCCTCCCTGTGAACACCATGAAGGCAGGGGCTCGATCTGTCCAGGTCACTGCTGTGTCTCCACTGCCTAGTGTGGTGTTTGGCACGTGGTAGGTCTTCAATAGATACTTATTGAGTAAATCTATTAATGAATCATTTTATACACATACCATGGGCCCACCTCTCCTCCTTCTTTCTTTGTCTCCTGGAGACCTACAAGCATCCTCTGGTCACTTTCCCTCTCTCAGCACATGACCCTGTGCTTACCCTACCCTCTATGTGGACTGGTAACTGCCTCATCACCGATCATCTCCTCCTCTAACCCACCTTGTGCACACTGGTAGAGTTACTCTCCTGCTTAGAGCTCTGCTCAGTCTCCTTCCCCAATATCTTGCCTGGCCACTTATGTGACCCCTTATCAGGCCACTCCAAGCCCTCCAGCAGAGAAGCAATAGTTTGGAACAGAAGGTACTAGCTTTGGAGTCCATTAGAGCTGTGTTCCAGATGTCTCTCTGCTACCCACTCTGAGCCTCAGTCTCCTCATCTGTACCCCAGAGTTACTGTGAGTCTGGCAGCTGACATTTATTGAGCACTTACTGTGTACCAGCCACCCTGCTAAGTTTTTTGTAGCATTCTTTCACTTAGCTCTCATATCAGCCATGTAAAGTAGACACTTTATTCCCCATTTTACAGAAGAGGGAACTCAGGCCTAGAAAGATTAAACAGTTTTCCCAGAATTACACTAAGTGGCAGAGAACTCGAGTCTGTCAGACAACAGAGCCCATCTTAACCACTGTAATAACTGCTCGTGCTTGCACACTTACAAAATGCTTACTGTGTGCCAGACACTCTTCTGACACAGTGTAGTGTTATTATTGTCTCTATTTTATAGATGAGGAAATGGAAGCATTGAGAATTTAAGTGGCTTGCCCAAGGTTACACAGCTAACAAGTGTGACTCTGGGCAAAAACCAAGTTGGTTTGGCCCCAAAGTCCTTGTCTTCTCCACTGTCCTGTCCTGCCTCCCCCTGCTATAGTGCCTCCCTTTCCTAGGAGTTAAATAAGCATGTGTTGATGAATGAATCTACACCGACGTCTGGTCTATGGCTAGTTGTTAGTTAATTCATTCTCTATCATTTCCTATTGCAGGAGGCATGCTCCCTTTGGACTCTCCTGAAACGATTCTCCCCAAGATCACTAGTGACCCCCTTACTGCCAGAATCGATGACAAAAAAAAAATCAGTGGCCACTTCCCAGCTCTCATCGTACTTGACCCCTCAGCAGCATTGACACTATCCCTCCCTCCTTGCTGAAATGTTCCCTCCTTTAACCTCTGAGATACTGCCTCCTTCTCTTTCTCCTTCAAGAAGAGCCAAACTCTCCTCAGGTTGCCTCTTAACTGTGACTGTCCCCCACGTTCTGTCCTAGACTCTCTCTTCACTCTACATATTCTACCTGATGGGTCTCCACACCCATGGCTCTGAGTTACCCCTTGATTGTTCCAAATCCATATCTCCAACCCAGACCTCTCTCCTAAGCTCCAGATCTGCAAATCCAACTTTGTCTGGGACATCTCCATGGAGAGACCCCAACAGGCCCCCCCCAAATGGCTTCTGCTCTGTGGTATCCTAAAGCTACCACTTTAGTAACCCTGGGAGTCGGTCTAGAGCCCTTCCATTCCCTCACCCTTCCCAAAGGGTCAGTGGCCAAGTCTTGCCAATCTCACCTCTTCACGTCTTTCTTCTCTGTCTCAGTCCTGCTGCTACTGACCTGGGTGTTAGAGGCACCTCACCGCTGGTCTCCCTCCTCCCTCTCTTCTCCAGGCCTCCATTGTCTTTCTAGGACTCTCCCCTCAGCTCCCCGGTAATTTCTTCATCTCTCCATCTTTCCCTTCTCCCTGAATCTCAAGCAGCATGGAGTGCACAGTCCTGGGATCAAATCAGGGCTGTGTTACCTCAGGACAGTCATTTCACTCTGGGCCCCGTTTCCTCAGTGAAAGGTGGGACGCCTTTCTCACGTGGTTCTTACCACGTGAGATTAAATAAGATACCATTTGTGAATTGCCAGCACACTGAAAGCTGAGAAAAGAGACTCTCTCTGCCTTCTCTGCTCACATCTGCCCTCAGCCTCTTCCTGCGGTGCCTCAGGAGGGAGAGAGCCAGGCCCTGGGCACTGCTCTGACCACCCGTCCATGGGCTCGCCCCAGGGACATCCAAGGAAGCCAGCTTGTCGGCCTACTCCCTCCTCCCTTCCTCACACCTCCTCTCCTCTTTCCCCTCCACACCCCCAGCCCCCCAGCTCTGGCTCCCACCTTTATTTACACTGTCCCCCTCAACTCTCCAGCCTAACTTACCTCCCGTGTCTGTATGAGCTCCACTCACTCTTCCCTTTGCCTGACAGACACTCTCCCTCAGTCTTGCTCCCAGTTATCCCCCCACAAGAACTCTCTCTCTTCCTCTCTCCTTTATGCCCGGCCCTGTATCTCTGCCTCCCTTTGCTCACCCAGGCTACCCTCTTCTTCCTCCACTTCTGTGCCAATCTGCCTTTTGCAGCCCCCTCCTCACCCTGTTGTCTTTCTGGTCCCTGCCCCTCCTGGCCCTGGGACAGGAAGTTGAGGGAGGAGGCCTGCAAGGTGCCAGCTCCCCCAGCCTGCTTCCCCTCTGTACCTCGGGCCACTCCTCTACTTCCTCCTGGAGCACCCCCTTCCCTTGTGGTCCCCTGACTACTCCCCAACAGCCCACCTCTTTCCTCTCCCATGTTCCCCTGCTCCCAGGTCCTATAGACACACAGGCAGCGGGTGGGGGCAGTTGACATCACATTGCAGGCCCCAATGAATGGTCTTGCCCCTCCCCCTCCTAATGAGAACCAGCTGTGGTTCCAGAGGCCCAGATGTGGGGCGAGAAGGGGAGAGCAGGATGGAGCCAGAGGACAGAGTAACAGGACTGGAACAGGGTGAGGGCATGTAGCACAGCAGAACTGGGTGGGAGAAGAGATGTGACCAATCTAGGGGGAGAAGCAAGATCTGGGCAGGAGGCAGGGCAGACTGGAGAAAGACACAAGATGGATGGTTTAGGCCAGATCTCGGGGGAGGGGTGGGACAGACCTGGAGTCGGGAACAGGGAGGAGGAGCAAGTCTCCAGGAAGAGGCAGTGAGAAACACGGGACGGATAGGGAGACGGTGCTGAGAAGAGAGTTGGAGAGAGGATGAGACGGTCTCGGGAGAGAGTCTGGAGTTTGAGTTTGGAACTGGAGGCTCTGGAGCAGGAAGTGATGAGGCACAGTCCAGACAGAGGCCCGAGGGACTTCGAGGTCACAGCTGCAGCCGCAGAGCTGACCACGAGTGCCCCGGCAGCGTGTGTGAGAGTGTGCCTGCGTGTGGGGGCGTCTGCGAGCCTGTGCGCGTCTGTGCTGGGGTGGAAGCGGTCTGTCTGGGTGTGTGTGAGTGTACATGTGTATATGTGTTGTCGGGGGTGTGTCGGTATCTATGAGTGTGCCTGTCTGTGTGGGCCCGGGAGAAAGTGTCTTTCTGGTGTATGTGTCTGTGTGGACAAAAGCATGCCTGCGTGTGTCTGTATGTGTGCCTGCGTGGAGGGGGTGGGGTTCCAGGTGAATGAACATGCCCATCTCTGTGAATGATAGCATGCTTCTCTGTACCTGTGAGGAGTCCGTGTGAGCCTGGCTGCATGTGAGTCTGTACATCTGGCTGTGTGTTGGTCTGTGACTTCGTGAGAATGCACCTTTGTGTATCCACTGTGAGGGTGTATTGGGGGAGTTTGCATTGGACAAGGACTAGATTGGGCACCAGGGTCTACACAGGTTGGGAGAAGGGGCATCTGCCTGGGCCTAAATCCCTCCTCTTCAAGGCTGACCATTCATCTGAGTTTGTTCTCCTACCATTCCCACACCCTTTCATTCGGAAAAAGCATCGATCGTGTGCCATGCTCTATGCTATACACAAAGGTGAACAAGATACTGTCCCAGCCCTCAAACAGCTGACTTCTGTCTTGAGTAGGGGACGGAGAAATCTAATACAGAAGGTAGTGAGTACACTGACCTCACTGTCCACTATCTTCCCTCCCTACTCTGCTTTCTCTCCTGGACTGATTAAATGAATAGGGCCAGCACTTCACCCTTGACCCCTCAACCAGTTTCTAGGCCTATATCCCTGACCTGGGCCATTGTCCTATCCCTGTACACTCAGCCTCTCCCCTCTGAGTCAGGCCTATGTTCACTCCCTTCTTGTTTGAATTCCCCTGACCTGTTACTCCATGTGGTAGCTCCACAGGCTTCTCAGACTGGATCCCTGGGGAAAGGGCTCTTTGTGCACACATGGAACCCTAGAACTCTGCAGCCAGGATGGGGAGACCCATCAGGGATGGTGTTGGGAGCCAAGGAGAGAGCATCTATCAACTGCCCAGGTCTGGGCTCCTTGTTTCCATTGCCTGTAATTCTCACAGAACCCCACAAGGTAGACATTACCATAGCCATTATATAGATTAGGAGAATAACACTCAGGCTGGACTCAAACGCAGCTCAAACTCCAAAGTCCCAGCTCTTTCCATTGCCTTGCACAGATGGGAGAGATGGAGGGACAGAAACTCATCCCTTTGGAGGGCAGGAGGTCCTGGAGCAGAGCAAATCTAGAAAGCCCCAAGGACACACCTCTGTAGCCACTTCTACAGCTACACTCCTGACTGTGGTGCTGCAGGGGCACGGGCTCACATGTGTTTGTGCACGTCATCTGAGTTGGTGGGTCTGGGGACGTTTCTCCCTGTGTCAGTATGTGAGTAGGGTGGTGTGCAGTCATGAGACTCTGACCACTCATTCAGCATGATTGCCAGCACAGGTGATACCTCTACCAAATGCTGGAGAATCAGACTAACTAAACTTCTGTCCTCAAAGAGCCTCCAGTTCAGGGTGGAGGGAGGGGAGAGATGGGCAGACACGTGACCAGATCACGGCTGCCTTGCAGTTTGTTATCAGTGTGCATTAAAAGCAGAGAGGCCAGTAGAGGGTACAGTAGGCTCCGCAGGGAGGTGAGGGAGATGTTACAGAAGATTCCACAGAAGATGGGACATTTGAACTGGATCTTGAAGTTTGAGTAGGAGATGGCCACTTGGACAAGACTTGTGGAGGATGTCCCAGGATGAGAGAATAGTGCATACAAGGCAAGGAGTCAGGAGGGAGCAAGGCAACAGGTTTAGAATTGGAATGCAGGGTGTGGTGGGGGAAGTGAAGAGGTTAGCAGGGCTCGGGTCAGGAAGACATTTATTAAGGAGGTTGGACTTTGTCTTGTGGCCAGAAGTTCTACACCTAGAGTCCACGTACCCCTTGAACCTGCAGACACAGTTTGGGTGTATGCACATCTGTGCATTTTTGTCCATAGTGGGCTGCAGTTTCCACCATCAGTAATGGTGAACGAGTGCAAGCCTTCCGTCAGGAGCGGTTTGGTGAGAGTTGTGAGGATAGCTCTGGTCAGGTGGACGTGGATCAGAGGGTCCAAGCCAAGAGGCACAGAAGCCAGTAAAGGACTGTGGCAGGAATGGAAAGGAAAGCTGACAGTGCTTGGACTGGGACAGCAGCAGTGGGAAAACAGAAGACAGGGCAGACATGAGACATGCCTTGTTGAGATGGTCAGGTTTTGAAGACTTACTGGAAATCAGGACTGAAGAAAAGCAAACAAGTCAGGAGAGCTTCTGAGTGGTGGTGCTGTTCGCAGGAAAGGGAATGGAGGAAGAAGATCAGCTTGAGGTGAAGGTTGGGTTTACATTTTAGGAAGTCCAGTGTATGGGTGGACATGTGTCTCCAGCGCTCTGCAAAGCTGGAGATGGAGATTGGAAAGTCATTAGCAAATAGCCGGTACATAAAATGATTAATACATTTGAATTGAAGGCATGGGGATGGATAAGATCACCAAGCAGTGTGGAAAGTGGGAAACGATGCAGCCCAGGACTGAGTCCTGAAGAGCACCAGTTTTTAAGGGCAGAGGAAGAACTTGCTCAGGAGACCAAGGAGTGGACAGAGAAATACAATGGAAGCAAGAGGTGCAGTGTCACCATGTGAAGCCAGGAGGGGTGGGCTTCAAGAAGCCAGTGATCAGTGATTTAGTGTTCCAGAATGATCCAGTGAGAAGATAGAAGAGTGTCTATTGGATTTGGAGTATAGCGATGATTGGAATGTCAGTAAGAGCAGTGGAAGCTTCACTACGTAGATGGAGGAGGGTGTGAGAAGCCAGAAATTGGGGGAAGTGCACCAGCCTTTCAGAGAAGGCAGTGTCTCACCTGTTTCTGCTCTCACTCAGTCACTGAAGGCCTTCATGGGGCTTTATGCCTCTTCCTTCTTGCAGCAGCATTTGAAGCCCCTTAGCCTCAGAGGCACTGTCCTTCCCTGGATTTCTTTCTCCCTCTCTCTGGCCAGTTAAGGATGCCTTTGTCCAGCTGATGGTTCAGGACAGAAATTTGCCCATCACCCTTGACTCCTGCCACTCCCTCATCTGCTGCCTTCAAGCTGCCATCAAGCCCTGCCTGTTCTACCTGTGAAACTCCCGCAGAACTGTCCACTTCTCCCCGTTTCCATTGCTAACACTCCACGTCACCGTCAAAGCCACACCATCGCCCGGACTCCCCCAGGTGTGTTGTAAGGGCTGTCCTAAGATAACTGGCCCATCTGCATGATCCTCGTTTACCAAAGGGCCGCGATCGTGGTCGTCACAAGGTGTGAGTCATACCGTGGCACCCACTCTTGAGATGCTTTCGTGCCTTCCATTTGCCCTCAGCATAAAGTCAAAATCATGGATATAGCCTATGAGTCCCTGCCCCATTTCATACCCTCTGCACCCAGCACTCTACACCTCACATACGTTGTCCCCTACCCACCCCCAAACACCCTCAGCCCTTTCTGGACTGCAGACCCTAAGCCTTTCCCACATTCTGTTCCCTCTTTCGAGTGTTCTTCATTTCTGTACCCCTTTCTCTGCCCACTGTTGTCTAGCTAACACCTACATGGATCCTGACTTGAATGTCACTTCCTCAGAGAAGCTCCCTGACCATAGCAAGCCCCTTTTATAGCACTCTGCACTCCTCACAGCCCTTATCACACTGGCAATTGCTTGCCCAGTTCTTGAATTGTTCCCTCTCTCTCTTTCTCCCTCTCTCTCTCTCTCTCTCTCTCTCTATATATATATATATATATAAAATAAGAGTTACTTCAGCATATTTAAATGTTGAAAGAAGGGTCCAGCAGAGGAAAAGGTTGAGTTTCAGGTGAGGTTGCCAAGCACAGGGTTATTGAGGTATGTATTGGTCCTGGATGAGAAGAAAAATGAGAAAGGATTGGCCATATGTTTAAGTCTAGAGGTGGAAGGGAGCCCAAGGGCATTCAGACCTGAACAACAAAAACAAAACAATCTGTGGGCGGGCTCGGAGGTGTCAGGGTGGGATGGGACCTGCCAGGGAGACGGGAGTGGGCCCTGAGGAGCTTCCTGGGCGCCATGCAATGTGAGGCCGCACAAGGGCCCTGCTGGGGGTGCTTAAGTCCTGGTGTGACCTACATCCCAGCCTCCTTGAACCGTTGATTCCTCCTCCATCATGACATTTCTCCTTCTGCTTTTATTCCAGGTCAAGGAGCCTGAGCTGGAGCCAGGGTCCAAGTGGGACCTGATCCAAAGCCTGAGATCAAGCTGGGCCTGGAACCTGGCCTGGAGCTGGAGCCCAAGCCACAGCTGGACTGCCCCTGCCATGCAGAAGGTGCAAGGCGTTGCGCCTTCCTGCCTGGGCCTGCAGAGCCCCAGGCCTCTCCCCCTGCTGTCGTTGCTGCTGCTGCTGCTGCTACTGGGGGCCGGGGTGCCGGGAGCCTGGGCTCAGGCCGGGAGCTTGGACCTGCAGATTGATGAGGAGCAGCCAGCGGGCACACTGATCGGGGACATCAGTGCAGGGCTTCCAGCAGGCACGGCTGCACCTCCCATGTACTTCATTTCCGCCCAGGAGGGCAGCGGCGTAGGCACAGACCTGGCCATCGACGAACACAGTGGGGTGGTCCGTACAGCCCGAGTCCTGGACCGAGAGCGGCGGGATCGCTACCGCTTCACCGCGGTCACTCCTGATGGCGCCACCGTGGAAGTTACCGTGCGAGTGGCTGACATCAATGACCACGCTCCAGCCTTCCCACAGGCTCGGGCTGTCCTGCAGATACCTGAGCATACAGCCCTTGGCACCCGCTACCCGCTGGATCCTGCTCGTGATGCAGACGCTGGCCGCCTTGGAACCCAGGGCTACGCACTGTCTGGTGATGGGGCCGGAGAGACCTTCCGGCTGGAGACACGCCCGGGTCCGGATGGGGCCCCAGTGCCTGAGCTGGTAGTTACCGGGGAGCTGGACCGAGAGAACCGCTCACACTACATGCTGCAACTGGAGGCTTACGACGGTGGTTCACCCCCTCGAAGGGCCCAGACCCTGCTGGACGTGACACTGCTGGACATCAACGACCACGCTCCAGCTTTCAATCAGAGCCGCTACCACGCTGTAGTGTCTGAGAGCCTGGCCCCCGGCAGTCCTGTCTTGCAAGTGTATGCCTCTGATGCTGACGCTGGTGCCAACGGGGCTGTAACTTATGAAATCAACCGGAGGCAGAGCGAGGGTGATGGACCCTTCTCCATCGATGCACACACAGGGCTGCTGCGGCTGGAGCGGCCACTGGACTTTGAGCAACGGCGGGTCCATGAACTGGTGGTGCAAGCGCGGGATGGAGGGGCTCACCCTGAGCTGGGCTCAGCCTTTGTGACTGTGCATGTGCGAGACGCCAATGACAATCAGCCCTCCATGACTGTCATCTTCCTGAGTGCAGATGGCTCCCCCCGAGTGTCTGAAGCTGCCCCACCTGGCCAGCTTGTTGCTCGAATCTCTGTGTCAGACCCAGATGATGGTGACTTTGCCCATGTCAATGTGTCCCTGGAGGGTGGAGAGGGCCACTTTGCGCTCAGCACCCAGGACAGCGTCATCTACCTGGTGTGTGTGGCTCGGCAGCTGGATCGGGAGGAACGGGATGCCTATAACTTGCGAGTTACCGCCACCGACTCCGGCTCCCCCCCACTGCGAGCCGAGGCCACCTTCGTGCTGCACGTCACTGATGTCAACGACAACGTGCCTGCCTTTGACCGCCAGCTCTACCGACCAGAACCCCTGCCTGAGGTTGCACTGCCTGGCAGCTTCGTGGTGCGGGTGATGGCACGGGATCCTGACCAGGGCACCAACGGTCAGGTCACCTATAGCCTGGCTCCAGGCGCCCATACCCGCTGGTTCTCCATCGACCCCACCTCAGGCATCATCACCACAGCTGCCTCGCTGGACTATGAGTTGGAACCTCAGCCACAGCTGATTGTGGTAGCCACGGATGGGGGCCTGCCCCCTCTCTCTTCCTCCACCACAGTGAGTGTGGCCTTGCAAGACGTGAATGATAATGAGCCACAGTTTCAGAGAACTTTCTACAACGCCTCACTGCCGGAGGGCACCCAGCCCGGAACCTGCTTTCTGCAGGTAGGTAAACCCCGCACACAGCAGGATGATGCTGTGGGCAGGGGTGGATCAGAGGGTCACAGGGGACCTCAAAGCAGGAAGCCAGCCTTACAAGGTTTTTGGTGACTTATGCCAGAGGGTTTGGTCCTATCCTGTGAGCTCCAAAGTCTGTGCAAAGTCTCCAAAGCATGAAGAATGGGCCAGATAATCTTGACAGCTGAGGGGATTAAGACTGGATCTAGGAAAAAAGTGTATTGTGGTGTTAGGAAGTGAGAGACTCTTTAAAGTCTTAACGCTGTTCTATAGGGCAGAGATGGAGATTCTGCACACCCACGTGGCTCCTGTTCCCCAAGGGAGATGCCAGGATTTACAAAGTCCTCCAAGCCTAGTCGAGTGCTGGGCTGTGCTGGAAGACACCTACACCCCTGCCCTTGGAGCTGAGCCTTGATGGGACACTTGGGTTCAGGCATGAGGATGAGAGAAAGCAAGATGTGAGGTCCCGATGTTCAGAGCAGGGAGACCTCTCAGAGGAAGAGGCAGGAGCCCTGGACAGGCTGGGGGAGCCACAGACTGCCTGCAGGTCAGGCCTGGAAGAGATGAGGGGGAGCATGAAGCTGGGAAGGCAGGCCAAGGCCAGACTTCAGAAGTCCTTGGACAGCAAGATGTGAGGAGTTAGGACTTTACTGGGAAGGCAGGGGGAGTCACTGAACCTCTTTGAGCCAGAAAAGGGCATGACCAGACTGTTTTGTTTTGGTTTTGGTTTTTTAAAGACAGTAGTTTTGGAGCAGTTTTAGATTGCTAGTAACATCGAGTGGAAGGTACAGATTTTACATATACCCCCACCCAACTCATGCATAGCCTCCTGTATTATTAACATCCCACACCAGAATGGTACATTTGTTTCAACTGAAGAACCTACATTGATACATCATTATCACCCAAAGTCCATAGTTGACATCAGAGTTCACTTCCGGTGTTATACATCCTATGGGTTTAAACAAATGTACAGTAAACATACATAATGATGGAACAGTTTCACTCTCCTAAAAATTCTCTGTGCTCTACCTATTCATCCTTCCCTCCCTGCTACAGATTGGTTTTTCAGGAAGCTAACTTGCTTTGATGATGAAAGATAGATCAGTGGGTAAGTGATATATTCAAGAATGAACTTACCCACTCTAAGCCTGGCACTGTGCTGGGCCCAGGGAACATAGAAAGGAGAGTCTTTTTCCTAGGCAGATCCCAGTATAGGCAAGGAGACACACCAGTAACCAGTGATGCATCAGATGACATATGAGGTGCTATGGAAGCCCAGAGGGGGGTCCTTTGCAGAATCAGTGAGACTTTTCCAAATGGAAGATGTGCAGCATGTGGACAAGGACTCCAGGCCTGCAGAAGGAGCTGCAGGACACCATGATGCGTTCATGAGACTGCATTGCTCAGGTTGGCCTCAACTGTGCTGATGAGAAAGAGTTGCAAGGAGATGAGACAAGAGAGTAGACAGCGACCAGATTACAAGCTTCAACTTTATCATAAACATTACAGGGAGCTGATGAGGGGCTCTAGATAAATCTGATATGTGTTTTAGAAAGAGTGCTTTGCCTGCACCATGGAGTATGGATGCAGGAGAGGAGGTGGGAGGCAAGGAGGCCTCTTAGGAGATTCATGCTTGAAGTCATTATGTCTCAAAATTCTACCAATCTTCTTGGAGCTGCCTGTTGGCCTAGACTTTCAGGCCAGTACCTGGGTCTGGCTGTCTCCCATCTGGCCAGACTCTGGGTATCCATCTGCCTACTACTGTCCAGCTCCCACCCACTCTCCCATGTGCTCACTCCTCCTCTTGGCCCAGGACCAATGGGCTGTGGCTTCCAAACTTCTTCCCTCCTCACTAGTGCCGGAAGCAAGAGGGCATCTCTCCAGGTGGTTTCCTGGAGTTTGTACTAGTAGTAACCATAGAGCAGGAGGGGTAGAATGACCACTGGGTGTTCACAGCTTTTATAAGAAGTCATAAAATTTGATTCATTCAGTATGCATTTATCAAGTATCTACCATGCGCCACTCATTGCATTAGGGACACAGAATACAACAATGAATAAGTAACCCTCACCTACTACATGGAATTTATAGTCTAGAGGGCAGATTCATGTGCAAAGGAACAGTTTTACTGCGATAAGAAAACTTCCATATGGGTATATACATGAGGTACAGATAGCAGTATGAATGTTCCCAAAGGGAAGGACTGTTGAGCTGAGACTTTAAGGATGAGCAGGAGCTTACAAGGGGACTTAGATAAGGGAAGGGTCCCAGGCAGAGGTGACATGCCGAGACAAGTGGAAGAGCCTGATTGGTCTGACTTGGTCAAGGGCCTGCAGGTGGCTCAGTATGTCTGGAGTTTAAGGTGTGAGATGGAAGAGTGGGCAATGAGACCGCAGGAGGCCCGACAGTGAGGAGTCAAGCCAAGCTAAAGAGCTTTTCTTTAGGGAACATTGACGATTTTTGAGTAGAATAGTATAATCATACTTGTTTTTTTAAACGGTGGTTTTGATAGTCAGTGTAGAGCAGTGGTTCACAACTGCTGATGCTTTTGCCTTCTGGAGGGGACATTTGGCAATGTTTAGAGATATTTTTGGTTGTCACAACTGGTGGGATCTATTGGTACCTAGTGAATAGAGGCCAAGGATGCTGCCAAACATTCTGTAATGCACATGACAGCGCCACAGCAAAGAATTATCTGGTCCAAAATGTCAGTCATGCCCAGGCTGAGAAATCCTGGGGTGGAGGACAGATGGTGTGGGGGGGGGGAGGTCAGACAGCTGTAAGGAAGGAATTACAGGAGTTCAGGGAGAGACTACTCAGGCCTCCGGCAGGACAGTGATAATGGTGATAGAGAGGAACAGACAAATAGAAGGGATAATGAGGCTTTACTTAGTCCCTGGTTGATTGATATACAGAGAGAGGAAAAGGGAAGAACAGATTTCTGGCTTGAGCAGCTTCGTGGATGGAAGAGTCATTAGAGAGGGGCTGGAACGATGAGGAGTTTAGTTTTGGACAGGTTGGATTTAAGGTGCCTGTGAGACATCCAAGTGGAGATACTGAGCAGGCATCTGGATGTACAAGTTTGGAGCACAGAGGGGTGCTCCAGGTCAAAGGATAGACAATGGTCAAAGCCACAGCAGTCGAGAAAGCCCTGAGAGAGTGTGCAGAGTGAGGAGAGGCCAAGGAAAGAGTCCAGGGAACTAGAGTGTATAACAGGCAGAGTCAGGGGAGGCGGAGGGAGGCTGGGGAGCTGGGAAGCAGTGGGAGGAGAAGCAGGAGAGCATAGCGTCAAAAAGTCAAAGCAGGAGAGACACCTGGAAAGGAGGTCAGGATGGGGAAGATGCAGTGAGTCTGTGATCTGGTAGGAATTTTACAGAGTTCACAGATGAAGGCCTTTATTTTCTCCTTGCTGTAGTGTGTTTGATGAGAGCGAGGGGTGGGGTGGGGACAAGAGGAGAGAGGAGGTTAGCTATAACTTTCAGACAGAGGTGGAGAGGGAGCTGACCAAGGTTGGACTGTGAAGCAGGGCTGAGAGGCTGCTGGAAATGGAGGCTGCACACTGGCAGTGGCACCTCTGTGCCCGGGCTGCCACATTTTCTGGCTAAGATTCACTTCTACCTTGGTCATTTCCAGTCAACGGTCCCTGCGTCTTTTGGGGTCACTTCCTGACAACTTCCCTTTTTCTTCCACTATTTACTGCTTTCTTCTGACAGCGAGTCAAAGGGCAAAGGTCTTTAACAGTTTCTGGAGATGGTGCCGCAGCTGTGCTGTAGCCGGCAGACTGATGCAGGCGGACGTTTGTCTCCTGGGATATCCGGGCCCACGGCCACAGAAAGGAGTTGGAGCAGGGGCTGTTTCAGGGTTCAGCATGGCAGGGCCTTAGTGTCTCTCAGGAGGGTAAACAATGGCACAAATCACTTCTGTCAAGGGCCTGGGCAACAATCAGAAGTCCTTGGCTAGGCTTCTCTCTGAGCCACATTTTCTGGCTAAGAAAGGGGAACTCTCCAGTTTCCTTTTACAGCATATCGTGACCCTGAGGCCCTTGTAGCCACAAAGAGTACTTTGTCATAGGCTGCAGCAGTCTGCACCAGCTAACCTACTACTGAGGGCTTAATGTGCACCCAATTTATAAAACTTGGTTTGAAAGAAGTTTTTGTTGTAAGGCAGAGCAATCCGAATGCCTGTTTACTTAGTGAACAAATATACACAGAGTACCTACTGTGTGCCTGGCCCTGTCCTAGGCTCAGGAGCGTTCAGAATGGGGTCTCCTGCTGATCTGGCTCAGAAATGTTCAGAGGCTCCTGACACTAGTGTCCACTCATTCAGCTTTTTCTGAACCAGTCTGGGGGATGCCTGAGAAGTCACCAGGAAAGCCTTCCCCTGTTTCTTAGTTTTGAGGACCCTCAGGACTTAGTGACCTTGAGATTGTCCTATAGATCTGCAGTTCTCCCTCTCTCATTTCCAGTGAGGTTGGCTTGAGAGATGAGCAGATGCTGAAGGTGCATGAGCCACATCCATAAATCCCTAGAGCAGACCGTGATCACTCCAGTGATCAGATCGGAGTATCAGTCAGATCCCACTTTGTGACCAAATGCAATAAAGACTAGTCCTGTGACATCAGTCTCAGTAATTCCCTTGGTCAGCCAGTTCTCGGCTTGGAGTGAGTGTGGGATTCGGTGATGGTTATTAACTCCCTGTGACCCACCTGGAATTTGCAGTCACAAGCCCTTAGCACTCTTCTTTGTAAGTACAGTTGGTCCTCATCATTTGCAGATTCTGTATCTGTGAATTTGCCAACTCTCTAAAATTTATTTGTAACCCTTGAATCAGTGCTCATGGAGCTTTCACAGTCACTCCCGGACATGCGCAGAAGGATGGAAAATTCAAGTCTCTCGATGTGCACATTCCCAGCTGAGGTCGAACAAGGCAACGCTCTGCCTTCATGTTTCAACTCTCATAATGTAAACAAAGGTCCTTTTCGCGGTCTATTTAGTGCCACGTTTTTCACATTTTTGTGCTTTCTGTTTGGTAATTTTTTTTGTTTAAAATGGTCCCCAAGTGCAGTGTCAAAGTGCTGTCTGTATTCCTGTATTGATGGAGAAAAATACATGTGTTAGATAAGCTTCATTTAGGTACGAATTATGCCATTGGCCATGAGTGCAATGTTAATGAACCAACAATATATATGAAATAAGGTGTCTTTAAATAGACCCTCATGTAAAACAAGGTTATGTACTGACCACTTGACAAAAATGTTGTGATCAAAGACTCATAGGGGCTTAACACAGGTGGTGAGGTCTGGGCTGGGGTTGGATTTTGGCACGGGTCCTACTAGTCTCCTCTGTGCATCTACCGTCCAGAGACTCTAGGCACCAACTCTAGTTGCCACTTAGCTCTGGATTTTCTGGCCAGAAAGATGGGGCATCACTCACACCAGCCTCTCTTCAGGTGACAGCCACAGATGCAGACAGTGGCCCATTTGGCCTCCTCTCCTATTCCTTGGGTGCCGGACTTGGGGCCTCAGGGCCTCCTCCATTCCGCATCGATGCCCACAGTGGCGACGTGTGCACAACCCGGACCCTGGACCGCGATCAGGGGCCTTCAAGCTTTGACTTCACAGTGACAGCTGTGGATGGGGTGAGTGGGCAGACTGTGGGAGGTTGGGGTGTTGGCTTAGGGCATTCACCAGGGTCATCCAAGCCCCATCTGACTTATGGCTGCATGTCTCACCAGGGAGGCCTCAAGTCCATGGTATATGTGAAGGTGTTTGTGTCAGATGAGAATGACAACCCGCCCCACTTTTATCCACGGGAGTATGCTGCCAGCCTGAGCGCCCAGAGTACTCCAGGCACAGCTGTGCTGAGGGTGCGTGCCCATGACCCTGACCAGGGGCCCCATGGGCGACTCTCCTATCACATCCTGGCTGGCAATAGCCCACCACTCTTTGCCTTGGATGAGCACTCAGGTGAGGATCCTCCCATTCCCAGGGCTTGCCTCCCCACCTGCCTAAATGCAATCCTGCCTGCCCCCAACCCCAGCCTTCCAGCTCTGTTCTGTTTCCTAATACATCCTTACTTCTGTCCCTCCTCCCAGGGCTGTTGACAGTAGCCTGGCCCTTGGCCAGACGGGCCAACTCTGTGGTGCAGCTGGAGATCGGGGCGCAGGATGGAGGTGGCCTGCAGGCAGAGCCCAGTGCCCGAGTCAACATCAGCATCGTGCCTGGAACTCCCCTGCCACCAGTATTTGAGCAACTACAGTATGTCTTTTCTGTGCCAGAGGATGTGGCACCAGGCACCAGTGTGGGCGTAGTCCAGGCACACAACCCCCCAGGTATCACTTATCATTATATCCACTCAGTGCCATACCCAGACACCCAAGCATAGCCGTCGCATATTCCTCATAGATAGTCCCAGTACAAAACACTCTGTTCCGGTCCTCACCACCTTCTTGGGCTGGGCGTGGTGTGGGCACTCTGCTTCATCCCCGGGTACGTGAGTGTCACCCTAGTGCCATGTAGCTTCTCTGCCAACACCTGCCCCTCTCCCTAATACTTTGAAAGGCCCAGTGTGGGCGCTGCCTAGCCCTTTGGAGGATCAGAGTCTGGGCCCCAGCTCAATAGGTGCCCCCTCATCTCTTTCCTGACTCTTCTCTCCTCTTCCCTAGGTCGCCTGGGGCCTGTGACCCTCGCCCTCTCAGGCGGGGATCCCCGAGGGCTCTTCTCCCTAGATGGAGCCACAGGACTGTTACAAACGCTTCGCCCTCTGGACCGGGAGCTGCTGGGACCAGTGCTGGAGCTGGAGGTGCGGGCAGGCAGTGGTGTGCCCCCGGCTTTTGCTGTAGCTCGGGTGCGTGTGCTGCTGGATGATGTGAATGATAACTCCCCTGCCTTCCCTGCGCCTGAAGACACAGTGTTGCTGCCATCAAGCATGGCCCCAGGGACCCCCATCTATACACTGCGGGCTTTGGACCCCGACTCAGGCATTAACGGTCGGGTCACCTTTACCCTGCTTGCTGGGGGTGCTGGGGCCTTCACTGTGGACCCCACCACAGGCCGCGTACGGCTAATGGGACCTCTGGGGCCTCCAGGGGGGCCAGCCCATGAACTGGAGCTGGAAGCCCGGGATGGGGGCTCCCCACCCCGCACCAGCCACTTTCGACTGCGAGTGGTGGTACAGGACTTGGGGACCCGCGGGCTGGCTCCCCACTTCGACAGCCCTACCTACCGTGTGGACCTGCCCTCAGGCACCACCCCTGGAACTCAGGTCCTGCAAGTGCAGGCTCGAGCACCAGATGGGGGCCCTGTCACCTACCATCTTGCAGCAGATGGGCCCAGTAGCCCCTTTGGCCTGGAACCACATAGTGGGTGGCTATGGGTGCGAGCAGCACTGGACCGTGAGGCCCAGGAGTTGTACACACTGAAGGTAATGGCAGTGTCTGGGTCCAAAGCTGAGCTGGGGCAGCAGACAGCCACAGCCACCGTGAGGGTCAGCATCCTCAACCAGAATGACCACAGTCCTCGCTTGTCTGAGGAGCCCACCTTCCTGGCTGTGGCTGAGAACCAGCCCCCAGGGACCAGTGTGGGCCGGGTCTTTGCCACTGACCGAGATTCAGGACCCAATGGACGTCTGACCTACAGCCTGCGACAGCTGTCAGAAGACAGCAAGGCCTTCCGCATCCACCCGCAGACTGGTGAGCACTGGGACCCAAAATCTGAGACTCCATAGCCTCATCCTTAGACTAGTGAATACCCAGACATGATCCCCAGAGCCCCGCCATGAGGACCAGGACCGAGCCTAGAGTTTTAACTCTGGCATTCCCTCCCACACTCCCAAACCCCAGCCTCTCAGCCACAGACCTCAGGCTCTGCATCCCTAACTGCTCCATACATGATCTCTATCTATCCTGCACTCTTAGGAGAGGTGACCACACTGCAAACCCTGGACCGTGAAAAGCAGAGCAGCTACCAGCTCCTGGTGCAGGTGCAGGATGGGGGGAGCCCATCCCGCAGTACCACAGGCACAGTACACATTGCAGTCCTCGACCTCAATGACAACAGCCCCACCTTCCTGCAGGCTTCAGGGGCTGCTGGTGGGGGCCTCCCTATACAGGTACGTGAAGCTGCAGGACCCCGCCCTGAAGTGAGAGGGTGTGTGGGTCTCTGCCTAGAGCTGTAGGTGTAGGTACGAGCGATTGTACCTTGGAACAGGAGTGAGAGCAAAACAGGGGGCTCTGCTTGCATATTGGTGAGGGGAACTCATCCTGAGTTGTCTCAAGAACAGAAAGCAGACAACTGTAGGTGAGTTGTATGTTCCCACAGGTACCAGATGGTGCGCCTCCAGGAACACTGGTGACGACGCTGCAGGCCAAGGATCCGGATGAGGGGGAGAATGGAACCATCCTGTACATGCTAACTGGTATGGGAGGTGGAGAGAAGGGAATTGATGGGTGATAACATGCCCTCATGACCTGTCCAGCTCTGGAACGCACGCCCTCCCTGTTCCCTGCCTGTCCCAAGGTCCCGGCTCAGAGCTCTTCTCTCTGCACCCTCACTCAGGGGAGCTGCTCACTGCAGCACCCCTGATCCGGGCAGAACGGCCTCATTATGTACTGACACTCAGTGCTCACGACCAAGGCAGCCCCCCTCGGAGCTCCAGCCTCCAGCTGCTGGTCCAGGTATGGCTGCCCTTCCTCCAGTCTGTCCACTTCTCCTTGGCCACCAATGTGGGCGCCCCCTCTCCAGAGCGCCATCTTCAGAAGTCCTTGAGCCCTCTAGTCAGGCTGTTCTGACCGCCCCTCCTGCTACCCAGCAGGCCAGCCCAGGTTCCCTTTCACATGGGTCCGCCTGATTCTGTCCTCCCTCCCGGGTCCACCACAGGTGCTTCCCTCAGCTCGCTCTGCTGAGCCTCCACCAGATACCTCAGAGCCAGACCCGGCGGCGCCTGTGCCCGTGGTGCTGACCGTGACAGCAACCGAGGGTCTTCGGCCCGGCTCCCTTTTGGGCTCCGTGGCGCCGCCAGAGTCGGCAGAGGTGGGCGCACTCACCTATACTCTGGTGGGCGGCGCCGACCCCGAGGGCACCTTCGCGCTGGATGCGGCCTCCGGGCGCTTGTACCTGGCGCGGCCCCTAGACTTCGAGGCGGGCCCGGCGTGGCGCGCGCTCACAGTGCGAGCCGAGGGGCCGGGAGGCGCGGGCGCGCGGCTGCTGCGGGTGCAGGTGCGCGTGCAGGACGAGAATGAGCATGCGCCGGCCTTCGCGCGCGACCCGCTGGCGCTGGCGCTGCCGGAGAACCCCGAGCCCGGCGCCGCGCTGTACACTTTTCGCGCGTCCGACGCCGACGGCCCGGGCCCCAACAGCGACGTGCGCTACCGCCTGCTGCGCCAGGAGCCGCCCGTGCCTGCGCTTCGGCTGGACGCGCGCACCGGGGCGCTCAGCGCACCGCGAGGCCTGGACCGGGAGACCACACCTGCTCTGCTGCTGCTTGTGGAAGCCACCGACCGGCCCGCCAACGCCAGCCGCCGCCGCGCAGCACGCGTTTCCGCGCGCGTCTTTGTCACGGATGAGAATGACAACGCTCCGGTCTTTGCCTCGCCTTCACGTGTGCGCCTCCCCGAGGATCAGCCGCCTGGGCCCGCGGCGCTGCATGTGGTAGCCCGGGACCCGGACCTGGGCGAGGCCGCACGCGTGTCCTATCGCCTGGCAGCTGGCGGGGACGGCTATTTCCGGCTACACCCCAGCACCGGTGAGTTGGGCCCAGAGGATGGGGGCGAGGACGGTGCTCATGCGGAGAGACTACTGAGGTTTCCTTCCAACCTCCCCGATCTCTCACCTAGGAGCGCTGTCCGTGGTGCGGTCCCTAGACCGCGAGCAGCGAGCTGAGTATGTGCTGACTGTGGTGGCCTCCGACCACGGCTCCCCGCCGCGCTCAGCCACGCAGCTCCTGACTGTCAGTGTCGCCGATGTCAACGATGAGGCACCCGCTTTCCAGCAGCAGGAGTACAGCGTCCTCTTGCGTGAGAACAGCCCGCCTGGCACATCTCTGCTCACTCTGCGGGCAACCGACCCTGACCTGGGTAAGACCTGGGGGGATGAGTTGAGACAGGGATAGACTAGAGTGAGAGATAGTCTGTTTACCCTCTGGTCTTCCCCACGCTGCTCCTCCTCAGGGGCCAATGGGCAGGTGACTTATGGAGGCGTCTCTGGCGAAAGTTTCTCCCTGGACCCAGACACTGGAGTTCTTACAACTCTTCAGGCCCTGGATCGGGAGGAGCAGGAGGAGATCAACCTGACAGGTACACACTGACAGGACCCCGAAAGCTAGAGGTGCTATAAACACCATTGTTACATGGGCAGAACCCCCAAAGTACCTTCAAGAAGCTTCCACCTATTACAGCACAGCTTCTATTATAGTTTTGAATCTTTGGGGGGAGTCAAGAATTTGGCAGAGTGCAAGGTGAACTGACTTCTAGGCTGTCACCGCTGTGATCACAGTAACTCTTAAATGCATAATGTCACGGCTCGGCCCTCTAGGAATCCCTCAGATTATGCTGTAGCCATTTAACAGAGGGGCATATTAATACTGAGTACTAGAGAGATTAAATGAATTGCTCAACCTAACATAGCTTGGAAATGGCAGAGCTGGGACTTGATCCCAGATCTTTTTTTACCTCATTTAGTGCCTTTTCTGTGACGCCACCACTAATCCAAGCTACATCATGCATGCACCAAGTATGGGAGATGAGAAGAAAAAAACATCTTCTGACACAAGTATATATTCTGATTTTTGTGTGCACCTGGTAAACACATGTGACCACTATGTGGTGTGGTTTCCTCTGTGGGATGGGAGTAAGCTAGATCTCAGATTTTGCTTCCCAACAGTGTATGCCCGAGATGGGGGCTTGCCTCCGCTGTTGACCCATGTGACAGTGCGAGTGGCTGTGGAGGACGAGAATGACCATGCTCCAACCTTTGGGAGTGCCCATCTCTCCCTGGAGGTGCCTGAGGGCCAGGACCCCCAGACCCTTACCACGCTGCGGGCCTCTGACCCAGACGTGGGAGTCAATGGGCAACTGCAGTACCGCATCCTGGGTGAGAACCTTCCCACACTCATTTGCCCAGGTCCACTCCCTGTTGGCCTGTGTTAGACCCACTGCGCCTGGGTCTCCTCTGTCTTCTCTTTACATTTTCCTCTTTTTCTTTCATGCATATATCTGTCTCTGAGTGTCTCTTTCTGTGCCCCTCCAGTTCTTGATCTCCCTCTTCGTCTTTTTTTATCTTCCTGTTTCTTTTCTTTTTCTTTCTTGCTTGTTTCTCCCTATAGAGCAGTAGTTCTAAAGCTTTTTAGTCTCAGGAACTCTTAACATTCTTAACTTTTTAGAGCTGTAAAGAACTTTGGCTTACATGACATCAGTATTTATTAATAAGATAAAATATGATATAATAATGTAATAAATACATTATATATATATATTACATACAATATATCAATATTTACCATATTAGATGTTAAACCTGAGAAAGATTTTAAATATCATTGCAGAACAAGCCAATGAAGTGAACTGCTTGTCATGTTTATGCATAGGCCCAAGGAAATTTTGGGATTTCAACTCACAATTTAATTTGTTGGACAGTAATGAGGTTGCAAAGATTATAGCAGGTGTAACTGAAGGCAAGCCAGCAAAAACTAAATGAATCTCTGAAAACAATGCATATTTATGCTCTAAAGTGTCTACGCAGAGTATTCTAAGAAACATAAGAATGCATAAGCACACATTCCATTAACCATCCAAGCAATGATGTCATCATACGTCATTTGGGCTCCATGGTACATTTGTGAGTTAATGAGAATGAAAAAGTCAAATAATGTCAGTATTGCTATGAAAATATTTTTGATCTTATGTACTCCCGGAAAGGGTCTCAGGGGAATCCCTGGGGTCCCCAGACCACACTCTGAGACAAGTAGTATCTTTCTTTACCTTCCGTGTTCCTCTTTGTTTCTCCGCCTTTCTCACACTTTTCCTCTTTTCTTTCTCTTTCTCTGTCTCTCTCTTTACTGTTGCCTGTAAATCAACCCCACTCCCATGTTTGTTTATGTGTGCATGCCCTTCTCTGCAGATGGAGACCCCTCAGGAGCCTTTGTCCTAGACCAAGCTTCTGGGGAGTTTGGCACCATGAGGCCACTAGACCGGGAGGTGGAGCCAGCATTCCAGCTGCAGATAGAAGCCCGGGATGGAGGCCAGCCAGCTCTCAGTGCCACTCTGCTTGTGACAGTGACAGTGCTGGATGCCAATGACCATGCCCCAGCCTTCCCTGTGCCTGCTTACTCTGTGGAGGTGCCTGAGGATGCTCCTCCAGGGACCCTGCTGCTGCAGCTACAGGCTCATGATCCTGATGCTGGGGCCAATGGCCGCGTGACCTACTACCTGGGTGCAGGGGCAGCAGGAGCCTTCCTGCTGGAGCCCAGCTCTGGGGAATTGCGCACAGCCGCAGCCCTGGACAGAGAACAGTGTCCCAGTTATGCCTTTACTGTGAACGCAGTGGATGGTGCAGCTGCTGGGCCCCTAAGCACCACAGTGCCTGTCACCATCACCGTGCGTGATGTCAACGACCACGCACCCACCTTTCCCACCAGTCCCCTGAGGCTGCGCCTGCCCCGCCCAGGCTCTAGCCTCAGCACCCCAACCCTGGCTCTGGCCACTTTGCGAGCTGAAGACCGTGATGCTGGTGCCAATGCCTCCATCCTATACCGGCTGGCAGGCACACCACCTCCTGGCACCACTGTGGACTCTTACACTGGTGAAATTCGTGTGGCCCGATCCCCTGTATCCCTGGGCCCCAGAGATCGTGTCCTTTTCATTGTGGCCACCGACCTTGGCCGTCCAGCTCGCTCTGCCACAGGTGTGGTCATTGTTGGGCTGCAGGGGGAGTCTGAGCGTGGACCCCGCTTTCCCCGGGCTAGTAGTGAAGCCATGCTCCGTGAGAATGCACCCCCAGGTGGGTCCCCAGTCATGTCTCCCAGCTTTGTATCCCTGGATGGGCTGGGGTTACTCACTAAAAATGGTCCCCAGACTCCATCAGTCTAGCACTCACAGTCTGATACAATCCTCTCTGCAGGGACTCCCATTGTCTCCCCTAAGGCTGTCCATGCAGGAGGCTCAAGTGGACCCATCACCTACAGCATCCTCAGTGGGAATGAGAAAGGGACATTCTCCATCCAGCCTAGTACAGGTAAGGGGCAGGAGCAGGGGGCTCTATGAGGGAATAGGCTTCTGGGGAGCTTCTCTTTGGGCTCAAGGAGACTCTGGTTGGGGAGAGGCTGCCCCTGAGTGAAGGGCCTCAGAGAGGGAGGCTCTAGGGCAAGGGAGGGGTCTGTCAGTGATGCATTCTGCCTCCCCCAGGAGCCATCACAGTTCGCTCGGCCGAGGGGCTGGACTTTGAGGCAAGCCCACGGCTGCGACTGGTGCTGCAGGCGGAGAGTGGAGGAGCCTTTGCTTTCTCCGTGCTGACCCTAACCCTGCAAGATGCCAATGACAATGCTCCCCGCTTCCTGCGGCCTCACTATGTGGCCTTTCTGCCCGAGTCCAGGCCTTTGGAGGGACCCCTGCTGCAGGTGTGGGATGTGATGGGAAGATGGGGGACAGGGCTGGCTGGGCAGACTTTGTTTGTGGCCAGCCTAGTGCCAGCAGCCGCCTCCTCCCACCAGGTGGAGGCAGATGACCTGGATCAAGGCCCCAGTGGACAGATCTCCTACAGTCTGGCCGCATCCCAACCAGCTCGGGGATTGTTCCATGTAGACTCAGCCACGGGCACTATCACTACCACAGCTATCCTGGACCGTGAGATCTGGGCCGAAACACGGTGAGGCTTGGCTCTGCAGACCCTGAGACCCCATCCTGTCTATCCAGTTTCAAGTCCTGCACTGAATCCCCCTCAATCCCTAGGCCACATCCTGAGTCCCTCACCCACTAGCCTGTCCTGAGTCCTCCTATCCCTGCCCAGGGATCTCCCATGAGGTCCCACCACCTGACTGTGCTCTATGTCCAGGCTTGTACTGATGGCCACAGACAGAGGAAGCCCAGCCCTGGTGGGCTCAGCTACCCTGACAGTGATGGTCATTGACACCAATGACAACAGCCCCACCATTCCCCAGCCCTGGGAGCTCCGAGTGTCAGAAGGTGAGGGCCCGGCAAAGTGAGAGGTACAAAGGGTGGTAGAGTGGTACAGTTTCCCACTCTGGGGCTCCAGGACTGTCTGGGACCCTGCCAAACACACCTGTGCTGTGTATTGCAGATGCACTATTGGGCTCAGAGATTGCACAGGTAACAGGGAATGACGTGGACTCAGGACCAGTGCTGTGGTATGTGCTGAGCCCATCTGGACCCCAGGATCCCTTCAGTGTAGGCCGCTATGGAGGCCGCCTCTCCCTCACGGGCCCCCTGGATTTCGAGCAGCGTGACCGCTACCACTTGCAGCTGTTGGCACATGACGGACCTCATGAGGGCCATGCCAACCTCACGGTGCTTGTGGAGGATGTCAATGACAATGCACCTGCCTTCTCCCAGAGCCTCTACCAGGTACCAGTGCCCCTGGATGTCTCCCCCCGGGCCAGGTTGTTCAGACTGGCAGTAAGTGATGAGGCTAGAAGGGTCTGGGGAGGGCTGGATGTTGGAACTGATCTGGGGGTGCAGCTCTGAGGACAGAAGGGTCCCATCTCAACCCAGCCTTCCAAGCCCTGGAACTGTGTCCAGGTTCTTCATCCTGAGCCCAGAGATGGGGGAAGGTGGACAACACACATACTAAAGGGTAAGAACTCCATACTGGAATGGATGCCAAGCAGAGCTCTTGGGACCAAGCTCCAGAACATGGGCTGAGTGAGCAGCAGGGCATCTGGGAAACTTGGCCATAAACACTTGTCCTCACCCCTCAGGTGATGCTGCTTGAGCACACACCCCCAGGCAGTGCCATTCTCTCCGTCTCTGCCACTGACCGGGACTCAGGTGTCAATGGTCACGTCTCCTACCACCTGGCTTCCCCTGCTGAGGGCTTCAGTGTTGACCCCAACAACGGTGCGTCCTTCCCTTATGCTGGAGTGTGTTCGGCTGTATTTTGGCCTTATTCTTAAAATTTCTTGCCTAAACTCTTGACTCCTGGATCTCTGACCCAGGGAGGACATTTTCCCCCTTTGTCTCTATGTTAAACACAGTCCTGACTGTGTGTCTAGAGGCCATTCCCTGAAGCCTGGAGGCCATTCCATCATCTCCTAACATACCAGGAGTTGGGAGTCTGACTTCCAACGCCATTTCCTAGTCCCCGAAGGGTCCCTCTGCTCACCCACAGCCTCTGCTGACTATATATTTCTCTCCATTCCCTTCTCATCTCAGGGACCTTGTTCACAACAGTGGGAACATTGGCCTTGGGTCATGAAGGGCCAGGAGTGGTGGATGTGGTGCTGGAAGCACGAGATCATGGGATGCCGAGCCGGACAGCACAAGCCACAGTGCATGTGCAGCTGCAGGACCAGAATGACCATGCCCCGAGCTTCACACTGCCACACTACCGTGTGGCTGTGACTGAGGATCTGGCCCCTGGTTCCACCCTGCTCACCCTGGAGGCCACAGATGCTGATGGAAGTCGCACCCACGCCACTGTAGACTACAGCATTGTCAGTGGCAACCGGGGCCGAGTCTTCCAGCTGGAACCCCGGCTGGCTGAGGCTGGGGAGAGTGGTGGACTAGGCCCCCGGGCACTGGGTTGCCTGGTGTTGCTTGAGCCTCTAGACTTTGAAAGCCTAACCCAGTACAATCTAACTGTGACTGCAGCTGACCGGGGGCAGCCACCTCGCAGCTCAACTGTGCCGGTCACCGTCACTGTGCTGGATGTCAATGACAACCCACCTGTCTTCACCCGCTCATCCTACCGCGTGGCAGTACCCGAGGACACGCCCATTGGAGCCGAGCTGCTGCAGGTGGAGGCCTCTGACGCTGACCCAGGCCCTCACGGCCTGGTGCGTTTCACCCTCAGCTCAGGCGACCCTTTGGGGCTCTTTGAGCTGGATGAAAGCTCGGGCGACTTGCGACTGGCCCGCCCCTTGGACTGTGAGACCCAGGCTCGACATCAGCTTGTCGTGCAGGCTGCCGACCCTGCCGGGGCACACTTTGCTCTAGCACCAGTGACCATCGAGGTCCAGGATGTGAATGACCATGGCCCGGCTTTCCCGTTGAGCTTGCTCAGCACCAGCCTGGTGGAGAACCAACCTCCAGGCACTCTTGTGACCACGCTGCATGCTATTGATGGGGACGCTGGGGCTTTCGGGAGGCTCCACTACAGCCTGCTGGAGGCTGGGCCAGGGCCTGAGGGCCATGAGGCGTTTGCACTGAACAGCTCAACAGGGGAGTTGCGGGCACGAGTGGCCTTTGACTACGAGCACACAGGAAGCTTCCAGTTGCTGGTGGGTGCTACCGATGCTGGGAATCTGTCAGCCTCAGTCACCGTGTCAGTGCTGGTGACTGGCGAGGATGAGTATGATCCAGTATTCCTGGCTCCAGCTTTCCACTTCCAAGTGCCAGAAGGTGCCAGGCGTGGCCACAGCCTGGGTCATGTGCAGGCCACAGATGAGGATGGAGGTGCTGATGGCCTGGTGCTCTATTCCCTTGCCACCTCTTCCCCCTATTTTGGTATCAACCAGACTACAGGTGCCCTATACCTGCGGGTGGACAGCCGGGCACCAGGCAGTGGAACGGGCACCTCTGGGAGTGGGGGCCGGACCCGGCGAGAGGCACCACGGGAGCTGAGGCTGGAGGTGGTGGCACGGGGGCCTCTGCCTGGTTCCCGGAGTGCCACGGTGCCTGTGACTGTGGACATCACCCACACTGCGCTGGGCCTGGCACCCGACCTCAACCTGCTATTGGTGGGGGCTGTGGCGGCCTCCCTGGGAGTCGTGGTGGTGCTTGCACTGGCAGCCCTGGTGCTCGGGCTGGTGCGGGCCCGTAACCGCAAGGCTGAGGCAGCGCCTGGCCCGATGTCACAGGCAGCACCCCTGGCCAGTGGCTCCCTGCAGAAGCTGGGCCGAGAGCCCCCCAGCCCTCCGCCCTCAGAGCACCTGTATCACCAGACTCTCCCCAGCTACGGTGGGCCAGGAGCTGGAGGACCCTACCCCCGTGGTGGCTCCCTAGACCCTTCACACTCAAGTGGCCGAGGCTCAGCAGAGGCTGCAGAGGATGACGAGATCCGCATGATCAACGAGTTCCCGCGTGTGGCCAGTGTGGCCTCCTCGCTGGCTGCCCGTGGCCCGGACTCCGGCATCCAGCAGGATGCAGATGGACTGAGTGACACATCCTGTGAGCCACCTGCCCCTGACACCTGGTATAAGGGCCGCAAGGCAGGGCTGCTGCTGCCAGGCACAGGAGCCACTCTGTACCGAGAAGAGGGCCCCACAGCCACTGCCACAGCCTTCTTGGGTGGCTGTGGGCTAAGCCCCGCACCCACCGGGGACTATGGCTTTCCAGCAGATGGCAAGCCATGTGTGGCAGGTGCGCTGACGGCCATTGTGGCCGGTGAGGAGGAGCTCCGTGGCAGCTATAACTGGGACTACCTGCTGAGCTGGTGCCCTCAGTTCCAGCCGCTGGCCAGCGTCTTCACAGAGATCGCCCGGCTCAAGGATGAAGCTCGGCCATGTCCCCCGGCTCCCCGTATTGACCCACCACCCCTCATCACTGCTGTGGCCCACCCAGGAGCCAAGTCTGTGCCCCCCAAGCCAGCCAGCACGGCTGCAACTCGGGCCATCTTCCCACCGGCCTCTCACCGCTCCCCAATCAGCCATGAGGGTTCCCTGTCCTCAGCTGCCATGTCCCCCAGCTTCTCCCCATCGCTGTCTCCTCTGGCTGCTCGCTCACCTGTTGTCTCACCATTTGGGGTGGCCCAGGGCCCCTCAGCCTCAGCACTCAGTGCAGAGTCCGGCCTGGAGCCACCCGATGACACAGAGCTGCACATCTAGCTGTGGCCCAGGCTGGGCCCCGACCTGGGATGCGCACAGTGTCCTCAATGCAGGCCCCATCTGAGCCTGCCCTGGGCAGCCTCAGACCACAACTGGCCACAGGGGAGGCCAGCTCCCCATCCCAAAGTCCTCCAGCGGGGGCGGGTCTCATGTCTTACCCTGGCCCTGTCAGAGTACCAGCATCACGAGGCCCTATTGGGCACTGACCTGTGGCCAGGTCCAATGTGGGGAGGAAGATGAAGGAGGCAGCAGCCCTGGGGTCTCCTCAGTGAGGCTTCTTGCCCTGTGCCAGCACCCTGAGATGGAGCTGAGACTTTATTTATTGGGGGGTAGGGGGATGGGGGCAGTCCCTCCAATCTGTTTGGGCCCAGCTCCTTTGGGTTCCGATGACACCCCTGCCCAGAACCAAGTGCCAATTCTCACTCTGGAGCCTTAATAAACTGCAGTTTGTATCCAGTGTCCGGCTCTCTTCTGTGGGGGGCCATAGGAATGGGGGGGTGACAGGAGGGCACTTGGCACATTGTGGACACCTCAGGAGGCACAGGAGGGTGCTGGACATAGGGGCATCTAGGGTGGGGGTAGGTGAGGATGGCACTGACAGCCCGGGCCTAGCCTGAGGCTGACTATCACTTCTCTCTGCAGTCGCCCTTTCCCTCCAACATGGACAGGAGGCCAGGAGAAGGCAGACAGCAGGGGCTTGTGGCAATGAACTAGAGAAGGACTGGCAGGGTGGGGAGAGATCTTGGAGATGACCAGCTCTAGGTTTGAGGCTCTTCAAGGAGGTTGGGGTGGATACAAGAGCAGCCAAGTGGTTTATTCGTTTTTCTTGGGGCCACTATATATCCTCATGTTATAAGAACTCACATTTGTTGAGCCTTTGCCATATGGGGCCCTTTACTGAGAGGTTTGCCTGCTTTTATCTCTGTAAATATTCACCGCAACCCTACAAGGCAGAGCACTTTTAACATAATGGTCTCCGTATTCTACATGAAGAAACCTAGGCTCCGAGACGTTAAGTGACTTTCCTTATGTCATACAGAGTAAGAACCCGGGTCTGTGGGTCTGTGGGCCTCCAGAGCTCCTTTCTTAAGCACTTCCTTCACCGTGGTGAGTCCTGGATTCTGGCAGCAGGTCGGGAGCCCTGGGTTAAACCAGTGCTTGACGGGCCCCACCCCTTACCCAGCATTCAGAACCACCCATTCGAGGGAGGAGCTAGCACCGTCACTAGTTTCTAGGCCGAGAGCGGTGGTGGTGGTGGAGCTCACGTGACCTATCACATGACAGCGGAGCTGCAGAAAGGCAGAATGGGACCCCAAGTCTGGTGAGAATCTAGGGGCCCCCCAGAAAAGGGAATCACATTGGAGGGAGTGTATGGTGGCGGGTGGGAACAGTCCAGCTCCTGCTGAAACCCACGTGCTGCCCCTACAGCCTCCTAGGGCTCCTTGCCCTCTTTGTTGCCGGCAAATGCAGTTACAACCCGGAGCCTGACCAGCAGCGAACGTGAGTTGACTTAGCAATGACTGCCTCCTTCCCCATGGCTTGTCCTGCACCCACTATCCTGGTTCTAGCCTCCCTCACCCCCTTACCGGTTCCTGGTACCCACTGCCTAGTCTCATCCCCAGATTTCCAGGCTTAGTACCTGATCACCCACCTCCTGTGATCCATATCTATTTCTAGCATCCTCCCAAGTCTAAAGTTGAACCTTCAATGACCAATATCTCCTATCACCACCCTAACAATGGCCATGTTCCTGACCCTGACCCTGCAGGCTGCCCCCAGGCTGGGTGTCCCTGGGCCGTGCGGACCCTGAGGAAGAGCTGAGTCTCACGTTTGCCCTGAGACAGCAGAACCTGGACAGACTGTCCAAGCTGGTGCAGGCTGTGTCGGATCCTGGCTCTCCTCTCTACGGTGCCTGTCGGGATGGGGGATGGGATGTGGGATGCGGTGGAAGGACATAGGGCTGGGCTGAGCACGAAACGGTGCAGATCACATCAAGGACATGCTCTTGGTGTCCGTCAAGAGGATGATCTAGGGCAGATGAACGGCAGTGGCTCTCATTGAACAGTTTCTGAATAGAAAAGTGAATCGAAACTAGACTGTCCAAAAACAACTCACGTCTTTTCCTACAAAACTTTCCACTTGTGGTCATCGGGCTGAAAAACTGAAAGTGGATATGGTTGAGAGCACAGGCTTGATAATCAGATCTGGATTCAAATTCTGACTCTACTGTTAACCAACTACCTGACAAAGGGGGAAGTAGCGTCTAGTACATCTAAGTGCCCATTACCTCAAATTCCTCCCCCCACCTTCAAACTTCCTCCCATTTACTCCTCCATTCAGACGCTAAGGCTGCCAGTTCCAACTCTGAAACAGCCTTTGGAGTAGGCCACTTCTTACCATTTCCTGTTGCCACCAACTCAGCAGTTTACTGCCTTACCTGAACTGCTGCCCAGCCCCTTAACTGCTCTGCAGTCCCCTCCCCTCCAGCCCCTTCCTACAAGCCCTTCGTGATAGGGGCAGGGGTGGTGTGTGTGTGAGGAGGGTAGTCTAAGATTCATCCAGGAGGGGTGTGCGTGGCTCCATGTAGGAAAACAGCGACTCACTATCATGTTACGCTTAAAATCAACCAGTGTGATTTAAACTAGACGTCATTTTACAATTGGCTTAAAAAGTTTTGGAAACTTTTATTGGAAACAAACTGAAAATGAACATTTTAAATCTATTAGCCTCATTCGCCTTTCACGATCATGGCAATGCATGCTCTGGTGCAGCATTTGCCACCTACTGGCCTTTAGGATAAATTCATATTCCCCCAAATTTAGCCTGTACCTGCGCAGCCTGCCTTTTCACTAGAAGGTTCTCACTCATCCCTCAAGACCCTGTTCCAGTTTCCCTGTGAAGTCCCAATGTCTCCTGGTTGAAGTCCAAAAAAGGGTAACTTGGAAAAGCAGTGAATGAAGGCAAGAGCCTCTACTGAATCCCTGCAGGAAAGTACCTGACCCTAGAGGATGTGGCTGAACTGGTCCGGCCATCACCACTGACCCTACACACGGTCCAAAAATGGCTTTTGGCAGCTGGAGCCCGGAACTGCCAGTCAGTGACCACACAGGACTTTCTGACTTGCTGGCTGAGTGTCCGGTGAGAGGGAGTGATTGTTCGTGGAGGGTACCAATCATCCCATCAAGGAGATTAGTTCCCCGCAGTGGGAGGGAGCTGAGAGCTTGCTTGGTGCCATGGGTAAAAGATAACGTGTGGGGAGATAACGACTAACTGCCTAGTGATGCTCTGGCTGCCTCCTCTGCCACATTCCATGCTTTCTGACCTCTGTTCTCTGATCTGTGACCTCCAGGCAGGCAGAGCTGCTGCTCTCTGGGGCTGAGTTTCATCGCTATGTGGGGGGACCTGCAGAGACCCATGCTGTAAGGTCTCCACATCCCTATCAACTTCCGAAGGCCTTGGTCTCCCATGTGGACTTTGGTAACACTCAGTGGGGTTGGTGGGGATTGGGGCACGCAGAGCCAGAGACCGGAGAGGTTTAGATGCCATGGGGGGTGGGGGTGAGAGAGGGGTCAGTGGTAAAGTGGGGGTTGGAATCTAAAAGATCTCCTCAAGCCTGACTCCTCCCCACAGTGGGAGGGCTGCACCGCTTTCCCCCCACATCAACCCTGAGGCAACGCTCTGAGCCACAGGTGCCAGGGACCGTAGGCCTGCACCTGGGGGTGACCCCGTCCGTGATCCGTGAGCGGTACAACTTGACAGCACAAGACGTGGGCTCAGGCACAACCAACAACAGCCAAGCCTGTGCCCAGGTGAGCCATGCAGAGAGCCTCAGGGTTCGTACCACCTCCCCAAGTGCTTGACCAGCTGGCGGCTGGCTTTATAACTAGCCCCTGGGCTCTCATCCCGAATCCTGTGATCGGTCAGTATCCACTGACCTGATCCCTGGGGCTGTGTCCTCTGACCCATGATATCTCTGACTTCCTCCATAGTTTCTGGAGCAGTATTTCCATGACTCGGACCTGGCTGAGTTCATGCATCTCTTTGGTGGGAACTTTGCCCACCAGGTATCAGTTGCTCGTGTGGTCGGACAACAGCGCCGGGGCCGGGCCGGCATCGAGGCCAGCCTAGATGTGGAGTACCTGATGAGTGCTGGCGCCAACATCTCCACCTGGGTCTACAGTAACCCTGGTACTGCCAAGGGGACTGTTTGGTGGGGATGGGGTGGGGTGAGTGGTGATCTTTGCTTCCCCAAGGGAATCCCATGAGCTAGAGGGAGATCCTGACAACCCCCTAAATGACTGCCCTTGTGCCCTTCCCTCCAAAAACATCCAGGCCGGCATGAGTCACAGGAGCCCTTCCTGCAGTGGCTCCTGCTGCTCAGTAATGAGTCAGCCCTGCCATATGTGCACACTGTGAGCTACGGAGATGACGAGGACTCCCTCAGCAGCGCCTACATCCAGCGGGTCAACACCGAGTTCATGAAGGCTGCTGCTCGGGGTCTCACCCTGCTGTTTGCCTCAGGTGACCTCCTACTCTAAACTGAGACCTCCTTCCACCCACACCCACCCAACATGAGAACTCTGACCCCACAGTGGCTCCTGAACCTGATCTCTGACTCATAATCTGAACTCAACAGGGGCCACTGACCTGACCTCTAAACTCTGACCTCTTGCTGTAATGACTGACACTAGAACTTCCTCTCTGACATCTGAACCCACATTCAAGCTTTGACCAATTTAATGGGAGTGCTAAACTTGGTCTCTCCCTCAGGTGACAGTGGGGCTGGGTGTTGGTCTGTCTCTGGAAGACACCAGTTCCGTCCCAGCTTCCCTGCCTCCAGGTAAGCACCCCTGCCCACCACTTACCTGTGACCACCAATCTTTCATCTGTGCCCTCATGATCTGGAACCTTTGCCTTGGCCCCGCCAGGTCCTCCTGTGGCTCAGTCCTCAGCTTTACCTGCTCTGGTTCCTGCACTCCCTTCTTCTTCCTGTAGGTCTCAGGCCCTGCGTCTCCTGAGTAGGACACAGTTCCTCTTCCTTGGTCCCCAGGCATTTTAGTGGAAGACTTAGTGGGTGTTCTGTAGGGAAAAGTGTGCACAGTCACTCCAGGCCATGCCTTGAGGGCTCAAAACTCTCAGTCATCCCCTTCTACATGCTTCCCCAACAGTCCAGCCCCTCCAGCAAGACCCAGGCCACACTCACCTATCCCCATACATTTTGGAGGTGTCCTTTGGACCCTTACAATCTGAGTGCTGTCTTCTGCCCTCAGCCCCTATGTCACCACAGTAGGAGGCACATCCTTCCAGAATCCTTTCCGAGTCACAAATGAGATTGTTGACTATATCAGTGGTGGCGGTTTCAGCAATGTGTTCCCACAGCCTTCTTACCAGGTACGTGTATGTTTATGTGGATGAAGGGGGGACTGTTGGGAGCCTCAGTTCAGCAGACAGTACTCACTCAACAATGCCTTTCAGGAAGAAGCTGTAGCCCGGTACCTGAGCTCCAGTCCCCACTTGCCACCATCCAGTTACTTCAATGTCAGTGGCCGTGCCTACCCAGATGTGGCTGCACTCTCTGATGGCTACTGGGTGGTTAGCAACCACGTGCCCATTCCATGGGTGTCTGGCACCTCGGTGAGAACTCCTACCTCAGGCTCTACCCGCGAGACCTTGCACCCAGAACCCCTGACTCCTCGGAGACCTCTGATCCTTCCAAATATCCCTCCCAAAAAGTCTGAACCCTTGACCTCTACTTGCACCTTCACCTTTGCAGGCCTCTACTCCAGTGTTTGGGGGAATCCTATCCCTGATAAATGAGCACAGACTCCTCAGAGGCCACCCTGCTCTTGGCTTTCTCAACCCAAGGCTCTACCAGCAGCGTGGGACAGGACTGTTTGATGTGAGTGTGGAAGGGAAGGGTGTAGATGTTTTCATAAGTGAATGGTGAGTGCAAAGATGAACTTGAGGTCAATTCTGATGGGGTGGGACAGCCTCTGGAATGTGACTACAGGGCGAGGGCCTGCAGTCTGTTAGTACTGGTACCAGCAGACCCGAGTCTGATGCCCACCTCCACTCCCCTTCCTAGGTAACCCATGGCTGCCATGCATCCTGTCTGAATGAAGAGGTGGAGGGTCAAGGTTTCTGCTCTGGCCCTGGCTGGGATCCAGTGACAGGCTGGGGAACACCCAACTTCCCAGCTCTACTGAAGATACTCATCGACCCTTGACCCTTTCCTGCTAGGAGAGGGGGTCTGTCCCCTGCCCCACAGCTGGTGGCTCGATTCCTTATTCTGCACTATTGGAAGTCCTGTTGAACTCTCAACTGTTGACTGCCACTGACAGCTTATCTCCCTAACCTCGAAACGCTTTGAGCTTGATTTGACTGCCAACCCGGCCTGCCCCATCATACTCAGGTCCCCCTACTCCTGCCCCAGGTTCCTCTACAAGATGCTATAACCAGCATTGTTTGGGACGCTCCCCTGCAGACTCCACCCCCCATCTTCTTTCTCTTTTCAACCAGGCTTTTCTAAAGGATTGTCTACCCTGTCTGGGTACACTATTTCACTTCATCTTCACTCCTTAATTCATTGCTGTGAGGTTTGCTCTGATTTTTCACTCTTTCCTCTCCTGACATGGAGAAACAAAGGCCTGCCTGCTGCTTCATCCTGTGCACACTTCCCAATCTTTGCTTTATGGGCTTTCTATCATAGTTGCCTACTCCCTCTCGAGACTTCCTTAGCTTCAGGGCTTAACTTCTCTGGCCACTTCCTCTTCCTCCCCCATTCCCTCTTTCCTCCTTCTCTTTCTCTGCTTCCTTATTGAATGTTGGTGTATTTCATTGCTCCATCCTTAGTCTTTTGCTCTTCTCACTCTACTCATTGTCTGTTGGAACAAATCAATCACTGGCATCCACAGCCATCACCATCTCACTAAAATCAGACTTTCTGTTCAACAGTGATTAATACCTTAAAAGCAAGGTGTGTGATGCTCAATACTTCATCTTTCTTCTTCCCAGTCCCAAACTCTTCTCTATGTTTCTTCCAACCAAGCCAGAAACCTAAAGTGCCATCCTAGATTCCCATTTCCTTCACCTCCTTCCATCATCACCTTCAATCAACAAGTCCTACTGACTTGACCTCTTCAGTATATCTTTATCAATCCACAAGTCTTGCCAATTATATTTCCCACATATATCTAGAACCCATCTGTTTCTCTCCACCTCTATTGCTACATTAGCTTTGACTCATATTCTCTTTCTTCTGAATTGTGAAGGCCCTTTGGAGATGTGTCCTTACTTCCCATCCTTCCCTAAACCACCTACCAGAGTAAGATGCAAATTCCATGAGGTCATTTACTTGATCAAGATTCTTCAAAGATTACTGGATCTGGTTTGGGCTTTTTATTGACTCATAAACCTAATCCCTTCCTTGCTTTTTGTTCCTGAGTAACAAATTGTTTATGCTTCCCTGCTCTCCCCACACACATTTTCACTTTTGCTCAAGCTGTTCTGTGCCCTTAACACTCTCCCTGGCTCTCTTTGCCTGGCTGATTTCCAGGATTCTTTCAAGACTCAGCTCAGAAATCACCTTTTCTTGTGAACCTTTTGGCTCCCTGAAGCTAGCTGATTTCAGTATGGCAGAAAAATTCTGGATTTTTGAAACCAAATTAGTTTGATTCTTGGTTCTCATAAAGACTGGGAAAGAGCCCTGGACAAGTAAATTCATCTCCCTGAGCCTTTTCCCTCACCTGTTAAGTGAGGATATTGATACCTGCCTCTCATAATATTAAGGGAATCATTAAATGGAATAAAATTGATAGAATGCCTGACTCAGAAGTAGGCAGCAGCCGTTAGTTCCATTCCTCCCTTGCCTGCACACTTTGTGTCTACCTCCAGTACTGTAACTCCCACATATTGTCAAAATTGCCAGTTTACCTGTTTGCCTTCCTTTCCAAGACCGTTGGTGCCTAGAGGACTAGAATCTTGTCCTACTAGAACTCTGCATTCAGAGGCCCTAGCTCAGGACTGGCAAATAGGAATTAAATAAATGTTTGCTGCATTGAAAACCCCACTCTTTCACTAGATGTGAATTTTGCATATGCTGTTTATTCAGGCTGACAGTCAGCTGTCTGTATCCTCAGGGTGCATATCCACTGATTCAACCAATCACGAACTGAAGATATTTAGGGGAAAAAAAAAAACCCGAAAAGTTAAGAGAAACAAATTTACCACCCACCAGCAACTATTTACATAGCGTTTACATTGTATTAGGTATTATAGGTAATCTAGAGATGATTTAAAGTATGCAGTGCAAATACTATGCCATTTTATATAAGGGACTTGAGCATCCAATCCGCAGATTTGGGTATCCAGCGCGGTCCTAGAACCATTCCTGCCCACTCCTCGCCACCTATACAGAGGGTGGACTGTACCTCCCTTCCCATCTACAGCAGCACTGTGCGAGCTCTTCTGATGCCCTCACTTTGTGCAGCTGGCGGGGAGAGGAGCTTTCCAATTCTACTGCAAACCCTTAACAGGCTGAATAAGGGAACTAGAAAGGATGCAGATTAACAGGCAACCAGTGTTGGAGAGGTGTCAGGGCGAGGAGCTCCAAAGCAGGGACTTTAGGCGTCAGGCTGGGTGAGGGGGTCCCAGACTCGCAGAATAGAGTCCTCGACATTCATGGGCCCCCAGCCCAGCGGAACCGCCTCAGTACGGCGGGGTGGGAGGTGAAATGTCCGCGCTACCGCGATTGTCCTACGCTCGGTCTCCGCCCTTGGGCCTTTGTCATCTAGCGGGCTGATAGGCAGCGAAAAGAGGCGGGAGGCCTAAAGGAGGAGCGAACATGGCGTGGGAGGGGCGAGTCGCAGGGCTGTGACGTCACCCCTGGTGTGTGCGTAACGTGAGCGGAAGCGGAAGCGGCTCTGTTCGCCGCCTCTCCCACCGGCCCGATGAGCTGCAGCGGCTCCGGCGCGGACCCCGAGGCGGCGCCGGCCTCCGCCGCCTCGGCCCCAGGCCCGGCGCCCGCGGTCTCAGCCCCCGCTGCGCTGCCCGCCGGCACCGCTGCGGAGAACAAGGCCAGCCCCGCGGGGACAGCAGGGGGGCCTGGAACTGGAGCCGCGGCAGGGGGCACGGGACCTGTGGCGGCGCGGGCCGGTGAGCCGGCCGAGCGGCGCGGGGCGGGTGAGCGCCGGGACGGGTGAGGGCGAGGGCAGCGCCTTGGGCTTGGCCCAGCGGCGTGTGAGGGCAGAGGGTATAAGGCAGACCTAGCTGGGCCCCTGCGCCTCCCATCTCCGTGTCTCAGTTTGCTGGTTCTCCTCTAGCTCCGGTGTCGGCGGGCGGCGCGGCGCCCCCGGAAGGTGCCATGTCTAACGGGGTTTACGTGCTGCCAAGCGCGGCCAACGGAGACGTGAAGCCGGTGGTATCCAGCACGCCTCTAGTGGACTTCCTGATGCAGCTGGAGGATTACACGCCTACGGTGGGCTTCCCGCCTGAACAAGGCTATTAGGTTTCTGTCACGCCAACTTCTGCCACGCCACCTGGATTTGCTGCCTCCTCTTCTTGTATTTCTCCCCTACTGGCTCTTACGATTTATGTCTTCTGCCCACCCGAACTGGGAGCTTCCTGATAGCCAGGCCTGTTCTCTGTTTCCCTTACCCTCCCACTCTCAGCCCAGCAGTGCACAGGGCTAACACTGACAGTCGTCTAATTGATTTCTCAGATCCCTGATGCAGTGACTGGTTACTACCTGAACCGTGCTGGCTTTGAGGCCTCGGACCCACGCATGTGAGTAATCTCTGGGCAGGTTAGAGCCTTGGGTGCTTGTGTGGAATTTGTTGTCCCATCTCCTTCTCATACCATTTTTTTTCTCTCTAGAATTCGGCTCATCTCCCTAGCTGCCCAGAAATTCATCTCAGATATTGCCAACGATGCCCTACAGCACTGCAAAATGAAGGGCACAGCCTCTGGCAGCTCCCGAAGCAAGAGCAAGGTGTGAGGGGCGGTTCACTGAATCAGTAATTACCTCCTACAGCAGCAGAGGCTTATTTTACCCTGAAACCCCTTTGAGGGAAACTAAGCCCTAGGGGAGGTGAAAGACCTACTCAGGGCCACCCACCTGGGACTGGAATCTGGAATTTCTGTGTTCAGCTGGTGCTCTTCCCTCTTCCCTCAGGACCGCAAGTACACTCTAACCATGGAGGACTTGACCCCTGCCCTCAGCGAGTATGGCATCAATGTGAAGAAGCCGCACTACTTCACCTGAGCCACCCAGCCTAAATGTACTTGTCTGTCCCCTTGTCCCCACACCAGCCTGTTTTCATAATAAACTTTATTGTGACAGGCAGGGCTGATCCCTCCCATGCTGGGAGACACCGTGTGGCAAGTGACAAAAGCTTTGAGCCCACTCCCTTTTGGGGCCACAGTGGTAGGGATGGGGACAGGGGATGGGCCCCATGGCTGGGGTAGTACCATGACTGGAGGCAGGGGAGGCAACCAGAGGCCCGCTGCTTTGGGGAGGTGCACTCCCCGAACCGTGTCCTGACACCTCTGGAGTTTAGGCAAAGGACTTTCCACCCCTACTTGTCCTGCATCTTCTCCAAGATGGGCACAATCATGTCAAACTTGGGCCGCTTAGCAGGGTCTTCATTCATGCAGATCTTCATAAGCTTACATACGTGGGGGGAAATGCCTGGTGGGATGGTAGGCCGGAGGCCTTCCAGTGCCACCTGCAAACACAAGGAAATACAAGGTGGGTCTCAGAACTTGAGTCTCCTGTGGGCAAAAGCCTCTAGGCCTCAGGACAGGATTCTGTATATTTGAATAAATGTGGGAAGATCTGGCTCCACTACAGTTACCATCATTACCAGCACCATTCCCCCAACGTGAGTACACCCAGTTGTGCTCTCACCTTCATTCCAATTTCCATGTTGGAGAGGTCAGCAAAGGGTACCTCCCGTGTCACCAGTTCCCACAGAAGCACTGCAAAACTCCACATATCTGCTGAGCGTCTGTTTGTGTCTTCAGGCTTCTTTTGCAGAGCTGGAGGGACAGGACTTACCTGTTTCAGTTGCCTGGCCTGTCTCTGCCCCCTTCCATTACTACTGAGCTGTCCCTTCTCTGCTCCCAACATAACGCCCTCACTCACCTTCAGGGGCCACCCAGGCAGGTGCATACATGCGCCCGGGGCACTGGAAGGAGAACTTGACGTCGGCCATACTGATTCGCGCAGTCATGTCCTCATCAATCTGAGGAAGAGAAGACAGTTGTGTCGAAAGAGGTAAGTCCTGTCCTAGATAGGGCAAGGGCTTCTGGGGACCTGGGCCAGGAGTGAAGTTGTGACCTCACCATTACACTACGACTGTTAAGTGCATGTCGTGGGATGAGGGGCTCTAGTGTGTGCAGGAAGGCCATGCCCCTTGCCATGTCCAGTGCAAACTTCACAGCCTGGCTCTGGTCCACAACAAAATCTAAGAGAGGCGGCAAGAATTAAATAATTTGGAGAGCCTCACACACCTCCTCTCCCCTTCCCCTACCACAGTGCAATCTGGCATCCCCTACTCACTGGTGCCTTCGTGTAGCACATTGTACAGGGATCCATATGGCATCCAGTGTGTGATGAGGGTGGGGTGAGGAGCAGGTGGAGACTGGCAGGCACCTAGCACTGGGAGCACGTTCGGGTGTGAGAAAATCCTGAAAGAGGGAGAGAGCAGTCCCGGCTGAGACCCAGCTTAAAAGATCTTCACCTGGGTGCTGGGCAGGGTTCTTTGGAACCAAGGCCTCCAGTTTAGGCCTTGCCCCACCTGAGCCGGGGACACTCCTCGTTGAAGTCCCTGCTCTTCCTTGTACTCCAGTCTCGAACCTTCAGCATCTTCACGACGATGTCATTGCCCTGCCAGCGGCCCTTCCATAGCTGAGGGACAGGTAAGGGTTAAGAGGCTTTAACTAAGGCCATTGCTTTCTTGCCCACTGACTGGAGGAGAAACTTAAAACAGGTGCTGAGCAGGTTATATGTGGGGGTGGAAGGGTGGGGGGACAAAAAGGCAGGGGTCACCTCTCCAGAGTGATTCTCGTTGAGCTTCGCCAGGAAGTTGAGCTGTTTGAAGTCAATGCCGGAGTGTTTGTTCAGAGTCCCATTTCCTGAGAGTGTGGGCAGGTCAGGTACCCAGCTTCCCTCTAACCCAGCCCCAGGAGCCCAGGATTATTCCCTGTTACCACCCCTCCCCTCACAACTGACTCACGGGGCCGAGTGCGGGTGGTCCCCTTCCAGAATGTGTCCTTGTATGGAATACGGTTCAGATTCTGGCCCATCTTCTCTGCCCGCTCTAGGGAAACAAAGACAAACAGCCTTGGCCTCACCTGTGGTGTGGTGGTGGGAGGGGATAGGTGGGGACAAGATGAGAGGACACAAGCGGTGGGTGGGGACAGACCTCGGAGAAGCTCTCTCAGGGGTGCCTTGGCTTTGTCCACAGGCATCTCTCCATACTTGTTACAGATGCTGACAAGGGCCCCATTTGCCACCAGGTCCTGGAATTAAAAGGTGGCTGTGATGAGGACAGTCACAACCAGCCATTAACGCAGATGTAGTACAGACCCTGTGAGTGACATACACGGGGCAGGACTCACAGGATGGGTTGAGGGTTCCAGGATCTCCCGTTCAAGATCAGACTTTGCTTCCCACCCATCCCAGGGCTCTAGGTCTGACTACTCACCTCTGCCACCTGATCTTGACCCCAGAAACAAGCATAGTGCAGGGGCACATTCCCATGCTCATTCACTGCATTGATGTCAGCTTTGTACTGCAGCAGCTGGTCCCCGTGGCCAAACAGAAAGAGACAGAAGGCACAGTCAGTCCCAAATGAGAGACGTGTTGAGGCACACGAGGAGCGAGAAGAGTACACACACTTTCTATAATACATTATAGTGCCTGTGACTGACTTCCAGGAGTGTATATCAAGTAGGTGAAAGGCAGAGGTTCATACATACCTTCTGTACAATATCACGGTGTCCGTGACTGGCTGCCAGGTGCAGGGGGGTGTCATCCCCACGGTTCATCACATTGATTCGTGCCCCCCGCATGATCAGCATCTCAACCACAGCAGAGCGTCCTTCTCGGCAGGCCCAGTGCAAGGGGGAGAAGCCATGATCGTCCCTTTGAGGAAGGGGCAATGGTCATTGATCTGGAGGTGGGATGGGGCAAAGGCTTTGATATGAGAAAAACTGATAGTCACTCTGCATACTCTCCCTGGGAAACCTTACCTCTCTAGGACTTTGATTCTTATTCATGCCAGCAACTCCCAAAGCTGTCCAATTCAGACCTTCCCCCAAGCTTTAAACCCAGCCAACCACCACCTGAAATCCCAGCAAATCTGTATGATTCATTGCCTGCATCACCATCTCCCACTAGCCTTTCTTCCCTAGCTTGCCTGTCTCATTAAAGGGTAGCATTTGTCATCTGGTTTCCTCTGCATCCCTTTTGCAACATCTGTTGGTCCTTTCTGTTTTCTACTGCATCTTGTACCTCCCCCTATTAGAGTTTTTGTCACACTGCATTATAAAAATCTGTTAGTGAGCTGTCTTGTCTATGAGACTGTAAGCTTCTTGAAAGAAAGGACTGACAGAAGGTGTTCAGTGCATGTTAATGGGAAGGAAGGGTATCTTTGAGAAGGAAAGACAACTCATGAGAGAGGGAGCAAGCTTACTGACGGGTTCTGGTACTGAAATTAAGATCTAAAAAGGGAATGGAGTTAAAATGACATTTTGGAAGAGTTTATAATGAAAAGGAGAAGTGCTGTTGGTGAGTCATTAGTGATGAGGCAGACACCACCACATAAGACAGGATTCCTCTGCTCAAGCAATCGTGGACACGGCAAACAGAAGAAAATGAGAATGGCTTCTTTAGGAAGAAAGCTGTACCTGACTCTCTTCTTTTCCCAAGAACTTGTATTTCACAAAGTAAAAGTGTACCAGAAAAAAAAAAAATTGGCTGGAAGCTAGGCCTGCCTGACAGCCTGGGGCCATAAAAGGAAATTCCCTCCAGTTCTGGCTGCAGGTCCAAGGGGCGGGGCAGGAGGGCGGTCCACGGTCTGGGCCGGCAGCCTCCGGATGCCTTAGTGCTGCGGTCACTTCCCGTGTGGGGGCTTTAGGCGGGGCCTCGGGCTGCTCAGGGGTATGGCCACTACTAGCCACCCAGATGTCCCCACAGCCAGTGTGGGTGGTGGGCGTGGCCTTTAACTTACTGACTTCCCGCCACAGCTGCCCTCTGCTCACTCAGATAGCCAAAAGCTTTTCTGGAGGTGGGTATTCCCCTCCCTCTCCCTAAAGCAATTACCACCCCCTGCTTATCAGTCAGTTTTGCATCCCAGCTCTTTAATTTGTGCCCCAGTTTATCAGCCTCTGGCAGTCTGTAGCCCCAGAGCCGGCCAGAGCCTGAGGGCAAAAGTATGGGCACAAAGGTTCTGCCTACTGTCCAGCTGCTGGTCACCCCAGAGCCTGAATTTTAATCCCAAAAAGGCCAGGAGGAAATTCACCCCCACTTCATATCCAGCATTTAGCCAGTTGGGCCCCGAAAGCCTATCCCCTCAAACCAGCACTAGTTTCACTAATGCCACCCCTTCACCTTTTCGCAGCAGTCTCCTTAGATGTCAGGCTCACTGGACAGTGTCACCTACGCCTTTATAACTCCACCAACAGAATAGTAACTGTGCTCACTGTCTATCACAGCACCCTTTGAAGAATTGTATGAAAAATGGAACAAGTGACTGAATTATGGAGAAATAGTGTAGAGCCTAATGGGAACCAGTGAAGCCTGGATGAAGATGACAGGTGATCCTTAACTAAACTGTCCCAACCTTACAAAATAAAATTTTTAAATAAAAAAAACTAAATTCCACCATCCTGATCAACATCACCACTGCTTTTCTTGCCTTCCTGTCTCAGCCCACCTTAAAGAACATGTCTACGTTAGCTTTGTTTCCTCACCTCCCACTCAACCTGCCACAAGGCCACTGCCTTGAGGGCAAGCATTATGTCTGATCCTAGAACTCTTAGCACCCAGCACAGATGTTGCATGTAGTCCTTTAAATGAAGAAATCAAGTGTAGTCTGGTTTCTTAACCTGTTTTCCTCTGAAACAGCCCTCAGAGATCATCAGCTCTATCATTAATTGTAAATTCAGTGATTACTTTTAAAGTGCTCAAGTTCTTTGACCTCTCAGCCTTTACTACTACTGTTGTCCACTCCCCCTTTGTTGAAACATTCACTTATCTCTAAGCCTTACGGTCATATTTTCCTGTTTCTCCTTCAACCTCCAGTTGCTCGTTTTTGGTCTTGCAGGTTTCTCATGCCCTCTGTTTCATATCCATCTACATGCTAGTATCTCCCAAATCTGTGTCTCCAAGTCAGATCTCTCTCCTGAAATCCAAATCTGCATAATCAACAGCCTACTCAACATTTCCACATTGCTGTACTGTCACTTTAACACGTCCCGAGTGGAACTCATCACCCTTCAGTCTTGTCCATCTCAGTGAAAGGAACCACCATCTACCCAAGCGCCCAAGCCAGAGCCCTGGGCATCATCTTTGACCTTCCTCACTTCCCACACCAAGTCTCACCAATTCTTTATCCTAAAGATTTCAGGAATTTGATCACTTCTTTCTTTTTTTACCCACCCCCATTCTAGTCCATCATCACTTCTGGGATGGACTAGGCAATTGCCTCTCTTCACATGGCCACCTGCTCTTCACAGAGCATCCAAGATGACACTTAACAAATGGACAATCTCTTATCATTACATGGCTTTAAATTCTTGTTCTTAGAATACTTTATTAGAGCCTAAATATCCTTGCATGACCTGGCTGACCCTTGCAGACCTTTCCAATCTTACATCCTGTCGTTCTCCACTTGTATCCAATGCTTTAGCCTACAGAAGCCCACAGAGATCTTCTATCCTCCAGCCATATGGAACTCAGGACAACTTCCGGGCACTCTCTGCTCTGTCTTGCCCCCTAGCTTTTGCCCATGGAGTTCACTGAGGCTAGAAAAGTTATCTGCAGCCTCTGCCTGGGAATTCTTGTTCAACAGTCAAGATTCAGCTCAAACAACAGCTTTCTGTGTGGAGACCCTTGGCCCCCGACAGGCTGTGTTTAGCACTCATCACACTGGATAGGAAAATCAGCCGCCCGCACCCGACGTGAGCACCCCACATCGCGGAGACCATGTCTTTGCCGTTCCTCTCACCCACCAGCCACCTCAGCTCACCCCTGGTTGAGGTCGTTCTCCGTGTTGTCCAGCCACAGGCGGACGGCAACCGCGTTGCCCTCCCGGCACTGAGTGAAAATGTCGTCCATAGCAGCGTCCCGGCGCTGAGTCCCCTAGACTGGGGACGCGTGGGGACTGTGGAAGGATCCAAGGAAAACCGGGTGAGCCCTAAGCTTTGTCCCCTACAGGAGCGAAGTGTTTGTGCTGAGGTGGGGTCTGGGCGCTGCGTCCCCGGCTACTGGAGTTCTGGAAGGAATTAGGGGGCCGCGGGATGATCCCAGACTGTGTACCCCGGACGCGAGGGAAAGGCGGGTCGGGCGAGGTAGGGGGTGATTAGGAGGTAGTATCTCCTTTAGCGAGGTCAAAGAGCAAGAACAGGGACCCTTCCCGCGAACGGAGCTGGGGGGAGGGGGGTTCAGGCTCCTTATACCCTGGGGGAGGCGATCGGAGGTCCTTCCCGGGGGTGGCCCTCGTTCTCGACTTGGAACGGAGTAGGCAGCGTAAGGGGTGGTGGCTTGGTGGGGCTCGAGCCTTGGGGAGGGGGCACGGGTGCTCCCGCACTCACCGGCACTCGGCTGGAGGAGCCTTCTCGGGGGAACTCCCGTCCGGCCGCGCCCGCCGCCCGGCCCCGCCCCTGGCCCTCTCCGGCCAGAGCGGGCCTCCTTCCCCCCGCCCTCCACCCCTCCCTGCCTCCCTGCCCTTCTAGCCCACCAGTGTCGAAACTCGATGGTTTTTGGCGCCGCGCCGGCTGCTCTAGCTCTGTAGCTTTCACTCTTTGGTTTCCGGCCCTCTTGTGGCGCCTCTGCCGGCTCTGACTCCGGGAGACTGCGCTCCGCACGTGGAGAGGCGCGCCGACCCCGCGACCTCGACCTCGCCAGCCGCATGTTCGAGGAGCCCGAGTGGGCCGAGGAGGCCCCAGCAGTCACGGACCTCCGGCCTGTAGTGTCACGGCCTCGGCTCACGGCAGCCTCGCAAATCAAGGTGAGCGGCCCCGCAGGGGCACTTGGAGCGGACCCTGGTGGGTCCTAGGGCTGGGGCGCGCCGGGTGTGTATCAGGGGGAGCAGGGCGCCCGCGGACGGCTGAGACCCGGGAACGTCCAAAAAGAAAAACAAACAAACAAACAAACAAAAAACCCGACCTTGGAACTCAGAACTGGTGAGTAGAAGTGAGTCAAGCAATTAAGGTTTCTTGGATAGGAAAAGCACGTCCAGCTAGGGTCACACATACGAAATAACCCGCGTGGTTGGAAGACACACAGAGAGAGAAGTTGGAGCGGTAGAAGTTTTGCGTATATTAAGGATAGCGAGTGTTTTAGCAGGGGAATAATTTCTTTACCTTTGCATTTTGAAAAGGTCATTGATGGCTGTGTGGAGATTGGAGCGAGTGAGAGTGAATGAGAATAAAGGGTTATCAGTACTACCTTTCAAAGGGAGGTGGTGCTCAGTGGGTACTGAGAACGTCCAAGGTAAGTGCCTGGCCCTGGACCGTTCAGTAGGACTTCAACCCAGGATGGCTTCCCAGGCTGTAGACCTTCTCTCCTTTAAAACCTCTGAGGATGTGAGGGCTGCTCCACTTGCCCAGGCTCTTCTGCTCTTCAGTCAGCCTCCAGCGTGGAATCTGCCTGCTTTATATCCCCTCCTCTTCAGCCACTCAACCCGTTCTATAATCCACTGGCCTCTGTCTACAGCTTACGCCTTTCAGTATGTTCTTTGCACTACAGCTTAAGACATCTTTTATTTTTATTTTTTTGAAGTATAGTTGATGTACAATATTACATAAGTTGCAAGTATACAACATAGAGATTCAAAATTTTTTAAACGTTATATTCCATTTATAGTTACTACAAAATAGTAGTAATTGTATATTTGGTTATATTCGCTGTGTTCTATAATTCATCCTTAAAGCTTATTTATTTTGTACATAATAGTTTGTACCTTTTAATCCCCTGCCCTTGTCTAGCCCCCCTCCCCTCTCCCCGCTAGTAACCACTAACTTGTTCTTACTATCTGTAAGTCTGTTTCTTTTTGGTTGTATTTGTTAGTTTGTTTTGTTAGAGGCATCTTTAAAACACACATCTGTGATCCTGTCTCTCTTGTTTTCAGAAACCTCCCTATCTTGATAGAAAGGTATCAGCTGGAGGCAAAAGCCTGAGACTGAGGCTTGAACCTCCTGGTTGCTGGCCTTGGTCCTGTTGCTGTGGCCTTACCACGTTTCTCTGGGGAACCCCATTACCTTGTCTGCATAGTGAAGAAAGTAGGGTAGGTGATTTCTCTGCCCTGCAGCCTCCCAAAGGTTGGGATAGCAACTTGAAAGTTATTCACGGTCTGGCAGGCTTCAGGACAAGCTAGCTGACTGAGAATAATCCAGATGCCTCCAATCAGTGTTTGAATCAGGTCCCCATCTCTCCCTTGTGATTCTTCAGGGCGCATCCATTCTCCTCACCCCTGCTCTCATCCTGTGTTTCCCTCCAGGGCTCCAAGCGCCGCAAGCTCTTGGCCACCTTACGGGCCCTGGAGGCAGCATCTCTTCCCCAACAGCCCCCTAGCCTGCCTGGCAGTGACTCTGAGGAGGAGGAGGTGGTAGAAAGGAAGAAGAAACGCCCAAAAAAGGCCTTGTTTGCCAGTGATTCTACTGAAGTAGAGGAGAAAAGGAAGACCAAACGTCAAAAACAGGGCCCCCCCAGCAGTGACTCTGAGGAAGAGGAGGTGGAAAGGAAGAAGTGCCACAGAGGTGCTCCTCTTGGCAGTGACTCTGCTGAAGGAGAGAAGAGAAAGAGGAAACGCTGGAAACAGGCCCCCTCAAATCCTGCCCAACACCTGGACAGTGTTGACCAAACAGGTATTAGTGGATGTGTATGTGAATGTGGGACAGGGAGGGGGATCTGCTGATCCTATGCATGACAGGTTATCTGCCCCCGTTAGGTTTAGGATTAGGGACTAAGTACTTTGATCCAGGCCACAGTCTCTGTCTCAAGGACAGGGATGCCGCCAGGATGACTTGCTCAGTCTCTGAATTCAGAGGCTCTTGCCCTAAATATGCCTTCCCATCCCCCTCCCTGCAGGTCTCAAAGCCTGGAATTCTAGTGCGACAAGTGACTCCACCAAACCAAGCCCTGAGACCCCTTCCACTCAACCTCCCCGGACCTTGAGTCGCAAGCAGTGGCGGAACCGGCAGAAGAACAAGCGCAGGCAGAAGAACAAGTTCCGGCCACCCCAGCCACCAGAGCAGGCCCCAGCCCCGGCCCCAGCCACAGGCCCCACTGCGCAGACCGAGGTGCCTCCTGTCCCCAGTCCGGATAGCCACGGAGCCCGGGCGGAGGCTCTGCGAGCCCGCATGGCCCAGCGCCTGGACGGCGCCCGCTTCCGCTACCTCAATGAACAGCTGTACTCAGGGCCCAGCAGTGCTGCGCAGCGCCTCTTCCAGGAAGACCCTGAGGCTTTTCTCCTCTACCATCGTGGCTTCCAGAGCCAAGTCAAGAAGTGGCCACTGCAGCCTGTGGACCGCATCGCCAGGGATCTTCGCCAGCGGTGAGTAGGGGTGGGGCACGGTGAGAAGCAAAGTAGATCAGTCCCGGGCTCAGACCAGACCAATGAACGATCCTCCCATCCACTCCCAGGCCTGCATCCCTGGTAGTGGCTGACTTTGGCTGTGGGGACTGCCGCCTGGCTTCGAGTATCCGGAACCCTGTGCATTGCTTTGACTTGGCCTCTTTGGACCCCAGGGTCACTGTGTGTGACATGGCCCAGGTAAACCCCTCTCTCCTTCCATGTATCTGGCCCGTGCTCTAGGCCCAAACTCCACATGCTAATCTCTAACACGCCCGGCCCACCCCCCATCCTTGTGTCCACTCCTAGCATGCGGTGCTTGCTTTCTCCTCCCTGTATTGCTTGCTTTATACAACACTCCCACTCTCCACAGGTGCCTCTAGAGGATGAGTCTGTAGATGTGGCTGTGTTCTGCCTCTCACTGATGGGAACCAACATCAGAGACTTCCTAGAGGAGGCAAATCGAGTGTTGAAGCCAGGGTAGGAGCCCGTAGGACACAGATGCATGTATATGTGTACATATGTGTGCTGTGTATTTACCTAGAACTTTTCCTCCTTCTTAGAGGTCTCCTGAAAGTGGCGGAGGTCAGCAGTCGCTTTGAAGATGTTCGTAACTTTCTGGGAGCTGTCACCAAACTAGGCTTCAAAGTCATCTCCAAGGTGAGGGCCCTGAGAAGTCTGACTCTGTTTTTGTCTGAGGTGTGGCCCTCTGGGGTAACGGTGTGCAGGAAGGAGGTCATAGTCAGACACAGGCATTTGCTCCTTAAAGGCCCAGCTTATGGGAGAGCCCTGGGAAGCTTTCTGAGCAGGGATGGGACATAGACAGAGGTGTTTTGAGGGGCTGGGGTGAGGACTTAGTGCTCACTTTGGTCTTTTCTGCCCCTAGGACCTGACCAACAGCCACTTCTTCTTGTTTGACTTTCAAAAGACTGGTGCCCCTCGAGTAGGGCCCAAGGCGCAACTCTCAGGCCTGAAGCTTCAGCCTTGTCTGTACAAGCGCAGGTGACATCTGGACCCCCTCTTGAAAGAGGAGGCAAGTCTTGAACTCCAGGTTCAGTATCTGAAGACTGTATCCAGCCAGGCTGTGCCCCAGGACCTGGTACCACCCTTACTGTGCCCCAGGAACAAAATGAAATGAAACCTCTGGCTCAGCCCTGCTCTGATTGAGGCTTCTTGGTTGCAAGAAGCGTAAAGTCACTTGGGCTAGCTAAAGAATGAGGAGTTTATTGGAGAATGCAGGAGTATCTGGGAATTACGGATCCCCTAGGTGTCATGGAAACCACATGGTTTGAAATTCAAGGCATCTCTGGGTTTGGCTCCTCTTTTTAATCTCTCAGGAGCCACATGGACTTTCTGTCCTAGTATCCCCACTCTCCTCTCTTCTGCTTTTCCTGTCTGCAGACCAGCTCCTGCTGACCCTTAGCTTCTACAGCTTTGGTCTGTCTAGGTCTTCAAGGCCTCGGGCAGGCATTGCTTCTTGGCTCTGGGGCAACTGGTAGCCCCCTAACATCCTGGCTGAGTACATCAGTCTGGGCTTCTAAGTCAGGGTGGTTGATTGTCCCTGTACTGTACCGAGCACTTCTTTCCCCTGGTCCTCATCTTCTTTGGAGCCACATGGCCCAAACTGCTCCTAGTACCTGTTGTCCTGTGGGGCCCTGGTGTTTCTCTTGCTGGGAGCACAGACTTTGGATCAGGTAGGTCTGCCACCTATTGTCATTTAATCTCTGAATGTCACAGTCCTCACTTGGAAGATGAGAGGATTCCTGTCTCATGGGATTGTTGTGTGGGGTAACTGAGGACGCCTGTAGCTGGGTCCATAGGAGGTACGTAATAAACTGTAACTGGCTGTTGTATGTTGTAAGCGTTGCTGTTTTCTAAAGACCTTCCCCAGGCAGGGTTAGGGGTTGAAGGATGAAGAATGAATATGTTGACTGAGAAAAACTGTGAGAGAGCTGAAGATAGCCTTTCAACAGGCTTATTTTATAGGATATTTAGAGATTCTTGACAGATTCTGAGCTGTTCTTGGAGGGGGTTTGTGTGGGAGCTGAGTCTCTTCGTAAATGACAGCTGGTTGTTGCCGTTTGGGGTGGGGACTGAGCTGCTCGTCGGCAGAAGGGTCTGCCTGTTGTTGCTGCCTTGCACTGGGCCCAGATCAGCATGTGCTGGGAAAGCTCTGGGCAGGGAAAGCTAATGCTGGGAGAAGATCAACTAGGATGATAGGTCCTCGGCCTCTTCTAGAAGGCATCTGCCAAGGGCCAGGTATATAAATGCAGCCTGTTCTACCTATTTCAAAGAACAAGAGCTGAGAGTGACCACTGGGACATGGTTCCAGAGCTCTGGGCCAGTTGGGTGCCTCCAGTTAAGGAGATGGATGTTTTGAGGCAGGCTGGAGGCGGAGGGCATGTTTGGAGGCTGGGCTGTGAACCATTCAGCAGGTCGTGCTCAGTACCTTTGCACATGCTCCTCTCTGCTGAACGCTCGTCTCACTGGCAAAGTCATACTCATCCTTCCACACAGCCTCGTTGATTCCTACTCCATTACTCCCAAAGCAGAACTGACTTCTTCATCCGAACCCTCAAAGCACTCCATGAAGAGTGCAACTTCAGCATTTAAATGCTGTGCAGTGATTGTGTGTTAGGCTACAGTCTTCTCAACTCATACTTAACCATTGTGTTCCCAGAGCGGTCACTTGAGCTTCATCTAGGGAGGTGATAAGGATGAGAGGCTCCAGCTGAGTGGGACCTATGAGAAGCAGTGGTGTTGCAGGAACCCAGACTTTGGGCACATGATGAGGACACTGTGGACTAGTGACGATGGGGGAGCAGGCAGGTGAGAACTTCAGTAGGTGGAACTGGTGAGACATTCAGGCTGAGTGAAAGGAATCTGAAGCAAGTCTCGGATTTCTGGCTTGAGCCACTGGCTGGGTTGATGATACCATTCAAAAGGTTGGGTTTTAGGGACCTAGATGTTTGTTTGGAAGTGGGACGTAAGCTTGGCAGCCTGGAGGAGGTAATTCAAGTCATGGAAAGAGAAAGATATCCAGAGTAAAATGAGAGAAGAGAAAATGGCTAAGAATAGAACTCTGAGGAGCATTTAATGGATGGGTAAAGGAAAACAAACCAGTAAAGGTGACAAGATGAGAAGGTTGGGCCAGAGATGAAGGAATAAAACCAGGAGAGTGGATTTTTTTAATATGGAAAGAGCGGGGAGGTTGTCTGTCAAATGTTGTTGAAAGGTTTATTAAGATGAGGGAGAAGTCAGATTGCAGCGGGGAGAGGATTGCTGCAGAATGTGGAGGGCCTGTTAGAATGTATGGTGGTGGTATTCGTGAGTTTTTAGTTGTACCAGGCAGCCCAGATGGTGTGGTTATCTCTGCCTTCTCAGGAGTCTAGGTGTAGCTGTGGAAGAAAGTGAGTACTAAGGGATCATCCAGAGTTGGAACCTTGCCACGCAATTGAAATGAAATCAAGCAAAGGGGTTTCAGACCATTCGCTAGTGACAGCTCTGCGGGACCATGGAATTTTGTAGAACAGGTGAGTGGAGTGAAGACAGGAGTAGGTTGATGCACTAAGAGTAACTGAACAAGTAACCTGGGAGGATGGGAGGCTGTGGTCAGAAATGGAAGTCCTTGAATAATTAATACTGGAAGCCGAGCAGCTCCAGGCGATGGCAAAGTTTAAGGTGTAGTTATAGGGGCGAGTGCTTGAGGGGCAGGCAAGGGAGGTTGCCTGGAAATTGGTTAATACCCCAGGGCTCAGGTATGAGGAAGGGTTGTCTTCGTGGACTTTGAAGTTCTCCAGGGTGATGGTAGATGTTGGCATGGGACAGGTGCCAACCTCTTGAAGAAGGGGACAGACCCAGGAGATCTGCAGGCAAACAGTGGGAGAGGCTGGATAGCAGGAATTTCAGAAGGGCAGAGGATTCACACAGCCTGTTAGAGAGGCTTCCGTTCTGGGGGTGATGTGAGCCTAGGGAGTGGAGCAGGCTGCCAGGCAGCCAAGATGAAATACCCTGACAGTCCTCTCCAGCTTGTCGGGATTCACTGGGCATTACTGGGGAGAGAACTATTGCGGCAGCTCCAGAGGTCGCTGGGAGGCAAGCCATGAAGTCTGAGGAATGTGTTGGAGTAGCGGGGCATCTCTCTCACTGTAGGACACACATCACCTTTTATAGCTCCGAATCTGTTTCCCACATGTTATTTATATTCCTAGATCTTGATTAATTTTCCCTATTTTCTTACCAGGCACAGCAGAATGGCTGGGGTCGGCCTGTCTCCCTCTTTTGCTTTCCTCCCTTACTTATAATTTAATTTGGAGTCTTTTGTTGCCTATTCTGACCCTGGCCACCTGAGTAAATATCTTTCTGGGTCTGACTCAGGCCCCCAGCTCCCCCTAACCCAGCCCAGCCCCTGCAAGCGTTTCCATCAATTCTGCAAGCAGGACTGCCCTGAGTCTGGGTCCTCTCTGCTGCATCATCAGCTTCAGGACAAGTGCTTGTTCAAGTCCATGCCCAGGCTTCAGTGTCTAACACCTGGAAATGCAGAGGCTCACCAACTTTCAGTGGTGGAGCTGGGGCAGTGCTGCTGCTTTAGCGTTGGCCTGCAGTCCCAGAACTTGCCGTGGCGAGCCACGCACGAGTGTATCCTGTGCACCTTGCCGGAGAGGGAGGTGTTGGGTGGTCCTGGGTCCTGTCCAGTAGGACCATTTGAAGAGGCAAGGAGACCTCAGCACAAAGAAGCTAGGAGTGTACCATGTGGGCTGGGGAGGGAGTTGCAGGAGACCATCCTGAATGAGGCTGCACCCACCAGGGACAAGGGGACTGCAGAAAACAGCAAGATGCCCCCCTTTAAATGTCTGTGAGGCCCATAGGGCACAGAAACACCCAGTCAAGCAAGAACTATTGTATCCCCTTCCTCCTCTGCAGTGGGACCCAGAGCGATCAGCAGCTATTAGGTGGAGAGCAGGTGAGAAGAGCAGAGAACGGACAGGTCATTCTTCCCCTCCCCAGAGCAGCCTCCTTGACAGGGACAGAGCTGGGAGGCGAAAATAGTTAAGGCTACAATATGTGCGGATTATTTATTGTTACGTAGGATTAGACGCTGTAATCACTTGAGGTTGGGTTTGTATCTTAAACTGATCATAAAGCATCAGGGCGCTTCGAATGAGCTGGAAAGTCGCAGGCTTACTGTAGCTTTTCTCCACAAAAGGGGACAAGTCCCCCCAAATGAAAAAGGGTTGGCGGGTGGTGAGAGGCAAGAACAGAGTTGGGTTTGGGTCGCGCTCTGTGCTCGTGCTCCGTTAGCACCCCTTGTAGAGGTTTTTAGCCTCTGCAGTGCTGGTGTGCTCCAGCTTTCGCTCCTGCGACACAGCCCTCGGAGCACAGTTCCCAAAGAAACAAGGTCTTGGCAGAGACGCAGCTCAGCACCAGTCCCCCAGCCACTTACGTAATTGCACAAAGCCCTTTACAGAGTTTCACGGAGACCTCCCCTTAGGTTGTCCTCCATCCCAGGTGACTTCCCAGGCTGGCCACCTGGTTCTAGGATATCCGACTACTGCAGTAATGCCTTACTGGTCCAGTTGCTTCCACTGCTGCCCCCAGAGCAATTCATTTTCCACATGGCTAAGGGAGCTTTTTAAAATGTAAATCAGATATGTCACTTCTCCGCTTAAAATCCTTCAATGGATTCTCATTGCTCTGAGAACAAAAGACAGACTCCTTCCCAGGCCCTGTGTGATCTTGCCCAGGCCTCCCTCCAACTGCATCTTAACCTGGTCCTTCCTCACGAAACTCCAGCCACACAGGCTTTCTTTTCCTTCGTCCAGTGTTCCAAGCTGTTTGACTTCTGGGCCGTTATATACACTGCTCCATCTTCCCAGGATACTTTTTTCCTTGGTGAGCTCACTTCCATCTTCCAGATCTTCACACCTGAATCCTTTCCTTGTGTGGAAACTGGCTAGACACTCACCAAAACATCCTTTTCCTGGACACGCAGTGAAACTACATTTCCCAGCCCCTTGCGTCCAGGCGGGGCTGTGTGTGTCATCCTCTCCAGTGGAAAGTAAGTAGGAATGGTGTTTCAGTTCCAGACCAGCCTTGTCTGAGTCTCCCACCCCCTCCTCTGCCTTCCAGGGTCACCTTGAAGCACGTGTTTTGAAGATGGAGTCAGAGCGTAGAAGTCTGGTTAATTGAGTCGTGCTTAGAGGAAAGTTGCTTGACCAAGACCATCCACGTTTGTTTTGAACACAGACTAAACCTTTACTGCATTAAGTTAGGGGAATGTTACAACACTTAGCATTCCGTGCCCTGGGTAGTATATCTTCTCTGGATATCCTGTCCACCTTACTCTTGATCACAAAACCCTTTGTTTCCTTCAGGGTGCTTCAGACATTTAATTTTCTTACCAGATGCCAGTCAACACTTCCCAGCTGTCCTGTGAGTCGGACTCCTAATTGGGAAAACAGTGCTTGCATGAGGAAGTTGGGATACTGATCTTATCAGCTACATTTTAATTGTGACCCCCCCAACCCCCCAAAAAATCCCACTAAAGGATACCTTAAATAAATTAGATTTTTTTTCTCTCGTGAAGCTAGAAACCTGATGGTTGATGGTTGTTGGCGTTGGTTCAGGAATTCGAGGATATTAGCGATTAGGTCCGTGTGATTCTCTTGGCTTCTTGATTCTCACAGTCACACGATGAAATGTTCCTGATTAAGCAGAGACACCCTGCTTACTGTTACACTTCTCAGGGGTCTGACAGATTGCCACAGCCCCTGTCTTTCTGGCTTTACTTCAAAGGTCCTCCTACATTATAAATGTTCCATTAATCCCTATAACATGGCTGAGACCGATCTAAAATATTAACATTTTAAACATATTTGTCTCCCCCGTCCCTTCCCACATCTCAGTGGCCTGCCAGCAACTCACCCAGTTCAGAGCTGTTCTCCTTCTAGCTCAGTGGGGTCTGGAAGCCTGCATGGTCTATTTCTTCCACTCCTTTACTGCTGTCACTTTTAGGATTGGGATAGGGGCGTGTATTAGAGGCAAAAAGTCTGAACTTCTTGTTTAGTTTCATTGAATTAGAGTGCTCAGCTGAGACAGGCATTAATATTGGCTCAGTGTGTGGGGTATTTGGAGCGCCCCATGGAGACTTAGGCACTAACTGGCTTTGGTTTCTACTTGGCCCACACTTCCCCTTGGCTCCTCGGAGCCTGCCCCAGACAATGTGTCCATACACAGCCTCCTAGTGCTGAAGTGCCTCAGCCTGGCAGGTGGCCCTCCTGGGAGGGGTCTCAGCAAACACCTTAAGACTGGTTACCTTTCTGGGAGCCCACAGGAAACTCCCATGTTTGTCCTGCCAAATAGCGAAAGTGCAGCCCAGCTAGCAGCGGACTCCTCTCCCCTGCCCCGCGCCAGCTAGCCTGACTCTGGCCTCTCCATGTCTCTGCGGGCTCCAAGCCTTCAAAAGTGATTCAGGTTACTTTGTCCCAAGAAGCCTCTGCCCCAGGCTCCACCCCAGTGGCCATATGGAGATGACTAAGTTTCTGAGTGTAGCAAGCCTCTTGCTAGAGAATGTAATGCTGAATGAATACAAGGTCTCTCCCAGTCATGGGAACACTGGTTTTGATACCATATTTTACAGTTGTTTTGTGTATCCCTTAACTGCTTATTGTGGCTGCAGACGATTTTGCTACTTTTGTCTTTTAATCTTTCTAGTTTGTGTGTGGATGATTTCCTACCTTTACACACATTATGTATGTCAAACAGAAGGCATTTAAACAGAGAATTGATTACAAGTGATACAAGGCTGAAAGAGTCAGAAGATGCTGATGTAATTAAAAGTTAATGACTGGAGAGGTCAGATAACATCTTAAGGCCTGGGAAGACAGAAGGGAAGAAGGGATACGGTTACCAGGAACTAGGAGCTCGGAGAAGGGGCCCCTTTTGACTGATATTACCCAGACCTTCATCGGGGAAGCTCCCTCCACGTACCTGGTGCTTGGACTTCTGAGGAAGAACATGGCCTTGCAGGGGCAGCGGGGAGCAAGGTCTGACTGGGCTCTGACACGTGGGGGAGCTGGCCTGTCATCTCTAAGAAGTGTAGCAAAGCTGCTGCTGAGCGCAGAGGAAGCTACTACCTGGAGCTAACTGTCTGCAGCTGAAGTAACGTGACAGCACCTGGAAAACGGGGGTGAAGACCCTCCCCCGGCTTTCACTTTCAGTTTCCCTCTATGGCATCCCTTTGGCAGAACCTAACGAACCACCTGGCAGTGGATTCTGGGAGGCACAGTTGGCAGAGTCACAGCTGCAGCAGCACGACTCCAGAGTGTGTGTCTGTGGGGCTGAGAGGGAGGTGTGTTGCAGAGGGAGATGTGGAGAGTGTAGGAGTGGAGAGTAAATAGGTAAACAGCCAGTGTAATCTCTGTGGCTGCTCACATGTCTAGATTGTTGCTTCTGTCAGCTGTGTGATATTCCGTAGTGTTCATCCACCAAAATAAACTTCATTCGCTTGGTTGCTTCAGATTCTTTGCTGTCTGGAGAAATTAAAAATCCTTGCAGCTAGGGTTCTGAGCACAAAATAAGTTCCTCCTGCTAGATGCACTTGTCTGAGATTTGGGAGGTAAGGGTCATCTTCCTGCTGCTTGGCAGTTGCTGCTGGAGGCAGGTTAAGATGTTGGGCTTTCTGTGGTAGCATTCCCATTGACTTCTGTTCCAAGGACAAAATAAGGATGCCTACTGTGGTGGTTAAAGTTCAGCATAGGACTGGAGGGTCAATAGGTAAAATAAATCCACTCTGTGACTTCACAAGTTTGGCTGTCACAAAATGGTTAAGAAGGGAAATTTTGGGAAGGATATCAACAAGTTACTCACAGAATTAGCGGAAAGTCCGTGGAGTCTTAGAGAACAGGCCAAGGAAGGATGAACAGCTGCAAAAACTAAGGTCACACTTAAGTCAGTCTGGTTAGGGTGGCACTGCCGGCAACCCCAGCTGCTTGACTTTTCTCCCACTCTTTGTTCGTGCGTAGATTGATGCTGAGAATTGAGTTAATCCACCTTGAAGTTCATGGCACTGTTAGGACTGGTTCATGGAAGGCCCCTCTCCTGTTGTTACTGTTTCCTTTCTTCCTGATCTGCACCTCTGTGCCCTCACAGTGGCATGGTTGTGTGTCCCTGGAGACCTATGTATCTTTGGCAAAACAGACAGTGGTTTTTGCATGTGGATGTTGTGGCAGAGACTTGCCAGCTATCCCTCACACCCATTTTCTTCTTCCTGGGAAATCAGCTGGAGTCTTTCCCAGCCTCTCTGATACTTAAGTGTGGCCATGCATTTGAATATAGCCAGTTGGATGGTAGTGGAACTAATGTGTGCTACTTCCTAGATTCGGGTCCTTAAATTTTCCTATGCACAGTCCCCCATGTTATTTCCACTCTGGCCGACTTGATGCATTTGAGCACATGACCTTGGAAGCTACGCACTGAAGATAATGGAGCCAAAAGATGGAAGGAGCATGAGCATCACATAGAGGAGAGCCACCCACCAGTTAGGAACACTTGTTCTGGACTTCACGTGAGTGAGAAATAAATTTCTCTCTTTTTGAGCCATTTTTACACTTGGTTTGTTGTCACAGCAATTAGTAATCTTTTTTTAAATCCCTTTTAATTGAACACATCAGAAAAAGAAACAAAGCACACATCCATACAGAAAAGTAAACAAAAATGTTCAGCCTAGTGGTCTGTCACAAGGTCATAACCTGTGTAACCACCACTCAGACTAAGAAACAGAATGCTGTCAACACCCAAAAGTCTCTTGTGTCCCCTCCCAAACTTTTCTTCTCTCGACTTCACCAAGTTACCACCATCCTGACTTTCATCATGTGAATTTCCTTGCTTTTCTTTATAGTCTCACTAGTCAAGCATCCATACCTGAATTGCATATATTTCCATGTATCTGGCTGCTTTGACTCAACATTAGGTTTATGGGATTCATCCATGTATTGTGTCTAGCAGTTCTTAATCTTAACGTAGCCTAGTTTATCCGTCATCCATGGTTAATGCTGTGTGTGCCTATTTAATGAGTCATTCCTACCCCCAAAGGATGACGATATCTTACTAAATTATCTTCTGAAAGTATTAGTATTTTGCTTTCCATAATTCTACAACCCATGTGCAACTGATTTTTCTGTGTGGTTAGAATAGGAGCCAAGTTTAATTTTATTTTCACTTAAGATATCCAATTAACCCTAAATTGTTCATTGGAAAAAATTTTTTCCTGTTGCTGTCCACCTTTCCGTATTTTTCTGTGTATGTATGAGTTTGTTTCTGGGCATCTTAATCTGTACGTCTGTCTTCGCACCAACGCCTGACTGTTTAAACTACTGTAGCTTTCTAAGAAGTCTTAGGATGTGGTACCACAAGTCCCACACACTTTCCTTCTCCAAAAGGACTGTTGTTGGCCCTTTGCATTTCTATGATTGTCAAGTTCCCCAGACACCCTGCTGGGGTTTCCTCATGCTAGATTAGTTTGGGACAAATTGGTATATTTGTAATACTGAGGCTTCCAATTCTCTGGTCTTTGTGCTCCATTTCATTGATTGCTGTCAGTAATGTTTTATAGATTTATGTGCAAAAGTCTTCTTGCCCATCTTTTGTTAGATTTATTCCTAGGCATTTACTGTTTCTTTTTTAAATGTCTTGCAAATAGGATCCTTAGAAATTTCATTTTCTGCTTCCTTGTATATAGAAATATAACCAATTTTTTATGTGTTGACCATGGAGCAACACCTTTGCTAAATAACCTCACTTACTGATTCTAATAATTTATCTGTATTCTTTTATTTTCCACATATATTATACTCATATCATCTCTGAATATCATATCAGTTTTATTTCATCCTTTCCAGTTCTGTATCATTTCTTTCTTTTTCATGCTCATTCCACTGGCCAGGACATCCATCATCATGTTCAAGAAAATAGGTGTTGGTGGAAGTCTTTGAATCATTCTCAGCCTTGAATGAAAGCTTTCAGTATTTCATCATTGGGTGTGGTATTTTGATGTGAGAGTCTGACTAATGGTCCGATTAATAATGTGTTCTATTTGCTGTCAGTTTTATCATGAATTGGATTTTGAATTTTGTCAAATGCTGCTTCTGAATTGAGATAATCATGTCTTTTGTAAAAATTCTGTCAGTGTGGCAAGTAAAAGGTTTATTTCCATATGTGAATTTTTGGAGTAAAATGCTTGGTTGATTATTTCCTTTTTATATATTGATGAAATCAGTTTGATGATATTTTGTGTAGGACTTTTTTTTTAAGGCTTTTATTTATTTTTACCTTTTTGGGGGTGGGGTGGGGAGGTAATTAGGTTTTTATTTATTTATTTCTCTTTAACGGACGTACTGGGGATTGAACCCAGGACCTTGTGCATGGTAGGCATCACCCACTACCATGGAGCTCTACCCTCCCCCCCTATATGGGACTTTTTAATCTGTGCTCATCAGGGAATGTAAATGATATCTTCCTATAAAGCTTCCTTTTTCTACTCCACACAGTGCTTGTGAGTTCTCTTGTAACACTTGCCCCCTTCACTCACACCTTTCCAGCCGCACTGTCTGCTTTGCTGTTTGTTGAGTATTCTAGGCGTGCCCCTGCCTCGGGCCTGTTGTACTGTTACTTCACCTACTTCCACAGATACTACTTCCACACATATCTTTATGGCTCACTTCCACACTTGATTCAGGCCTCTGTTCAAATGTCAGTGTATCAGAGAGTCTCGCTCCCTAGCTGATACTTTCCACTGCTTTATCATGCTTAGTGTTTCTTCAGGGAGCTCATCACCATCTTCTAAATGACATACGTACTTGTTTATATAATTGTCATGTATTTCACCACACTAGAATGTCAATTCCAAGAGAGCAGGGAATCATCTGTTTTGCTTCATACTGCCTCCCTGGGATCTAGTACACACTTGCATCTGACATCTGTTCAGAGTGTTCCAACACGTGTCTGTTTAGAACATTTAACAAAGCCATTCCTCTAGTTAAGGACACTTAGATTGTCCAGATCTGTGTGACTACAACAAATTACGGGAAGAATTTTCTTTTAAATCTTCTCTTGAGAATGTATGGATGAGTCTTGGTTCCAGATTTCAAGTTAATTTGTCAGGCCAGTTATCCCACAATTAACAACACTAAAATCTGAACAAAATACAGACTGAAAAACAACTATTTGAAGGTCCAGGAAAGTGAACAAAAGCAGGCAGAAAGCAGAGGAGAGTTTACCCTTGAAAGACTTTGGCTGCAATGGGTAAGAATTGTGATTTTGTGGTCTTTCTGCCTGAAGATTTTCCTTCCCCACCCCATTTTCCAGCCCCACCCTATCCCCCAGTTCCAAAGGCAGAAAACCACAGCCTTATTGGCTCAAAATAGCAGAGGACAGAATTCAAGGCTGGTGAAGCAGCTGGAAATTTAAGAGCCGAAATCCTGGAAGAGAGAGAGTGGTGTAAGGGGTGAAACCAAACTACGGACCTAAACTGTCCAAGTCTTTGGATGACCACTAAATTACACATGTATAGGGGAGACTCATGTGGACCTAGCAGAAAAAAAAAAAGCTGCAGAATCCAGTGAACAGTCTATTCCTTGAATGATAAGAGATGCCCTGGGTTAGATGTGCAAATTTGCTGCTTTTTTGCCTGAGTGCATTCTTCAGTTTATATCCAGCATGGGTGCCAGCTGCAGTGTCAAAAGACAGGTTTTGGCAATGGAGAGCAGCTGGAAATTTACAAGGAAAATCCCAGAAGCCAAAGGACTGTAGAGGAGATGAGCCCCAAGACCTGCCCAAATCCTTGACCAGTGTCTGAACTATGTAAACGCAGGTGAGGTGCTCTGAGGCTAGGCTGAAAAAGCAGCTGCTGGAAGCCGAGAGCACTAAGCAGATGGATCAACTGTTGCGTGCTCAACACAGGAAATATAAAATTTGCATTTTGAGCCCACCCCAAAATGCCTTCTATAACAACATCAACAAATCTTTAGAACATAACAGAATGAAAACTTAACAACTTATCCACAATATCCAGTTTTCAACCAAAATTACCAGACATGCAAATAAATAGGAAATTAATTATACCTTGTTATAATTATTAAAATATGAAATTGTACAGTAATTTTTACTCAGGGTAAAATACACTCAGTAGAAATTGACTCTTAGGGGGCTGAGATGTTGAATTTAGCTGTCACATCATTCAAAGAAGCTGTTTTTATGTATCCAAACAATGAAAGGAAAATATGTGTAAGAAATTCAAGGAAAATACGGCCTCAATGAATACACAGGTAGGGAATCTTCCCAGGGACAGAAACTACAAGAAAGAACCATAGGAAATTCTAGAACTGAAAAATATAAACAACTAAAATGAAAAAAAAAAGACAATACAAATTACTCAATTTGAACAACAGAGAGAAAATAAACTAAAGGAAATGGATAGAACCTGTGGGACTAGAACCAAAGATCTAACATTGTGTCATTGACGGCCCAGAAGAAGATGAAAAAGAGGATGTAGCTTGATGGAAAGTAGCTGAAAACTTCACAGATTTGGTAAGAAATCCATATGGATTCAAGAAGCAAGTGAACCCCAAACAAAATAAACAGGAAGAAACCAATTTAAAACATACCATAATTGAAGTTATGAAAACTAAAGAAAAAAATTGAAACAGCTGGAATTGAAATGACACCTTACCTAAAAGGGAAAAAACAATTTGAATGAGAGCAGAGTTCTTTTCAGGAACCATGGAAGCGATAGGGGAATGGCATACTTTTTTTTTTTTCTTCAGATTTTGAAAGAAAAGGACTGTTAACCCAGAACGCAGAACCAGCAGTGAAAATATCCCTCAGGAGTGAAGGGGAAATTCGGATATTCTCAGATAAAGGAAAACTAGGGGATTTGTCACCAGCAGACCTACCGTAAAAGAGTGGCTAAAAGAAGTTCTCCACATAGAAAGGAAATGATAAAAGACGAAACCTTGGGACATCAGGAAGGATGGAAGAGCACAAAAATGTGTGCAAATACAGCTGGCTTTCCTTCTCTTGAGTTCTCTGAATTGTATTTGATGGTTGAAACAAAACTTACAACATTGTCTGATGTGGTTCTAAATGCATTAAGACAATTATAAACAGGGACGGATAAAGGAAAGTAAGGTTTCTATACTTCACTTGAACTGGTAAAATGACACCACCATTAAACCATGTTAAGTAATGAATACAATGTTAATACATAAAGCAACAGCTAAAAAGCTATATAAAGATACAAACTCAGAAACAGTATAAATAACTCAATAGTTCTAAAAATAGTCAGTTAGCTCATAGAAGGCAGAAAAAAGAAAACATGAAAATCAGAGTAAACAGGAAAAGAAAAAAAAAGGTGGCTTTACTCCCTAGCATATCAATAATTACATTATATGTTACTGAACTGAATACACCAATTAAACAACGGAGATGGGCAGAGTGAGTTTTTAAAAATGACCCAACTATATACACGTGTTATTTACAAGAAACTCACTTTAAACATAACTGTATAGGCAAATTAAAAGTAAGAGGATGAGAAAGATGTATCATACAAACATTAGTCAAAAAATAGGAGTGGCTACAATGATAACAAAATAGACTTCAGAGGAAAAGAATCTGACAGGGATAAAAGGGGCATTATACAATAATAAATGGGTCCATGCAGTAAGAAGACAACAACACTAAATGTATATACACCAAACAACAGTGTGCAAAATACATGAAGTAGAACTGATCGAACTGAAAGGAGAAACACACAAATCTACAACTGCAGTTGGAGACTCTCAAGAACTGGTACAACTAGACAGAAAATCAACAAATACATAGAACTCAACAATACCTTCAACCAATGGGATCTAACTGACATTTATAGATTACTCCACCAACAAAATACACATCATTTTCAAATACCCATGGAACGTATCACCAGCATATCTTGGGCTATAAAATAAATTTCAACAAATTTTAAAGATTTGAAATCATATAGAATATGTTCTCTGACCACAAAAAAATCAAACTAGAAATCAGTAACAGGAAAATTTCCAAACAGAAGCTAAACAGTACACGTCTAAGTAATCCACAGGTTAAAGAGAAAGTCACAAGGGAAATATAAAAATACATCGAATGTAATGAAAATGCAATGTATCAAAATTTGTGAGACATAGCTACAGTAATACTGAGTATTGCTCAGCACCAAATGTGTGGCACTAAATGTGTATGTTGGAAAAGAGACAGTCTTAAATGAATAATCATATCTTCCATCTCAGTCGTCTAGGAGGGGAAAAGAGAAAAATCCAAAGCAAACTGAAGGAAGGAAATGATAAAGGTAATAGCAGAAATCCATGGAATTGAAAACAAACAAACCAATAGAGAAGATCAATTAAACAAAGGGCTGTTTCTTTAAAAATATCAATAATGTTACGAACTTCTAGCACGACTAAGAGACATATCATCAATATCAGGAATGAAACAACAAATATCACTACCTGTGCAGACAAATACATAAAGATAATAAGGAAATCCTGCAAACAACACTGTGCATGTATATTTGACAACTTAGTTGAAATGGAACGATTTTTCAAAAGACACCAAAATACTACCGTTCATGCAAAATGAAATAAATAGCCCTGTAACTATTAAAGGAATTTAAACTTGTAGCTTTAAAACTCCCAAGTAAGAAGATTCTCCAGGTCTTGATTGTCTCATTGGGGAATTCTACCAAATGTTTCAAGAAGAAATAACACCAATTACACGCAATATTTTTCAGAAAATAGAAGGGAACATTTCCCATCATCTCAAGAAGTTACCGTTACTCTAATACCAAAACCAGAGAGGATATACAGACCAATATCCCTGATGAATAGAAATGCAAAAATCTTTAACATAATACCAGCAAATAGAATCCAGCAATATATGGGGGAGAGTACAGCTCAGTGGTAGAGTGCGTGCTTAGCATGCATGAGGTCCTGGGTTCAATCCCCAGTACCTCCATTAAAAAGTAAATAAACCTAATTATCTCCTTCCCCAAACAAAAACAAACAAAAAGAATCCAGCAGTATATAAAAAAAGAATTATATACTATGGCCCAGTGGAGTTTACTTCAGGGACGTAAAGGCTGGTTCAGTAGTAGAATATCAGTCGATGTATCCACCATATTTAAAGGCTGAAGACAAATCACAGGATTACATCAGTTGGTGCAGAACAAGCATTTGACAAAATTCAACAACCATCATGCTCAGAAAAGTAGGAATAGAGGAGAACTTCTTCAGCTTAAAGAATGTCTATTTTTTAAAAATCTACTTAATGGTAAAAAAAAAAAAAGAACTTAATGCTTCCCCCTTAAAATTGAAAAGAATGCAAGGATCTCCACTCTTACCATTCTTTTATCAGTACAGGGCTTGAAGTTCTAGTTAATGCAGTAAGATAGGAGAAGGAAATAAAAGACATGCAGATCAGAAAGGAAGAATTAAACTGTCCCTATTTACAGATGACATGTTTGCACAAAAAATCCCAAGGAATCTACAAAAAATTCCTAGAATATAGTAAGTTCAGCAACATTACAAGAAACAAGATAAACACACAAAAATTAATTGTATTTCTATACACTAGAAATAAACATGTAGACACTAAAATTTAAAATACCATTTATACTTGCTCAAAAAGAAATGAAATACTTAGCTATAAACATAACAATACATTTATAGGACTTCTATGCTAAAAACTGTACAACACGGATGAAAAAAATCAAAGACCTAAATAAATGGAGAGACATACCGTGTTCTTGGGTTGCAAAACTTAACAAAGCAAAGGCATCAATTGTGTACCCATATGGGTAAAGAGGTTTAACACAATTCCTACCAAAACCCCAGCGTGGCTTTTTTGTAGACATAAATAAGATTATTCTAAAATTTGTATGGAAAGGCAAAGGAACTCCAATTCGTAGACAGTTTTGAAAAAGAAGACTAAAGTAGGAGGAGTCAGTTTACTCAATTTCAAGACTTACTCTGTAGCTACAGTAATCAAGACTGCAGTATTGGTGGAGGAAAGGATAGGTACATAAATCAATAGAATGGAACAGAGAGCCCAGAAACAAACCCATACAGCTGTGCCCAACTGCTTTTTGACAAAGGCGCAAAAATAATTCAGTGGGGGAAAGAGCCTTTTCAGCAAGTGGAGGTGGAGAACTTGGACATCCACAGGCAAAAATAACTGCGTACACACATACATACATAAATCGTTATCTGTCTTGACCTAGTCTCACACCTTGTACAAAAAACTACCTCAAAACGGATCAGGCTTAAATGTAAAATATAAGATGATAAAACTTTTAGAAAAGAAACACAGGAGAAAATCTTTGATATCTAAGGTGAGGCGAAGAGTTGTAAACTTGATGTCAAAAGCATGATTCATAAAGGCAAAAAAAATGGTAAACTGGGAATTTATCAAAATTTAAAACCTTTGCTTCTGTGGAAGACCCTATGAAGATAAGAAGCTACAGACTGGGAGAAAAGATTTGCAAACCCCATATCTGACAGAGGAGGATTGGAGTAGGACAGAACACTTCCCAGCTCATTTTGTGTGTGACTCTCTGAGACATAAACCCAGGAGCGGAACTGCGAGGACATACTGTACTTAATTGATTTTCATTAAGTGCTGCTAAATTGCTCCCCAGAGTACGCCAGTATTCCCATCTCCCAACAGTGCATGAGAATTCTTGTGTTCCACTGTCTGCCTAACTTGTTACATTAGAGGCAACAGAATGTTGTAGAGAGAATGGGTTCTGGAGACAAATGCCTGGATTCAAAAACTGGCTCTGCATATTTCACAGTAACTATAAATGGGGTATGAGCTTTAAAAATTGTGAGTCACTATACTGTACACCTGTAGCTTATATAGTATTACACATCAACTATATTTCAATTTAAAAAGTACAAAAAGGGGAGTTACAAGATTGTTAAAAAGATTAAAGGAGACAGCTGACTCGAAGTTGACCACTCCAGCACCTGTGGCATATAGGATCTGCTCCCAAAAATGGGTTAGTCAGTTCAGTCTAAAAAGACTAAACACTCAAAAGGCCCATGTCACTACCTCCGGTGCTGGCACCAGCCAGTCTTAACAGCAGACTCACACTGCCCGGGGATGGGCTAATCATTTGTCTAAGAGCACAGAGGGGCCTCCTTCCCCCGACTCACACAGCTAGAGAAAGCAATCCTCAGTGGGGTGCACTGGCATCCTCATTCTGATCGATGGCTTAGATCCTCGGGGACAGCCAGTGACAACTGTACTGGATGCTGACTGTATTCTTTCAAGCAGAAAAAGTTCAGTATAAAGTAGTGCTGTCTTGGGCACCGTCCAAGAGGATTTGTCATCCTGAAGTTTTTAAAAGTACTCCTACTCAAATGCCATTCCTTGCCCAGCTCTCAAGCACAAGCTCACAGGCACATGGTCTAAAATGGGTCCAGTCTTCTCTCACCAAGTGAGAAAAGTCAGCCAAGGAGAGGAAGAACTTGAAACCTGAGTAAGAGTACACTTCACCTAAAATAAGATCCAGGTATTATTTTGTTGTAGTAACTACAGACTGAATTGTTTTAAAGCTAGGAATAATACAATAAAGGTTAAAAAAGAGAGAGAGAAACACTAGCTCTGACTTTGTGATCTTGGATAACCGACTGAACCAGTGTCTGAGTTTCCTGATCTGTAAAATGGAATAATAGTTCCTGTCTTAGAGCTACCAGGGCTTCTTAGGCATTAGTGGGCGAAGCTGGCACTTTTTTTCTTTTTTCTTCTCAGACATTTCCCCCACATTTCTTATTTCTGAATGAAGATTTCAAATTAGACTGAAAGCTGAAAATAAATACATGAGTATCAGCTGAGCTACAGAGCACACGTCAGTGAGGTTTTTGGTCGTTGGATTATTAGTGCATACAGTGTGCAGAGCAGGACCACAGATATCCTCAGAAATTTGGATATGCAAATAAAATTTAGCTCTTTTCTCAATTACTGATCTGATTTTCCTCACAAATCTCCTCCCATCCTCAACTCCACTGGATAGTGGAGGAGGCTAGAAATAAATTTGGCTCAGTCTCTTTAGGCTTCATTTATTCTCTTTGAAATACATGCTCAGGATTTCAAATTCTGAGCATTCTACTTTGCTCCTCTCCAACGTGTCAGCAGGGTATGGAGAGGAGGGCTTATGTGGCATTGTGATGTCAAAAGGAAGGGGTCCCCTGGCCTAATACTGGTTCTTGGGTGTGCACAAGCTGCAGTCCTCTGGGTATGGTTGGCCCAGTTCCACACTTGGGCGTCCTGCCAACATTTGCTTCTGAAGCTGATGAATTTGGAGTCTTGTCTTTCTCAGCTGTCAGGGCCTTGTGCCCCACCTCCCTGCCAGTTTGGCTTCCTCTCAGTAACTCTGTTTAGTGCTGCAGACCTCAGTGATTCTCTGCCTCATACTCCACTGAACCTAACAGGTCTCTGTTCAGTTTCCACACCATGTAGGGATCAAGGGACACTTCTTCCTGTCCATGCTTCTCTGCCTTCTTAATGCTCTTGGGGCCACAGTAAGTCCGTGCTGCAGGGCAGTTCCCTTCTGAAGTCCCAGTAGGGAAAAGGGCAAAAGTCTCCTTGCCCTCAGCACCTCAGTTGACTGCTCCATCCCAAAGTCCCAGATCAGGTCGATTTGATTTGGTCATTTTCCTCCCTCCCTGTCTCGTTCACCTCCCACTACCCCATCTGTCAGGACAGGATGGGACATATTTCTCCCCTTTGCCATGTGTCTATTTCTTCCTTCCTTTCACTGTTTGACACTTTATTTTCCTAATGAGATTTTAATTTATCTGGTAGATAGTTTCAACAGTGAAATCGGATGCAGTCATTGTATTTGAGCTATGCTGTCATATGGTACTTAGAATCTGTAATTTACTGAGTTTACTAGCAGAATGTGCTTGGCATAATTCAAGAATGAATTTCAGTCAGTTATGCCTCAATAAAGCTGCAATTAAAAAAAAAGAAAGAAACACTAGGTGAAAGAAACACTAGGTAAAAGAAAAAAAAGAATAAATTGCTGTCTAGAGAATGATGTGGATTTGTAGAAAACATTCTGTACAAACCAGTTTACTCGTATATCACTGCTGTTCCCTGTTCTCGCTGGGGGAAATAGTAGTGACGGTACGTAGGGACGGGTTCATTTACCCACAAGGACTTCTTTGATACTCTGCTAATCTCTTCTCCTAAAGGAACAGCCGTGCCCCTGGTTGACTGTGGAAAAGAAAAGGGAGGGGTTTCTGAGGAAAGTGCAAGTTTTTGCCTCTTTGCTCAGCCTTTTGTTAAAGGACATGGTTGCACCGTAGTCACTAGCCAGCGGGTGACTGTGAGGAGGTTGTGCACCGATACTCAAGTCTGCGCTTCATTTGCATTTCCTGCACGGTGTAGCTTGTACCTAGCCAGACAGCGAGGGAAGTTAAGTTGTACTTAGTAACTTTTGATACGTGGGGGCAAGCTGGGGAGCTGGTGTTGGCTTTCAGCTCTGCTGTACTCTGACTCAACTTTTATCAGAGAGGTTTGCCCTCGGGTAGCAAGCAGTTATGCAGCTAGTTACAACTGAACATATCAAAGCGGAACTCCTGATTCCCCACCCCCAACCTGTCTCCCTCATATTTCCTGTCTCAGCTGATGCCATGATTCACCCAGTTACTCAAGCTTAAAATCTAGGAGTCATCCTAGACTTGTCCCCTTCACTCACACTTCACATTCAGTCCATCAGCAAGTTCTGCTGGCTTTGCCTCCACAGTATGTCCTAAATCCATCAGTTCTTCATCTCCACTGTTATGACCCTGGTCCAGACTCCATCATCTCTCACTTGAATTACTTCAAAAGCCTCCAAACAAATCTTTCTCCCTGTTACTCTGGATTCCTTCCATTCCATCCACCCACCCACCATAGAAAAGTCACAGTGATCTTTGAAAAAGATCATTTCCCACCTAATAGTCTCCAATAGATTCCTCCTTATGCTTTTAAAAAATACAAGCTAAAGTCCATACGACTCAGTAACAAAAAACAACCCAATCAAAAAATGGACAGAAGACCTAAGAGACATCTCTCCAATAAAGACTTGCAAATGGCCAACAGGCACATGAAAAGATCCTCAGTATCACTAATATCAGAGAAATGCAAATCAAAACTACAATGAGGTATCACCTCACACCAGTGAGAATGACCATCATTCAAAGTCCACAAACAATAAATGGTGGAGAGGGTGTGGAGAACAGGGAACCTTCCTACACTGCTGGTGGGAATGTAGTTTGGTGCAACCACTATGGAAAACAGTATGGCAATTCCTTAAAAACTGAAAATAGACCTACTATATGATCTAGCAATCCCACTCCTGGGCATATGTTCAGAGAAAACTCTAACTCAAAAAAGATACATGTACCCCAGTGTTCATAGCAGCACTATTTACAACAGCCAAGACATGGAAACAGCCTAAATGTCCATTGACAGATGAATGAGCAAAGATGATGTGATATATATATTCCATTATACATATAATGGAATGTTAGTCATAAAAAAGAAGGAAATAATGCCATTTGCAGCAACATGGATGGACCTGGAGATTATCATACTAAGTAAAGTAATCAGAGAAAGACAAATACCATATGATATCACTTATATGTGGAATCTAAAAAAATGGCACAAATGAGCTTATTTACAAAACAGAAACAGACTTATAGACACAGAAAACAGACTTATGGTTACCAAAAGGGAAAGCCGGGGCAGTGGGGAGTGGGGACTAAATTAGGAGTTTGGGATTTGCAGCTACAAACTACTATATACAAAATAGATAAACAAGGACCTACTGTATATTACAGGGAACTATATTCAAATGCTTGTAATAACCTATAATGAAGAATATGAAAATATATATATATATGTATAACTGAATCACTGTGCTGTACGCCAGAAACTTACATTAGAAATCAACTATACTTCAGTTTAAAAAAATACAAGCTCATTATCCTGAAAAGGCTATATGTGATCCTTCCCTTTCTATATACCTTTGCATCCTTTTGGTCCACTCTGCCCCTCACTCCGTGGTCCAGCTACACGCTCTGTTTGTTGAATACCCCAAGGCTGTTCTGCCTCAAGACCTTGGCATCTACTGAGGGCTGTCCCTGAAACACTCCTAGATCTTCAAATCGCTCCCTTTCAGATAGTCAGCAAGGCTTCCCTGACCACCCAAACTAGATTAACTGCTCTCCTCTAGTCACTCTAACACATCAGCCTACTGTAGTTTCTTTATAGCACTTAAAAATAATCAAATTTAACTCATTTATATGTTGGCCTTTTATTTATTGTTCGTCTCTTGGCATTAGAACCAGCTCATCAGTGCCTGGACAAGCACCTGGTCCAGAGGAGCGCTCATAAATCATCACTGAATGAACACAGGACCTTGTGTCTTAGTTTTTGTTTTGTGTGTGTGTGTGTGTGTGTGTGTGTGAGACTCACTCAGAGGTTCCATCCCAGGGAAGGCGACGGCTGGTAGGGCAGGACTGGGGCATTCCCAACAATACCACTAAGTGCCGGAAGACATTATCTGGGAGTTCTAATGTTCTCCCTTTAAAAATGTCTCTTGTGGGTTTAGCACAAGTGCTGAGAGCACAGTCAAGAGCTGGGCAAGGACTCAGGACCGTGTGTGTTAGCCATCACCAGATCTGCCTAGCCCCTTGGATACATGACTGACACCTGGCCATATCCCCAGTGTACCCACACTCTCCTCTCCCCAGCTGCCAGGCACACACCCTCTTCTCCATTCAGTGTGAACAGACCTCTCTCTCTTGTGCACACTGTACTCTCCCCTCTGTCACATTCTTGGTGTGCACACACCCTACATTCCTTCTAAGTCTCAGAAATCTGTCATCAAATCACTCCACCCTTTATTTTGGCTGAGGGCTCAGGTCAGGGGTGGGCTGCACACGTGGACTCTCCGTTGGACGCAGGTGGCAGGGCTGAGCTTTGTGGGCAGGGGCAGGTGCATCAGGATCTTCCTGCTGTGCAGCCTGGTGGTGCCGAGGGGCCCTTCCATGTACACAGGACAGGAATACACAGCCAGGCCTGCTGGGGGCAGGTCGTTGGCCCCCAAGGCCTGGGCGCTGACGCTGACGCTGACGGGAGGCAGAGGGCTGGGCTGACGGGAGGAACTGTCCTGCAAGGCCCCGGCAAGTGGGTCCCACTCGGCATTCCGGAGCTGTAGCCCAATCAGCAGCAGCCCCGTCTCTGGTACTGTGGGATTGGGGACGTTCACCACCTAGAGGCGCCAGAAACTGGTCAGGCAAGGCTAGGAAGCTGAGGGGTCGTGGAGCTGGGTCAAAGAAGGAGATGGGGCGATGAAGGGGCAAAACCAAGAAGAGGCACTGTGGGTAACTGCAGGGTGTAATCAGGGACTTAATCAGGGATTTGAAGGGCAGAATTGGAAACGAAGGGGCAGCACGAAGATACCTGGAGGTGCAGAGGGCTGCTCAGCTCCTGACGTCTGTCAGGGAGCTGACTGGAGCTGGAGCCTTGACAACCAGGGAAATTCGTCACGGCGACCACACCAAAGGCAGCCTCCCAACGCAGTGACAGCAGCAGGCGGCGCGGGTGGCAAAAGGCTGATAGGTGAAAGATGCGCTCTGGTACTTGGGTTCCCACACCCAGGTAGCGAACCAACAGCTGCCCACGACGCGACAACTGTCGCAGCCATTGCCAGGGCGGCTGCGGCCCGGCAGGCGCATGGGGTCGCCAAGGCCGGGGTAGGCGGCCAGCCCAGAGGGCGTGAGCCACCTCCGCGCAGCGCCGGGAGGCGCACGGGGGCGCGCCCTTCAGCTGCTGCAACAGGCAATCGAGGTCCCGTTGCAGCGCGCCCACCAGCTGGCTCAGTTCCAACACCTCCGCCTTGAGGAAGCCCTCCAGAGGCCGTCGCGCACTCAGCCCCAGCTCCACCCACCCGGCGCCAGACTCATCTTGGCAAATGGTCTCGGTCAGCAGAGCCTGAAGTGACTCCAGCCTCCGCTTGGCTTGCACTAGGCGTTGCCTCAGCCGCCTTTCAGCGCGCCGGGCGCCTCCGCAGGCCTCTGGAACCCATGTGGGTGAACTCCGCTGCAGCGCGCTCAGGAGAGCGCGACTCTGGCGTCGCCACAGCCAGGTCTGGGAGCCAGCACTCAGTCCGCAGATCCGGGGTTCAGGCGGTGTGGGTAGTAGGTGCATCTGAGCCTTGCATTCTTCCATTGCATCGAACTCCCCTAGTTCTTGGGGGTGGAGGGGAGGGGTGAGAGACAAGATGGCCTCTCCTCACCTTGCCAAGGGAGTAGGCCTTTCCCAGACACTTTAAGCCATCATTCGGTAACTGTGATTACTGCCCCCTTCTACACCTTTATTGATACCTCTGTTCACATGCCCTTCAGTGAGGTGGCATATAACTATGCTGCCCCTCCCCCACCCTCAACACAGATACTTGACTGGAGCTTACCTGGACTGGGCATCAGAGTGGCCAGCAGCTGCTGGGGTGTGTGTGGTTGGGCCCAGTTCCCACTGCTGGGGCCCAGGCAGGCTTGCGTCAGGCTAGTCAGGGCCTCCCTGTCCTTGTCGTCTCCCACCAGACCCCCATAGAAAACCGAGGCTGAGGATGAGGTCAGAGCCCCTCAGTTCCAGCCCCTCCAGTTTCCACCACCTCCCAAACCAAAGTTGCAAGTTATGTCCCCATCTCTGTGCTCCCACCCCTACCCTTTTCCAGGCTCTCCTTGGGGGCTGATGACTACGTGGGGGACAGAAGGAGTCTCACCAGCCAGCTCCTGCATGGCGGCCCTGGGATTGCTAAGGCTGGCCCACAGCTGGTCTTGGATCTGAAGGGCCTGGGTCAGGGTCACTTGACTCCTGGGGGCAGGGAGCAGGAAGTAGGGCTTCAAAACCATTTATATGCTGAGGACTTAAAACATCTTTCTCTCCAGCCCAAACCTCTCCTGAGCTCCAGACCCATGAGGGCTTACCAGTCATCACCACTTGGCACCTCAAATACAACTTTCTTTCAACTGAAATCATCTTCCCCACCCCACACCAGCCAGTTGTCCAAGGCAGAAGCCTGGGAGCCATCCTTGACTCCTCCCTCTTCCTCACCTCATATATACTCTCTCCCTGCACTGTGACTACATGAGTTCCTACCACCGCTACCACCATCTCGTTCCTCAAGAAGACCAGAGCCTCCCAAAACTGTTTTGCTTGCCTCCAGGCCTGCCTTGTCTGGTCCACTCTCCACACTGCAGCCAGCTTGATCTTTCCAAACAAGAGGATCATGTTTCTTCTACTTAAAATCCTTCAGTGCTTCCCACTGTCCTCAGGATCCAATAAGGTGCCTTGCCATGGTTCCTACTCAACACCCAGCATGTCTACCTCAGCTATACTGATGTCTTCTCCCTCCTGCTGAGCTTACTTCCTTCTGCTCTGAAGGAGCAGGCCCCATCACCACCTGATCTGCCTCTGCTGTTAAGACTCACTTCAGAGGGAAATCCTAAAGCCCTTGTAGAAGCCTTCCTTGACTTCCCCTTGCCTTGCCCTCACATTTTGGAGCTCCCCAGGGATGAATCCCAGAGTGTGAAAAATATTCAGTGTTTGCTGAGTGACTGACAGAGCCAGATGGGTGGGGTCCCTCACCAGCGCCCCCTGTGGGCCTGCAGCTTCATTCCATAGAGCTGCCGGTGTAGCAGGAGGCCATGTAGGAGGAGCAGAGGCAGCACCCTGGTTGGGGGTTGCACACTGAGTCCTTGCTGGGCTAGCTCCACGCTGTCCACCAAGACGTGGCCCAACTCCAGGGACTGGTCCCAGAAAACAGGCATGGAGTGCTGAGTCAGTATGGCTGTGGAGGAGGGAGAGTGCAGAGTCAGCACAGTACAGTTGCCCTCCCCTGCTCTAATCTGAGAGCCTATGGAGGAAGCGCCTCACCTGGTAAGGAAGCAACAGCCTCTGCAGACACAATAAGCCAAAGACGGAAATCTCGGTGGACAGTGGCCACGTTCCTGCTCACTTGTTGAGCTAAAAGCAGTTCTAACTCCAGGTCTGAGACCACTAGGGGTCAGACATAGGGCTGAGATCAGTCACCGGGTAAAGGGTCAGACAGAAACCTAGGGGGTCAGGAGTCAGATACAAGGGGGCCAGGAGATGGGCCATGGGACCTGAGTTCAAGCTCAGGCCCAGATTTTGGACAGGGTCCTAGAAGCCATCTGTAGGCAACAAACCCACCCTTGGCTCCATCCAACAGCCCCAGCAAGGGCTGTAGCAGCTCTTTCGGCCAGTGAGGCATCAGATGACAGTTCTCCAGCACCAGCCAGTGCCCTTTATGCATAGCCTGGCGGAGAGTGCCCACCACAGCTGAGACAGGATCCCAGGCTTCAGAGCCCAGAGCTATCACCTCCAGATGCTTCTGCCCCTGGGGACAAACAGCAAGATGGCAGAGTAAATCAAAGTGATCCCAGGGTGACCCAAGGGACCCAGAGTAACGCCACAGATGACCTCAAAAGTCCCTGAGTAATCCAGAAAGATCCATGAGAACGCTGGGAGGGGGGCCCCACACCCCATCCCAGCCCGTAGGAGTTCAGTTGCTCTGTGGCTGAGAGGCTGGGTGCAGACCTGCTCATGTTTGGCAGCCAGTTTCTGGATGACAGTCAGGGGATGCAGGGAGGCGGTGGGGTGACCAGGTGGTGGCAACAAGATCAGCACGGGCTGAGTAGCCTGACTCTGTTCAAAGGGTATGGTGGAGGTACCCAGGTTTTCATCCAGGGGCCGGCCCAGGAGGCTGGTGGTGAAGGCTGTCAGGGCACTGGCCAGGCACTCGGGTCGCAGCACACGCCACAGGATCAGCTTCTGGAGGAGGCTGAGTGGGTCAGTCCCAGGCCCCGGCGCAGGCCCTAGCACTGTGGATGGCAGTGACAGATAAGCCTGCCAAACACTAGAGTGGCCTGCCAGGGACGCACACAGCCCAGCGAATGGGGGCAGCAGCTCTAACACCCCACATTCATGCCAGGCTCTCGGCCCTAGCCAGGCTGGTCGAGCCACACCTGAGACTAACTTCCTGTTGTCTGTGCTGGGAGAGGCTGCCAGTCCAGGCCAAAGTGCCAGCCTCTCCAGCTCTGGTGCCTTCCTTGCCATGCGCAGCACAGCCAAGGCACCCAAGGCACCCACCAGGGGTACTCGGGTCAGGCCCAGTGTAGCAACAGCACTGCCCAGGAGCTGGCGGGTCAGCTGTCTTTTCAGCTGCAGCAGGTGGCAGGGTAGTTCCTCCCTGTGATGAATCTCACGCTTCATGCTATTCAGAGCCCGTCTGGTGGCTGCCAAACAGTTCTCTGGACTCACACAGAAAAGCGGCAGCAGGTTCTGTAGTGGGCTAAGAGCCTTTACAATGGCCATTCCGTGCCAGACCACGCGTCGATAGGGTGCGCACGATGCCGCCTCCTGCAGCCTCAGCTCCTCTAGTTCCTCGCAGTGGACACGCAGCTGACACAGGCCTGCCTGGGCCCTCACTATGCCCCGCAGGAACCTGGCTGGCTTCTGATGCTTCGAGGTCTGGAGCAGCAGCATCGTCAGCAGCCGCTCCTGCAAACAGGCACTGGTGGCACAGGTCCAGCTCTTTCCCACAAGTCCCCGGTCAGTGACACTCATCTCCACCCCCACACCTTGGCCCCTACAAAGCTGATCCCAACCTGTAGACTGGACCCCCACGCACCTCAGCAGCCTCCACGGCTTCCCAGGTATCCAGGAATCTGATCTTTAGGTCCTGCCAGTGGCTCTCGAGCTCGGGACACTCTACACACAAGATTTCATGCAGCATCTTTTCTTCCAGGATTTCCATGTTCATGCCCAGATCCAGCACATTCAGCCCCTTCAGCAATTCACAGCCTAGCACTTGAAGTCACATGGGACACACTGAGCCCCTCCCCTTGGCACAGCCAGGGGTGGGGGGCACAGGGAGGGTGGCTCCCCGCTAGGGTCCTGCTCCCTCTCTGGGCCAGAATGAGTGAAGCTAGTAGGGCCCTCGTGTGTCCACAAAGGTGTGCTGGCAACTTACCCGTCGGGCCTCACCTTTCTCCAGAGCACTGAGGCGGAGGGCAGTGCTCAGGTAGAGGCAGAAGCCAGGCTGCACCTGGGGCAGGCTCAGCTGTTCCCGCTGCAGCAGCCATCGCAGTTCTGGGCACTCGAGGCCCAGTTCCATGTTGGTCAGCAGCACAGGGTGGCCTGCGAGGCGGAGGCACAGGCACCCTACCACCATGCCAGCACCTGGGCCCCTCAGCCCCCCAGGCACAAAATCTGGCTCCGTCCAGCTCCCCACTGACTGAGAGGTGGGTTCCCTCAAGGCTCTTCCACAGAGTTAGGGAGCAAAGGTGGCAGCTGAGGTCACACTGGGATGTGAGAGGTCTGTGGGGCCACAGGGACATGCTGGGGGGAGGGGGCCAGCTCTCACCACTGGCAGCTGCTTCCCGGAGCTGAGGCCCCAGCTCTGGGTCAGAGCCGGAGAAGATGTGGAGGTGCGGAGGGGGCGGGGACTGAGTCACAGGTTCCTGCCTCTCTGTCTCCTCCTCCTCCTCATCCTCCCGTTCTTGCTCCTCTTGCTCCTCCTCATTTCCCCTTTCCTCTGCCTCCTGCTCTTTTGTCTTTTCACACTCCTCATTGCTATCATCATCTTCCTCTTCCGTGTCCTCCTCCTTAGGCTCTTTTCCTTGATTTCTCTTGAAGCCCTTCCCTGTGGAAGAAAGAAGAGGAGCTCTTCTCAGGATGGAGGACTCAGGCTTCTGGGGAGTCCCATTCACCCAAGGCCTCAGCTCATGAAGAAAGGTCCATGAGAAGACACCTTAGGAAAGTTGCTTAAGCTCACTACGACTCAATTTCCTCAGCTGCAAAATGGAGTTGACGTTAGTGAGTCCAGCCTCATACGGTTGGTTACTGGGACGATGACATGAAAGAAGAGAAAGCACTCAGCAGGCACCCAGCAAGCACCAAGCAAGGGTTAGTTAGAAGAGTCAGTGCATTGTTTGTTTTGCCTAAGCTAATTCTGTCACTAACAACTACAAGAGTCATCGTAGCATAGAGATCCGTGCCTGGGATTAGTAACCTATAAGAGAAAAGCCATAAACTGTGGCATTAGCCAAGTCATGGGCGGTGCTGTGGACATAGGTGGTTGGCTGACCAACAGCCATTTGCAGCCCCCTTCTCCTGTGTCTCCTCTCCTGAGGAGCTGTAAAAGATAAATATATATATTTATGTGTCAAGAAACTTAAGAATCTTAAGAATTTTTTAAAATATTAAGTGTTTAAAGGGAAAGGTATAGCTCAGTGGTAGTATGCATGCTTAGTATGGGTTCAATCCCCAACCTCCATTAAAAAAAAATAAACCTAATTACTCCCAAAGAAAAAATTTTTTAAAAAATTAAGTGTTTAAGAAGGGGGCAAGTGGAGGTTTCCAGGTCCACAATTTGGTGTATTCATTTCCTATTGCTTAACAAATTACCATAAATTTAACAGCTAAAACAACACCCATTTATTATCTCTCAGTTAGGTAGGTTAGAAGCCTGACCAGACATTCTGCTCAGGGTCACACTGGGCTAAAATCAAGGCTGAATCACTGGGGCTGCAGTGCTCATCCGGGACTTGGGTGCTCTTCCAGGCTTACTGGTTTTTGACAGAATTCATTCCCCTCTCACGCTTTCCCTATAGCCCACTCCATCTACAAGCCAGACAATGGCTCACTGAGACCTTCTGTGTTTCAGATCTGTCTCACTGCCCCTTCTTTCTTCCTTCCTTCTTTGAAGGGCACATGTGATTACTTTGGGTCCACCCAGATAATCCAGGATAATACCTCTAGTTCAAGGTCAACTGATTAGCAACCTTAATTACATCTGCAAAGCCTCTCTTGCCATGTAACATAACATAATTAAGGGAGTAACACCAGAGGACAAAGGTCATGGGGGCCAAATTCTGCCTACCACATTTGGCTATTCAGACTTCTGGAAGATCTTTTGTTTTCCTGATGAAGAGAACAGAAATGGCTAAGAGCAACTCTGACATGATGCTCGAAGGGATAAAAACCAATTTAATACACGTATGGTGGCTTCAAACAACAGAAACTTATTATCTCAGAGTTCTGAAGGCTAGATGTTTCTTCGCAGTGTCTCCTATTGGAGAGGGGGTAAATTAATTAATAGTTACAGATGTGATAGTTGTTTAATGGACATTTTTGTAATGGTGTATGGGCACAACAGAAAGTCATGCTGGACAGCCAAGGGATGGACTCTAATAATAGCAGCAGTAATAAATTGGTAGTAATAATGACTAACATTTTTGAGAACTTGTATGTATTACAAACTGTGTGAACTCGTTTTACATGAAATATCTTAATACAACACTTTATGAGATAGGTATAATTAAGACCCTAATTTTATTGGCAAATAGGTTTAGAGAGATGAGATACTTTGCCTTAGGTCACACAGCTAGCAAAGGACAGATATTTGACCTAGAATCTGCTTAAAGAACCCATGTTACAGTACAGACCACTTTATTATACACTTTCTATTGTATTGAATAATGTCTATTATTTTTACCAGTGCAACCCCCAACCCCAACTTCTGGGAAATAAACACTCTTCTTTCTCTCCCTCAGGAAACACTCCTTTGGATGCTCTACCCAGATGTGTCCCTGAGCGAAGCAGAGCCAATAGAAATAGTTCCCTGGAATTCCTGAACATGGGATAAATTTGGGTAGTATAGCTCTGTGTTGTAGTCTAAGTTTCTAACAGGGCTGAGCAGACCAAGGAAGTGGAAAATCATGGTCAGTCATGTAGATTCAGAATCATTGTAATATGGGCCAAAAAATGTAAATGTGCCCTAATTTATTAATATCATGCTGGCTGATGAAACCTGGAATACCCTGGCCACAAAAATGTAGTATCTTCCTTATGAAAGGGAAGACCACATGTGGCTGAGAGCGTTGGGCAGCTCAGACACCCAAGCAGCACTGTGTTTACCATCCCCGGCTTTACCTCTGCCCTCGGTGGGACCTGGGGCCGAGCATCTAGTCTCTTCCAGAGGCAGTGGGTTCAGCCAAATGAGGGCCTGGTTGCTGGGGTCCAGCAGCAGAGGCCAACGGCAGCTGAAGTAGTGTGTGTGACTTCGCAGAAGCAGGCCTGCCAGGCGGGCTGACTTTGCCTGGGGCTTCAGGTCTCGGTCCCACTGGAACTGCTGGGATTCAGAGCTCAGCAAGGACAGAAGGCTGAAGGGGGAGCGGGTGGAGAGCAGGGGGTTCTTTGGTGGCATGACAACAGATTTCTGTGTCTGCTTCAGTGCCTGTGCCACGTCATCTGGGCCCAGGGTCTCCTGGCAGCCCCTAGAGAGAGCCAGCCACTTGTCTAGCAGCTCCTGGCGCCGCGCTGGTGGGAAGGGACCCAGGTAGACAACGGCAGCTGAGCACAAGAGGGCATCTCCGAGCACAGTCGTGCAGTGCCCCTTCAACTTCTGGAGTGGAAGAGACCAGAGGGTGTGCAGGCCAGTGGGGAGGGCACCGTTAGAGGGTCTGGCAGGGAGGGAGGAAGGAAGGGGATGGAGGGCAGAGTGGGGCAGAGAGTGGGGGCCGTGGTGCAGAAATGAAATCAGGGGTGGGCACTCTGCGAGGTGCTGGTTACCTGGAGCTCCGTAGTCCAGGAGTGCATGGGCGTGAGCAGTGCAGCCTTTACGGGCCACTTGTGATACTGGCCACACTTAGCCTGATGGAGGTTCTCTACCACATGCCTGTGGGCAGCCTGGGCATCTTCTAGCTTCTTAGACAGGGACAAATCATACTTTAGGATCTCCTGGGCCTGGAAATGATAGTGGGCCAGGCGAGCCTGCTCCCGAGCCAGGGTGGCCTCCACCTGCCGCAGCAGCAGTCCCGTGGGCAGCCCTCGGCGCTGGGCCAGCCCGTAGCACAGAACAGCCCAGAGCCAGGCTGCCAGGCTTGCTGCCGGTATGCTCACTGCCCGCAGGGCTGCATCACTCATGCCTGGAGCCTTCAGAGCTAGGCTTAACTTTATCATCTCTGAGTCTGTCATCTTCTCCTTGGGGAACACCACCAGCTCCTGGGAGAGTGTGTGTTAAGAGGGGCGAGGGAAGACATAGACGCTCTGAACCTTGTCCCAACAGCCTTCTCCTGCCAAGTCTCCTCTTTATGCCTCCACCCTCCTCGTCCATTGTGTCCCACATTCCCTACCTGATAAAAGTCCTCAGTGCACAACAGCTGCTTGGCGCTGGCCCAGCCTGTTTCGCGGTGGAAGAGGTCACACAGAGCATCGGTCACCCGGACCACAGATTCTGGTGGTGCTCGATAGCTCCTTATCTCCTCAAAGTCGGCCACCTGCAGCTGGCTCAGGGGCCCCAGAAATGCCTTGCCCATCTAAATGAGGAGAGATATGCTCTTGAAGGGAGTTCCCCAAATGACCTCTTTCTTCAAGGTATTTCCAGGAGGGATCATCTTCTCTTAGGTTCCCCTGCGGGACCATTCCTCGAGCCGTCCTATTACCTGTGCCCCCTCCCCGAGGAGACTCCACAACAAGTTGACCCACCCTCTCCTCTGGGCATCCTGTGAGGGGCTGTCCCCCTCCAAGAGCAGAGCAGCGCAAGACAGGCAGCAGGAAGAGCCCACCTGCTCCAGGAAAGCCTCGTGCTGAGTCCGCAGGGCATCCCGCTGCTTGGTCAGTTTCTCAATGAGATTCTCCTGCTGCTGACACTCTGCCAGCTGCCGCCCATACAGGAACTTCCTTTGGTCCCACTGATGCTGCAGTCTGCTGAGGCTCTGTGAACAGAGTCGAGGCTCTACAGCTCTAGATGCTGGGCCAGGTGGGAAGACCCTGGAGGAAGACCCTGTGGGCTTGGACTCGGGCGCGCTCCTCACTTGACACTCAGGGTGGCCAAGCTGAACTCCCAACAGGACACAGATACACACTGAGCTCTGAAACTGTCCTTGACTGGTCTGTGAGTTACACATCAAGCCCTGCAGCTCTCCTGATCTACCGCACAGGCCCACACAATCTCAACCAGTAACCGCTATGCTTCAGATTGACCCATTAGTGGCATTTGTCACAGAAGACAGTTCCACCCTCTTGAAACATTTTCCTCCCTTGACTTGCATGATACAATGTTCTCCTTTGACTTTCTCCAAACTCCGTAGTTGCTCTTTCTCAGTCTCTTCCTCTGCCATCCCTTAAATATTTCTCAGCAAGTTTTTCAGGGCCCCCTTCTCTTCTCGCCCTACACTTTTGTGCACCCTCCCTAATCTCACAGCTCTGATTACCACTTAGATTTTAACAACTTCCAAATCTTTGTATCTAGCCAGGTTCTTTCCCAAGACCCACAGTCCCATATCCGTCTGAAATCTCCTCTTCAGTGTCTCACAGGCCCCATCAGACTCCACATGTACAGAAACTGAGTAGCAGTATTGGCTATGCCTTCCCAGATCTCTTGCAGTCTTACCCATCTCTTCATGAGCTCTTTTCTCAGAGAACTGTGGCAAAAGACACCCATGTTTCCCAAGGAAGAAACCTGTTACCCTGACTCCGTCTCTTCCATTCCCCCTAAACCCAACCCATCTCCAAGGCCTTTCATTTCTACCTTCTGAATGTCTCTCAGGCTTACTCCCATCCCCAACACTATCACTCATGCCCATGCTCCCTCACTCCTGACCCTCAGTGCTGGCTTCCTAGCTGGTTTCTCAGCTTCCTAACTCTTACTTCCCCTCTACTAATCCATTTTTCATGCTGCAGCCTAACTGGTTTTCTAATGGCCAAGTAGCATTATCACTGTCATGTCTCTTAACACTCGCCACTCTTTCATTTGGTTTACAAGGACTCTGTAACGCAGAGGCCCCTACTTATCTTTCCAACCCCATCTCCTTTTCCTCCCCCAGCACCCTACTCTCCAGCCATTCCCAACTTTCAGCTCCTCCAATGTGGTACACATTCCCTTGCCTTGGGGCCTTTGCACCTGCTACTACTTCAGTCTCACTGCAACATTCTTCCCACCCTCTTTTATGCCAAATCTTACCTAACCTTCAGGTATCAACCTTGATGTACTTCATTCATTCGTTTACATCTTTAAGGAATGTTTTTGAGCGCTGACCATGGTCTACAGATGCCTCCGTGCTATAGACTGGCACAGTGCTTTCTCTACAAAGTCTTGCTATATCAGAGCACCCTGGACTTGCTCTGTCATAACACACTGTTCTGTAATTACCTGGATGAGCCTGTATCTTCCAGTAAACTAGGCACCATGAAGGCAAGGACCGTGCCTTATCTTTCTTACTAGGAGGCAATTTAACCTAATGTTAATAGACGCCAATACTTATTGGGCTCTTGCTATATGCCAGCACTTTGAAATGCTTTACATGTGAGACCTCTTTTAATCCTCATCCTAACCTCTGTGGATCTGAGTTTTCTCATCTGTAAAATGGAAGAAAGGATGGCTGCCTTAGAAAGTTGTGGCGATGATTCTGTCTGTCTATCTCCATGTAACCATAGATACAAGGATAGACAAAAATATTAACGAGTGCCTGCACAAAAAAGTGAGTTCAATTAGTTTTTGTTGACTACAGTAATGAATAAATGAACCAGTTGAATATGAGAAGGAAATGAGACGGAGGGGTCCAGAATGACTCCTCATTTAACTTAAATGACCTAGTGGTTGGTCACCAGTACCACTGCTTCAGGTGGACAACACTGAAAGAAATACACACTATTACGGCTGTTGAGTGAATGTCCCTGAGACTGCGAACTCCTCTTATCTAGATTTTGAGCTTCTTATGTTGTGGTCTGATACATCGGACCCAGGGATCAAAGAATAATACCACTCCCAAACCAGATCAACAATTTCAGGTATTAATCATCTTGGGAAAAGGTAGGACCCAAGAGAAGAAACTGGAATTTGGAAAACACAGGGAAAAGGACTCCTGTCCATTTATGAACTTCTTAATTTGTCTGCATGTCAACTAAGGTTTGATGTTTAAGCTAAGCTACCATTCCTCGGGGACGGATGGTAGGAGGGCACCGGTACTGTGCGGACTCCCAGGAACACCGTTTACACAGAACACAGGCAAAATAATGTGTGTAGACATGATGCGAGCCCTGCCCCTGGAAGAGGCCTGTCAGCCACCGGGAGCTGTAAGGCCTGAAAGCCAGCAGGCAGGTAAACCAGGTTATCTGTTTGTGGATTGAGCACTAGTTTACTTTGCTGTAGTTAGCCCCACACTTTCACCGAAGTCTTGTCTAGCAGGAAGGAAAAAAAATGCTATTTCAGAATTTCTATCATTAAAAACAAAAGATAAGGGTGGGGGGGAGGATATAGCTCCGTGGTAGAGTGCATGCTCAGTATGCACAAGGTCCTGGGTTCGATACCCAGTACTTTCAGTTAATAAATAAATAAACTCAATTATCTCTCCCCAAAATAAATTAAATTAAATTAAAAAAACAAACAAACAAAAAGAAAAAACTTCTCTTCATTTCGGGACAACACTTTTAACTAAGAGAGTTTGGCTACAGAAGTTGTGGTGACCCCACTGATACCGGTTCCAGCTAGATTTGAGTGGTTTGTGTATACAAAGAAGAAAATTGCTCCATATAAGAAAACAATAGGATTTAGGGTTTGGGCTGTACAAATCTCTTACTACATGAGAATTGTATTTGCGGAGCCCTGAAGGGAAAGTGGGTGGCTGAATAACACTGTGGAGCAGTTCTGTGTAGACGGGAGGAGAAAAGTCTGTCACTGGAAATGCCCTGTAGAGGAGGGTGACAGAGGAAAAGTCGGGACACTGAGGTCTACATGCCATTTAAATCTATTTCTTGTTCTGTTCTAATGTAAATTGCCCCCACTGCCATCACCCATTCACACTTCCCCACTGTACACCAGAGTGTATATTTTTATACATACAGTGTATATATTGTATATTTGATGCTTTTGTGGAAGGAAGAGGTGCAAGGACACAGTGGCATGGGAAAAGAGGACAGCTACAAGAGGTGTGCCAACTAGCAGTGATACAGAATCCAACAGAAGAGGATTAGGGTGAGAGGTGGCCATGAGGATGTAATCCTACCCCATCCCCAGTGGGAGTCTATGGAGAGCTTGGGGAGCAGACTGAACTTCACACAGTCAAGGTCCCAGGGACAACAAGAAGCAGACACTTGGATTTCATGTATTAGAAGAGGCAGTCTGGTCTCCTCTGTGCCAGGGGCAACTTTGAGTCTGAGCTCTAAAGGAGGAAGCAGCAGGAATTAGAGACAAGATCCCCTTGGGGGAAGGGGGACTCTCTGGAGACAGAACTAAGGTTCAGTCTCGTTGCTTCCTCCGAAGTCCCCTTTTAGGCACCTGCTTTTGACCCTGCTGTGCATGCCTCATAATCCTCTCCCCCTTACCTCGCGAGAGCCTTTTAGCTGCTGCTCCAAGGCAAAGACCAGGTTGCTGTGGGCATTGTGCTGTTCAATCAGCATCCTCAGATTTCCCAGGGCATTCTGGATCCTGGAGATACAAAGTGCCAGTGAGTGGACCCGAGGGAGCAGAGGAGGTCTGGGGGAGGGAATGAGGGCCCTCACCGCTGGGCCTTGTTCTTTATCTGCAGGGTCAACTGTTGCTGCAGCAGCACAAAAGTGTCCAAGAAGTCCAGGAAAGTCTTGGGGGTGACTAGTGGCAATTCTGGGCACAGGTGCCCTTGGTAGCTGGCAGCTGAAAGGTGGATGAGAGCCATGGCTTTGGCCACACTGGGGATTGAGGCCTGGAGGTCTGGGTACTTCAAGGAGTCTGCAACGGGCATGGCTTTAGCCTGGACTTCTGAGCTTGTGGGAGAACAAGAAACGAAAGGAACCCTCTCTGGCTCAGGAAAGAGGACAGAAAAGGTGAAGAAGGCTCAGTTAGGTTCTAGAGAGGCTGACCTCAGTAAACATTCTCATTAGAACCTAGTTGAGATGAGTGGCAAGGGCAGGTAAAAAGAGCTCACCGTCATCAAGGGGTGGGCTCTGAGTACCCTCCAGGTGGTGCTGGACCACGCTGACCAGGGAATCGTGGTCCCAGGGCTCATAGCGGTCAATGCTGGCGATGGCCAGCTGAAGGAGCCTCAGGAAAAGGGTGGAGGGCAGCTGTTTGTGGGCCTGGTCATCTCCGATCAGGATGAACATGTGCAGGTGGCTGCACACTTGCTGGTAGAACCTGTGAGGAGAAGCTCAGATGCTGGCCCCCACGTTAGCCCTATTTGCCCATCCAGTCCGCATCCCAGCCCTGACCCCTTGGCCCTGATGCTCTGAGCCCTCACACTGTCCCTTGGGTTTTGTTTGTCTGTTTGTTTTTTGGCCTTCGGCCAGGAAGGGGCAAGGACAGGACAATCCCTGCTGTGGGGTTCTGGGCCTCACCTCTGCAACAGCATTTCCTTCTTGATGTTCTGCTTGACACTAAGGTTATCCCTGAGGAGATGCTCTTCAATGTTGTCCAGATCTGCCTCTGTGTACTGGTCGGGGAAACTTCCTGAGGTTGCCAGGGCCAGTAGACGATGAAGGGTAGTGAGATCTACACCCCTGGGCACCAGCAGGGCCACTGGCTTGCCTAACATGCCAGCATGCCAGCTGGCCTCCCGCAGACACTGGAGAATGGCCTCCTCTGATCCACATGGCAGATGGAGGAGGCGGGCCTGACAAATGTTAGCAGCCAGTGTGACAGCGGTACGGCGCCCAGTGCCCCGAGCCCCTGACAGCAGGAAGCCATGCTGCCGGGGCCTGGCCAGCACCCGGACCAGGCGGGCCACATGCTGGGCCATCGAGTGGCACCGGGCAAGGTGGGGGCTCAGCTTCAGCTGAGCAGCTGAGGTGGCCAGCTGCTCCTCTAGGCTCTCCCACTGCCGTTCCAGGTACAAGTTGGGGCTCTCGGAGTTGGACCCTAGCATCAGTTCCTGACTGAAGACCAGGTCTGAGGGCTTTTCCTGGGGACGGAGTAATAGGACTGGTAGCAGCAGGGGAGAGATTAGGTCTACCTGGGCTGTCTTCTGCCACCGGTTCTTGGATCGATTTAGCTGGCTTTTGTAGCTGGAGGTCCCTGTGCCTTCCTCCTGGCCTATCTTCTGACTTAGGCTCCCTGTGGTCTCCCTCTTTACTGGGGCTATGGATGGTGCTGAATTGTTGGCTGGTGAGCCTGTGGTGACCTGAAGGCCATGAGGGTCCTCCTCCTCCTCTGTCTCACTGCCGCTGCTGCTCACGTCCTCCCACTGGGCCAGCTCCCCTTCAGATTCCACCTCAGGCACCTTCTCCTCCATCTCCTCCTCATAGCCCTTGCCCAGGCTCTGGGGCGCCGGCCCACAGCAGAAGACATTCTGAGCTACCTCAAGGAGCAGGTTGGCACAGAAGGAGCGCTCCCTGGGGCTGTCCAGCCGGTCACAAAAGGTTCTCTGTGCCTCATGCAACCAAAGACGCACCATGTTGCGCATGGCTATCATGATGGCCAGGTGGGTGCCGCGTAAGCCGGACACCCGGCGCAAGTGCTCCTGGTGGTCGGGACAGTCCACAAAACCCCACGAGCCCACCCTGGGGGGCAGCAGCTGCAGGCTTCCCAGCAGCTGGCTCACCAAGTGCAGGGAGAAGCGGTAGTGGGGGCGGAGGGGTGAAGGTAGAAAGCAGTGGCCCACCGCCTCGCAGGCCTCCACCGAGGCCCGGACCAGGGCTCTTGCTAGAAGGCTCTCCCGCTCCACAGAGGGGAAGCGCTCGAGCCAGGCCTGGATGCTGGGTGTGTGCCTGCTCAGCAGCGCGGCCTGGGTCATGCTGCCGAAGGCCAGCACTGTGAAGAGTCGACAGAGGCGTGGGCACAGCGGGCGCTCGCAGAAGCCCGGCACCGTGGCCGTGGCAAGGAAGTTGATTTTCGGCTGCAGCGTCTGTAGTTCCAAGGAGCCGTGGGCATACACGGTGCCGTCCATGGCCTGGCGCAGCGTCTCCAACACTGGCTGACAGCTCTTCTCTGGGTCTGCAGGACAGGAGGAAATTAAGAGACAAAAACGATAGTCATTTATATGTACCCACATATTTACCGCCTCTGATGCTCTTCATTCTCTTCTGTAGATCTGAGTTGCCATATGACATTCCTTCTCTTCTGCCTGAAGAATATCTTTTGGCATTTCTTGTAACAGTCCTAGCAGCAATGGATTTTCTCAGTTTTCATGTATCTGAAATATCTTTATTTCATCCTCATTTACAAAGGTTTCTTTACTGAACAGAGAATCCCAGGATGACAGAGTGGGTTTTTTTTTTCCTTTAAAAAAATTATTTTTATTTTCTTATTTTTCATTTTTTTAACTAATTTTTTTAGGGGGGGAGTAATGGGGTGCTAGAACCCAGGGCCTCGTGCATGCTAGACATGCACTCTACCACTGAGCTATGCCCTCCCTCCTCCCTTTTAGTGCTTGAAAGATGTTGTTCCATCACCATTGGGATTCTGTTATTTCTGATGAGAATTTGACCATCATTCATTCTTAATGTTATACATATGTACGTAGTCTGTCCTTTTTTCTCTCTAACCACTTTCAAAGGTTTTCTTTGATTTTCAGCAGTTTGAATGTGATGTTCCTAGCTGTGTTTTTCTTTTTATTATCCTACTAGGGGATAACTAAGCTTTCTATATGTGAAAGTCAATACTTTTCAAGAAATTTGGGAAAACGTGGTTAATTATTTCCTCAAAGATATTTGTCTGCCCTATTCTCACTCTTCTTGCCTTCTGAAACTCCAATTATATATAAGTTAGATTGAAGCTCTTTTCATATTCAGTATTTTTCTGTTCTTCAGGGTTCACTGACTCTTTTGCCATTTCCAATGTGCTATTAAGCCAGCCAGTGCATTTTTCCTCTCAGTTATTGTATTTCCCAGTTTTAAAATTTCCATTTAGTTGACTTTAGTAGTTTCCATTTCCTTGCTGAGATTACCTCTGTTTATTAAGACCCTATTTTCAAAAAAAAAGATCCTATTTTCCCTTAAAAAAACTGAATGCTTTTATAATAGATGCTGTAAAGTATTTGTCTGCTAAACTCAACTTCAAGGCCATCTCAGAATCAGTTTTTATTGACTGTTTCCTCTTGACGAGTCAGTTTTCTGTTCTGTTGGATGTCTACTAATTTTTGACTTTATGCTGGCTGTTTTGGTGGCTGTCACCCAAGAATACATTTTACCCTGTCAGCTGTGTATACTTCACTCTACGACGTTGCTGGCAATGTTTGAAATCTCTTCCTGTTGAAATCTCTTCTCGGTTGCCCTTCACAGATCTGGCAGTACCACCTTTTACTCTTTCTGTTATCCACTGACATCCTGATTACTTGTGCAAATTCATTGAGAAGGCCAAAAAATATAGTTGGAAAAAATTACTGGTTTGGAGCCAACCAGGCTTGCATTTTACTCTTGGTCTGATACTTACTGCCTAGAGTATCTTGGTCAAGTTATAAAATCTCAGTTTCTTCATCTTTAAAAAAATCATAGTAAATCTCCATCATATTAGGCTTTTATGAACATTAAAGATGGCATAGGTAAAGCATGTAGAACTCAATAAATTGTACCAAATATTATTAAGTACTTATACCACCTGGTTCAAATTTTCTACACTGCATAAGGGACTTCAGTGTCTGACTGGACAATCCATCTTCAGCTTTAGCCCACGGACTTCCTTGACTTCAGTACCCTGTACCTATACTTCGTTTTTGTCCATTCCCACAGCCATATTCGAAACTTTTAATCTCTGGAGGTGTATCACTTTAGAAACTTTAAACTTCAATAGCCCAAGCTTTCATCACAATTTCTCCTCTTTCCTTTCTTATCTTTTCTTCTACAGACTTACTGAGCATTTACTTTCTGCTGGGTCTATCAGAATGAATGAGGCAATTCTCTGTTCTCACAAAGCTCAGAGTGGATGGAAGGGACAGGCCAGTAAATGTACATGTCACAAGACCATGGTTGTCACAGATTTTTGTACAGAGCACAGGATGAGCATCAAACCTAGCCTGGAGGCCCAGGCTTCTGGAGGAGATATTGCCTGAGATTATTTGTAAAGAATAAGTAGGATTTAGCCAGAATAAAGAAGGCAGAGAGGATGGCAGTCCCAGAGGCTAGAAGCAGCCAGACTTACTGGATGCCTGTACTACATAGTTGAGTCTAGTTAGAGAACAGAGTGTAAAAGTCTAGAGAAGAAAGCCTCTTCACAAGAAACCTTGTAAGAGCATTTGCCAAAGTTTCAGGTAATGACTGTCTGAACCAGGAAAGATGGAATGGACATAGTCAGAGAAGTTTTAGAGGTACTTAGGAAGCAAAATTAAGTCACAGGGTGACTGCACATTGGTGAGAGAGGGGAAGATGTCAACAAGATTTCTAGCTGAAGTGACTGTATGGATGGTGGTACCGGGAGCAGGTGGTACATGGGAGCAGGGTGCTGGGGGAGATGATGAGTTCAGGGTAGGGTCTGAGGGTCCAATGGGACAACAAGGTAGAGATATCCAGTAGATCGTTGGATAAACAGGTCTGATGCTTAGAAGAGAATCAGAGGTGGTGGATGAGGCCACACAAGGGTTACGATTATTCAGGCAGCACGTGTAGAATGAGAAGATATTAAGAATGGAACACTGAGGTTTGGTCTGCAGGTGTATGTTTGACAGTCAATGAATATTGCTAGATATTTTACAGTCTCAAGAGTCTCCTCCCAGGTCCTCACCAGAAGCAGCCAGGTGCAGATCCTCCAGCAGGAAGAGGAGGAAGCCTTTGGAATCCACGTGCCGTGTAGACAACTGGCTGGCTTGTGGTTGGCTTTGGAACCCTTGGTTCAGCAGAAGGCGAAGGTGGGTGGTATGGACAGCTGGGTGGATGGGGCTGCACATGTAAGGGTGCAGTGGCTCCACGAGCACCTCCACAAAGGCTGACTTCCCTGATGCTGCCTCTCCAGCCAGCAGCACGGGGTGTCCCTCTGACAGAAGAAGGTCCACCACGTATAGGAGCCGTTCGGTCTGCAGGACAGGAGCAGCTCCAGGTTAGCACAGTAGTCTGGCTGAAAGAAGAGGCCTAAGGGCCTTGTCTTAAAGCTGTGCTTGCAGAACACTTCGTGTATTCTTGTAATTGTGAAAATATATCAAAGATTGGGGCAGGTGGGCCTCGCCTAGGCCTAGGACCCTACCACCCCAGGATCTCTCTTGGAGCCTAAACCCCAGCTACTGCCCCACTGTCCTCACACCTGGGGAGAAGGGTTGAAAGTGCCCTGAGGTCCCTTGAGGTGGTTGCCCAGGTATTGGCCAGTGAAGGGGGCCAGTGTCCCATCTTCAGGGCATACATGCAGATCAAACACCAAGGCTGAGGGTGGTGGCTCAGGGTAGTCGGAGAGGCAACTAATAGAATCCCTCAGGAAGGTATCAAAGAAGGGCCAGAGCCTGCTCAGATGGGCATACAGGCAAAACTGTCAGGCAGTTACAACAGTTCCATTTGCGATACACTCACACCCCCCACCCTCCTCCAATGATGTCACCTGGGGTTTGGCTCCCATGGGCTATTCCATCTCAGCCCTCTGCATCTCCCCTGCCCCGCTGTAGATACCTGGAGGGAAGGTGGGCTCCGAAGCCCCAGATCAAAGCAAAAAGAAAGCTGCTGACAGCCAGCAAGTGCTCCCTGCGCTTATCAGGTACACCATCACCATCAATCTGGTACCGGTTCAGAGAGCTGCTTTTCGAGGACTTGAAGCTTTGGGCCACAGTATCACTATATTTGAGGTCTTCTGCGAAGGTCACCATGGCCAGAATCAGAGCCCCAGTAGCAAAAAAGGGAAGGGGGTTGGGGAGGAGAGGTTGGTTATTGCTTCTCACTTTCAGTCTCCAAGCCCAAGGCCACTAAGAACCCGGGCCTCAGGCTCCAGCTATATCTCAGCTATCCTCTCAAATCAGCCCTGCCCTTTCCCTTTCCTGCACCTGGGATATGTGCCTTCTCCTCGTCATCTATGCGCAGGTGCAGGTCAAGCAGACAACGCAGGATGCGGGCTAGGCTGGTGACTTCAGCCACACCTGGGCAAACAGCCTGCTGCCCGTGAACCTGCGGTAGAGAGCTGGCACCCTGGCTGGTGAGGAATTGGATTGTTGCGGGCACCAGCACGTCAGCCAGGTAGTTGAGCTCAGTGATAGTCTTGAGCTGCAGGCGGTACTCCCGGGGCAGGGCTGCCATCAGGACGCTCAGCACACCCTGCCAGGTGTGCTCCCCGCCACACCAGACTAGGGCACAGCGGCCTACCAATGTAGGGGACATGCCTGTTGCATCTCCCATCTCCATCAAGAGAAAAGTTCCTGGGGGTCGTGCTATCTGCTGACCATTGGGGAGGCTAAGCTGAGGAGGGTCACCCAGGAGGCAAGTGACAGAGTCCAGCCAAGCAGCACTGGGAGCCCCATCACATATTATCCAGTGATGAATCCCCACTGCTTCCTGCACCTGCCCCCTTGGGCCCACAGTCTTACACCGAATGGCTTCACGAAGCAGCTGGGGGAAGACACCATGGTGCCAGCAGGGGCCCTCAAGCCATCCCAGGAACTCCTGGGGGCTGAGGGCACTGGGATACAGGTGAATAATCTCCACGGGCTGGCAGCTCTGGGTTGAGGTAATCTCCATGGCTGCCAACCGATTCTGGATCTTAAATAAGCTGTTCCAACAGCTGGTCTTGCCACTACCTGCAGGGCCCAGAAGCAAAACACCGGAGGCCTGGCCCAGGGCCTGGCTCAGCTGCTCCAGCGACCCCAAAATATCAGGGCTGGGATGCAGGCGTCCTTGCTGCAACTCCTCCTCCAGCAGTGACTTCCTCAGCCTGTGAGTCATGGGCTCTGCCAGTACCTGGTGGGCAGCAGGGAAGAGCCCACAGAGAAGCTTTCGGAGGCTGCACAGGTGGACCTCATCCAGGATGCTGAACAGTGGGGAGCGCAGCAGGGCACGCAGCAGGGTGGCCTCCTCAATGGCAGCCGGGTTGCAGGGCTGCTTGGACTTGGGACCCTCCACGGTTGTGTTTAGGGCCTGTATCGTGTCTTCCAGTACCTGCTTGAGCAGGGGCAAGCGGCAGGGCAGGGGCCTAGGCACCAGCTCATGCTCTAGGGAGAAGAACCTGGACAGGCGGGTCGCCATGCACGTGGCGTCCCGTATCCCTGCACCCAGCAGGGTCAGCTCTGCCACTTGCTGCAGGTCAGGCAGCATCAGTGCCACAGGCCGCAGTAGGAGACGCAGGTTGGCAGGCACGGCAGGGCTCAGGGCCCGCAGTGTCAGGAGACAGCCGTAGCCAAGGCGCATGTCCACGTGATGTTTCTCAAAGCAGCCACTGCCGAGGAGCTGGGGGTGTGTGGGGTCAACAGTGCTGGTACTTCGGGAAGCCTCCTGGTACAGTGGGGCATAGAGGTGGTGCAGTTCAGCCAAGCGCTGGCCCAGGGCCGAGAGCAAGCCCAGGGGCAAGCGCTGAGCTGCCTCTAACAGCAGCCAGGCACCACCCTGCAGGGCACCATTCAGGTAGCTGCTCAGGCTTCGGGCCTCTATGTGAGGCAGGCAGGGCATCATCACCAGCTGGCGCCCCAGGGCCTGTGCCAGGTTCTGCACCGTGGCTGCCTTGCCCACACCATCAGGGCCCAGTAGGGTCCCACAGGTCACCTCTTCCAGGGCCAATAACAGCACTAGGGCTGGCCGCTCAGGCAACAGGTTGGGTAGAGACCCCAGTCTGGGACCCAGGTACTCATAATTGTACAGGAAAGACCGGCCCAGTACATCTACCCAGCATGCAGCTGGTGACAGAGAAGTCTCAGAAGATGCAAAGGACTTGGGACTCTGGGGGGGTTTCTGGAGGGTGGTGGGAGGTGAACCCAGGTGATACTTGAGTTGGCGGGCCCAGTGGAAGTCGGTCAGATCGCTGACCTGGTGCTCCTGCAGCAGCTGCGCTATATCCCGGTGAGTCACCGCCATGACCAGCAAGGCACTGAGCAGGCTGGTCTGGCGGACAGACGGCAGGGGCTGCTCACCCTGAGAGGCCCTCTGGGCCTGCAAAAAACGTACCAGGACCTCAAGCTTCCGCACTTGCATGGGGACCACTGCCAGGGTCTTCCCCTCAAGCAGAGCCTCCTCCATGTGGACCCGCCACACCACCTCCTCTGCCACCAGCACACACTGCCACGGGAAGGCCTGGACCAAGTCCAGCCAGTGCTGGACATACAGTTGTGGGGGCAACTGGCTTTGCTGGGGCAGCTGCTTGAAGGCCTTGTCTAGGGACGGGCTCAGAACAAGGCGGGCAGCCACGCAGTCCTGCAGCATGTGCACCAGTGCCACACGCAGACACTTCTCCAGACAGGCCAACCACTTGGGGAGATCTGGATGCAGGGGAAGGGGCCCCTGCAGCTTCACCTCCTCCCCACCGGCCCCAAGCACTGCAAGTGCCTCCACCTGCGTCTGCGTGCTTGGGCTTGACTGCCGGCCACCCATGTTTTTATCAGTTTGGCTGAAGTTGAAGAGCATGGCCCGCACGTGAGGAAAGCAGCGTCGGACCCACAGCTGGGCCTCACAGGACTCCAGAGGGGCAGCCAGCAGGGCCACCAGCTCACTGTCGCTGAGGAAGAAGAGGCGGGGGAACTGAGCACACACGCCGTACAGCACGCTCTCCAGAGCCATGATGATCCCTTCCAGCTCCACGGAGCCAGCTTGTAGCAGCTGCTGCAGCTGCTGGCCTTGGAAGGAAGGGCTGCGCTTGGCACTGGGCACGATGAGTGACAGAACGAGGGGATCAGTGACAGAGATCTGCATCAGGGTCCGATACTGCTCATCCATGGCCTTGAAACGGGAGCTCTGTGGGGAGGGAGAGGGTCAGAGTGAGGGCGGCGCCTCCCTCTCACCCTGAGCACTTGTCCACCCAGCCACACCCACCTTTCCTACCAGGTCAGAACTAGGAAACTGGATCTTCATCTCATGCAGAACTTTATTCAGAAAGATCCACTTCTGCTGGAAGCTCACCCACACCTCCAGCAGGGCACCTGTGAGAGCAGCCAGAGCAACACTGGAGGGAGACTAGGGTTCTGGCTTCTGCAAGGGGGTCCAGCCTGCTCCTGCTCTCTTGGAGTGCCCTACCCCCAAAAAACTCTGCTTAGCAGGACCCAGGGACCTTGCTCTAAGGAGAGAAAACCTAACACCAGGAACAAGTATCTGGTCACTTCAGCCCAAGAAGTAGCCCTGAAAGAGGTCCTCACTCTGTCCTCGCCCGGCCCTCACCTCTCACCCCATCCTTCTGAGCCATCTTGCCTCAGGTCCCACCCATCAGCTCAGTTAGACGCCTGCACTCACCCAGGTCATGCATGATGGTCACCCACTCCAAAGCCCTTCTGTTTAATTCTCCGGACTTCTGGATGGCCAGGATCTTGCACAATACTTGAAGACTTTCCTGGATAGAATCCTGCAAGCTGCTGTAATCTGAGGAAGAGGGGGCTCCAGCTGAGCTGAGCTAAGCTGAGCTGGCAGCCAGATGGGGCAAGGGTGACTGATTCCCCAAATCCACTGAAACTCACAGATCTCAAACTAGTCTCTAGAAAACACAAATATTTTTTTCTTCCACTAGTTGAACTGTATGCTCACCAAGAGTCAGATTATATTTGCAAACCTGTTTATGTGACTTCCGATTATGGGAGCTATAATTTAAATGACAGAATTTACTCTAATAGTCTGTTAACTACTGAAATACGGGTAGAAAGAGAGTTGCTGGTTCTATGGAAACTAGGGCAGGCTTCAGCAAAGGTGAACTAATGAAAACATGGTATTAAACAGCAAGTCAATTTTTTTTTTGAATTCTAAAACTGTAATAAAAATCTAGAAAAGTCCTGGACTCAGATAACTTCACAAGTGTCTTCATGTCACTGCTCAACTTTACAGAAACTAAAGCGGAAATAGCAGGTGATGCATTAACGCAAGAAAGGCAGTAAGGAACTTCTGTTAGTTGATTGCAAATCAAAGAAAAGCTCTTGTCCTTAGGTTAAAAGGTTAGTAAATAAGTGCACGTTATATGACTCAAGCTAAAATAAAAATCGTAAGCAATGTATGCATATTTTACGATTTCCCTATTTAACTAACTTCCTAAATTTGCCAGTTGGGTTGCAGTTGTGTTGCATAAGAGCACTTCTCCCCTACACACTTCCCTAATTAACCATCTTAGGGGCCTGTACATATGCTATTCTCTCTGCCTGGCATGCCCTTCTTCCCTTGCAAGTTTGGCAAATTCCTGCTCCTTCAGAAGTCAGCATGAGGCCTTTGCCTAAGAGAAGGGAAGATTCCTCTGACTGTCCTGGTCCTTTGAAATCCATCCTCTTTCTGAGCGTCTGTTACCCTCAGTTAAGTGCTCCATCATGCATTTATCTCTATTCTATTGTCCCTCTCTCACCAGACCAGGAGCTCACAAGGGACAGGACTCCAGTCTGTAAATCTCAGGGTCTCCTGGGTTCAGCTTAGAGGAGGCAGGTGAGGGAGGGAATGAAAAAGGAATGAATGAGTAGGGCAAAAGAACAGATAGCAGCAGGCATCTAGAGGACGGAGCATTGAAAGCTGGAGAGATGGGACCATGAGGAATTTCTTAGCACACCCAGAAAGGGGGGGACCTCTGCTGAAGAGGCCAGGCACTGGGCAGGAGGGAGGGGGCAGGGGGCTCCCAAGAAGGTTAAGACTGTATGGGAGCTACATGGAAGGTATTGTCTCAGAACAGACTCATGGCTCAGGCTGTCCAGGAGTTTGGGAGGTGGGGGTGGCTAGAGAAACCAGCTCTGGCAGGGCTGGGTGGATGAATATGGCTCTCCGCAAGGTGAGGGAGCTTTCACTGGGCCACAAGGGCTGGGTCTCACCTGAAAGGATGAAGGTGCCACTGTCCTTGCCCATGACCTCCCACTGGGGGCTGCGGAGCGCTTGTCTCCTGGAGCGCTCTGAGGCGGGGGGCTCGTACGGCATGTGCAGGATGAAGTTGAGCAGCCGCAGCTGGCGCGCTTCCCAGGCCCGCTGCAGCTGCAGGAGGGCCTCTTGGGCATGGATCCGTTCGTTTTCACACTGCCAGATCTGGAACAGCTCAGTCTCAGGAACCAGGACTGTGTAATGGCTGTGGGGATAGCCTCGGAGCTGGGACTTGAGGGCCAGGGCTTAGGGCAGTGAAGGTCTCCGAGATGGAGAGTGGGGCCACCAGCATCAAAGACAGGCCACCAGCAGCACACTGTGACCTAAGGCTGCTGCCCTGAAACCCACTGTTTTGCAAGGTTCCCGGCTGAGCAGACAGTACCTCCAACAGCTCAGGCTCTTTTGGGACAGGGTAAATGTTGGGGGACATCTATTACCCTGTGTGCCCACAACTTTGGGGCTGCCACCCACTTCCTTCCCTTGGGGAGGGCATACTCTCAGTCACAGAGAGTCTGGAATCACCCATCACATCCCCATACCCTCCAGGCAGGCTACCAATCTCAATCCCCCACCCATCTGCCAGTATCTGCTGCCCCTTGTCTCAAGGCGCTGCTGGGCCTTAACTGGCTCTATTAGAGCTCAGTAAATAGGCCCTGCTCTTCGACTATCCTGTCTCTGGTGGGCCCCACCTGATTGATTCGATCTGCAAATTCCAGCAGTGGACAAGTGAGCAGCTGGCCCAGTGTTAGGAGCTCAGTGTTGTGGAGACTGCCTAGTCCTAAGGCTGGAGGTAGAGGGACAACAAGTTAGCATCACACTCGGTATTTGGCAGATTCCAGCCCATATCCCAGAGCCCAGCCCAGCTCAGCTCCCAGACAGCAGATCTCAAAGCCCAGCAGAGAGGCAGGGGCCCAGAACCTAAGGTCCAGAGTACAACTTAGAGTCCAAAGCTAAGACTCCCGCCTAAGCCTAGCCCAGGTCAGCAGAGAGGACCCACATGGAAGTGCAGGGGGTTAAAAATGTTTGTCCCTGTGTGGGGGGAAGGAGGTTATGGTACGTGGCATGGCGGAAGGCCAGGGGCAACCCAGGGAGGAAAGGTGTTTCCAAAAGGAGCAACAGGGAGCTGAGTTGTCCCATTGTTCTAACCGGATGTCCTTCCCTTCCCCTCCCCTCTGACTCTACCCAAACCCACCTCGCAGGAGGGCTTGGAAGTTGTGGTTCTGTGGCTGGAGGCTGCCCAGTTTGGTGATCAATGGCAGGAGGCTGCGAAACTCCTCCAACATGCGCATACAGTGCTGCAGAACTGGGCTGTGCAGCCCCAGGGTGGCACTCATCCGGGCGGCCTCCGTCAGCCAGCCATCTGTCTTCTCCTGGGCCATGGCCAGGTTAAACTGGAGGCAGAAAGGCAGCTGGAGACCCATTCCCACCCCCACCCCCACCCCTGAGGACACTCCACTCCCAGGCAGGAGTTCCAAGGAAGGGTGTCAGCACCTTGACAAAGGCCATGCACTTCCATTCGCTAATGTTTTCAGAGATGTCTCGGTACAGGTGCCAGATGCGCTGCTGCTGCACAATCGGAAGGGTCCCACAGACTGGCAAGGGCACAGGACTCGTGTCCCCTGTGGGGTAGGGCTGGCTGAGACCCAGGCTCCGTGCTGGGGTCCGGGAGAGGAGGGGGGGATGGAGGGGGTGGGGGCATCAAGGGGCATGGTCAGTCACGAGTCCATAGCTGCAGAAGGGAGGGTCCTGAAAGGGCCAGAGGTGGGGGGATTATCCAAAATTGTTCAATACACTGATCCAAGGGAGAATTAGTCCAAGGAAAGAAAATCTACGAAAATGTGACGGTGATCAAAGGGAAGGATTCCTCTTCTATTAGTCTCCATCTCACCTCACTCTGTCTGCATCACACTCTTTACTGTTGCTCAGATACACCAGGCATACTCTCTCCTGCTGAGGGCCTTTGACTGGCAGTTCATTTCTTTCATTTCTTCCCCAAGAGAACCATATGGCCCACGCCCTCACCAAATTCAAGCCCTTGCTCAAATGTCACCTTCTGAATGAGGCCTATGCAGCCCACCCCATTAAGAACCGCCAGCCACCCTCCCTGGCATTCCTGACCCCTCTTTGCCTGCTGTACTCTTTCTTCTATACCACTTGTCACTTTCTAACATACTCCAAAATGTGGTTATATTTTATGTTTATTACTTGCCTTCCTCTCCCAACTAGAATGTTGAGTTCATAAGGGCAGGGGGGTTTTGTCACTTGCTCACTGTATACCTCAAGCCTGGTGCACAGCAAGTATGTGTTGGACAAACGGATGAGTTCAGTGAGATGTCTATGAGAAGAGACCTGGCCCACAGGGAGGACCATAGGGGTAAAAGGTGATGCTTCCTATTGTGTTTGCCTCTGGCCATTATTCCCTCATTCATCTCACAAGTTACTGCATTAGTGCTTAGCCAAAATTTACATTCAGTTGTGAGATACATGTCAAAAGTAATTTGTAATTAATAACAATTATAGTAGTGAGGTTTGCAATTTGCTGAAAAGACATCAGACCAGATTCAAGAATATTATGATAATGGGGAGGGTATGGCTCAGTGGTAGAGTGTGTGCTTAGCATACACAAGGTCCTGGGTTCAATCCCCAGTACTTCTGTTAAAAATAAATAAATGATTTTTTAAAAAAGAATATTACAATAAAACTGTCAGTCTCATTCACCTGAGTTCCAGTGTACCTTCTTGAGTGAGAGAAAAAGGGAAAATTTACACCCAAATGCTGAGAATCATGTGTCTTATCATGTAAGCATCATTAATCACAGTAGTCAGAATACTTAAAGACTGAGAATCACCAGGCTATCAGAGCTCTGATCTGACCAAAACAAACAAACAAAACCCCACATACACATAAACAAAAAAAAGTAAATTAAAACTTTTTAAATCTTCCTTTGTCTGAAATCAAAAGATCTAGCTAGAGACCCACAAATATCCCAACCAGCAGCAGGAGAGGTCAAGGTCTGTAGTGTGTATCAGTCAGAGTAGAGGATGAGGGTCTCCCAATACTTGATCAAAGAGTAATCCCTTGTTTGAGGACGGTCCCAGAGTGTCCTCCACCTCACATTTGGTCAAAGGGCCCTCCCTGGGATTGAGGATCCCACAGGCAGAGATGGTAATAGTCGGCAGTTAGCCAAGAGGCAACTCAGAAGGAATGCGTCCTTCCAAGGGATCCTAGTGACTGACAGAAGTGACAGTACCTGAGAAAAGAAACCTGAGCCCACAAGTTCTTTACGTGCACAAGAGAACCAGCCTAGCTGCACCACTGCACAGAAGGGCTAAGGCCAGTAGTTCTGTCCTGCCTCCTCGTATGGGCCAGTGAGGCCCTCACCAGCCACCTCTTTATAGACCCTTGGCTGGAAGCAGTGGCTGTGGAGCACCAAGAGCCCCTTTACCGGGGGCCTGCTGCCTGGTGTAGGGCTGGGCTGAACAGGCTACACAAAGGCTAAGATTTACAATGAGCACACCTTTACATTTCTCCTGCACAGGCTTTCAGTCCTCTGACCCTATCACATTCTGGTGGAACACTCACCTACTTGCCTTCCCTTCCAGACTGTGAGCCCCCGGTATCTCAACCCTAAGCACAACACTTGACATACCCAATGTATTTAGATTTTGTACTACAATTTTCATTTATAAAAGGGACTAAAATGAAGACATGTGATTCCTGAGTCTTGCTTAGGGTCACCTGGGATGCAGGTCCCTGAGTCTCAACCCTGATCTCAGTGGGAGGGCCCATCTCAGGGTGATGGTGGAAGGGGCGGGACCCCCGGTACCAGTGAAGGTGGAATAGGCGTGGTGCAGTTCGCTGAGGCGGCTGGCTGTGTTCTGGAACTGACGCTCCAGGGAGATGAGATGGCGCTCGGTGCTCCTCTGCTCCTGGGCAGGGTCCATGAAGGGACCGGAAAGGGCCTTCTCAATCAGGCCCTCCAGCTCCGCCAGGGCCACTGCCATCAGCTGCTGCAGCTTGGGCATGATGGCATGTCGCTTGCTGAGCAGGAACTCTGAGGCCTGGCTTTTCTCAAACTGGAATGCCTCCCACGTGTCCAGAAGCTGTAAGGCAGGCAGCCGGTGGTCAAGCAGACGTGGTTGTGGAGGAGGGGCACCGAGAGGGACCGGCAACTCCCGACCGCCTTCTCACCAAGATGTCCAGCGCCTCATCCTCAGTACTGAAGAGGCTAAAGCGGTTGCGGATGAGCTCATAGAGTGACCGTGTGTATTCCATTCGCTCCTCCAGTTTCATGTACCTCTCGTTGGCCTCGTTCAACTGCAGGGACTTTAGCATGAGACCTGCGCACCTCTCTGCGCCCATCCCTGGGGGGCACTCCCACCTGCTAGAGTCTCCAGAAGCCAGCAGGCACCTTTTAACCAACCGGGATCAGGGCAGTCTGGGATCAGGTCCCCCATGTGACTTAGGTCTCCCCAAAGACAGCACAGTCCCTCCCCCAACAACTCTGATGACAGGGCAATCGCCCCCTACCTGACTGTCCAGAGAGCAGAACTCTGTCTCTGAAAGCAGCACTGTATCTGTCTTATCACACCAGGGCCTCCCCCTGAGGGGAGGAAACCGAGGGTCTCACAAACAGGGTGAGAATTGGTGAGGGCAGGTCACACATGTGAGCACAGTTGAAGAGCAGCAAGCCCCACCGGGAGCTCAGCTGAGACCTGAAGGAAGTGTGCTGAGCATGAGGCGGGGCGGGCCCTGGACAAGCTGGGAAGGAAGGGTGTGGAGAACCCACCTTCTGGGAGCACCATGCGATGGCGTGGATGTCTGAGTTGATGGTCTGGAAGACCTTCATGAAATCTGTCAGCTCTGTTATCAGCTGCTGACTGCGGTTCCGGCACTCATTCTGTACCTGCTCAAGAATGTCCTTCCTGATGTTCTCCAGCTTGGCTTCTGAAGACACAAGAGAGGAAGGCATGAGGGGTTGCAGTGCTGGGGGAGTGCTGGAGGTCCCGAGTAGGAGCAGGTTGAAGGGGAAGCAGACCATGAATTCATTTCCTTGCTCACTGAATACTTACTGGACCCCTGCTCAGTGTCCAGTCAGCTGCAGTGCACTGGGGCCTGGGCTGGCCACTGGTAGACAAGAATAATGAGATAGAAAGGGTTCCCACTCAGCAGCTCAAAACATGGTGGCAGAGACAGACGTATAAATGGACAACCACCTATCAGTGTGATAAATGTTCTTCAAGGAGCCCTCAACCTGGCACAGTGAAGGGGGAGGAGGCCTGAGGAGGCTGGGGAAGGCTTCCTTGGGAAGTGGACATTGGAGCCAAATGTATTGAGTGGTTAAGGCTCCAAGGGGCACGCCAAGCGGATGAAAGCACATGCGAAGGCACAGGAAAGCTGTGTCCATGAATAGCAGAATGCCCACCAGGGACAAAAATTTTCTGTCTGGGGAGTCTCACTGCCTCTGCTCCAGTAGAAGAGGTACCAAGAGGAGTGTGTAATCTGTCTTTTGTTTTTAAGGATTAAAAGAAAGAAGCTGTCAGGTGGATTTGGGGCTAGAAGATAACCTTGGAAGCTGCCTTTGGCAATATGAACAACTCCACTGTCTCCAAGGACAGGAATAATACTGATACTTCATCAAACCCAAGATACCACTGATTGTAAGAAACACCATTATTTTAAATAAATCACCAAAACCCCAAAAATGATGGCATCTAAACTTGGACATGCCATCAGTCATAATACACCTCTTAAGTTCAGAGATGATAAAATACGTACAGAACAGCAAAATACAATACAGAAGTAGGATATGCAGTGCATCACGAAATACAGTTACAGAGTGCTTACTACATGCCAAATACTATTTTATTGTCCCTATTTTACAGATAAGCAAACTGAGGCTCAGAGAGGTTAAATAACTTCATCAGCATCACACGATGGCAGAGCAAGGATTCAAACTCTGGGAGCCTGGCTCCATTCTGTTACGTTTCATGTTTTGAGGGATGAAAAGTAAATTGACTTATCCTCCATGAGCACGCCTGCAACAAAGTGGGATAGTGAATTCCAGGGGCAGAGATTGAGACATACTGGGAATGGACCTTTGGGAGCTTTGGAGGAAATAACCAACAGGACTCGGCACCAAGAGCTGAGACTGAGACAGCCAAGAGAGGGGGAATCTTCGAGGGGCACCCAAGGTTGAACAGAACACAAAGATGTGAACTTAGCTTTTCAAACTATCCCACTGGCCTATGACAGTAACTAGGCCATTGCGATGGGACCACAGTACCAGGCAGGTGAAGACAGAGGAGCTCAACAGTGACACCGTGTGGTAAAAGAGCGCAATGGATGGATAAAACATCAGAGCTCATCAAGGTTAGAAGTCAGAGCTGGATGGAGAACAGACCTGAGAGATATTTAAGGAGGCAGAAAAATGGAAAGGATTTGGTGACAGGTCAGGTGTGGTGGAGTGAGGGAGAGGGAAGAGTAAAGGATACCCGTTTCTGGTGAGGCCAATTCACAAGACTGGGTGATTATGTCATTCACTGTTCAAGGGAGCCCAGGTAGGAGAGGAACCACGTAGTGTTTGCATTTAACCTATGTACATCCTCCCGTATACTTTATTTTTTTAACACCTTTACTGTGGTATGGTTCCTGTACAGTAAACTACACAGACTTCTAATGTACAGTTTGATGAATTTTGACAGATGTATATACACCAATGAAACCACTGCCACAATCAAGATAGCTAACATTTCCATCACTCCCCAAAAGGTGCAATTTTCAAATTCCCAATTTATCCCTTCCCATCCCCTTTACCTCCTGGTAACCATAGGTTTGTTCTCTATGTCTGTGAGTCTGTTTCTGTTTTGTAGATAAGTTAATTTGTGTTCTTTCTTTTTTTCCCTCAGATTCCACATATAAGCGATTCCTCCTGTATCCTTTAAGTCATCTCTAGATTACTTATGATACCTAATATGATGTAAATGCTATGTAAATAGTTGTCAGTGTGTGGTGAATTCAAGTTTTGGAACTTCTTGAATTTTATACACGGATGCAGAACGTGCAGATACAGGGGGCCAACTGAATGTTTTTCATTCACCATCAGCAGAATTTCGGAGTAAGCCAAGATCAGTTAAAGGGAGTAACTTTTTTACACATGCAAATTGTAGTGTCAATTTTGACTGCTACGTGTGGGGAGAGGGCACCTCTGATTCCTGAGAATCTCTGTAAAGAAACAGAATTCTCTCAGCCTAAGGAGCAGGCAAGGCTTTTTCTCAGTTACATCTGGTTTGAACTATTTCTACACCATAAGAATTGAAAGTTGCAGGTGCAGGAACATGATTCCTAAGGAGTATGGGGAATGGGCAGAGCCAGAATAGATGGAGAGACTGTCCTCTGGAGTGATCACACCTTCAGTTACAAAGGGAAGGGGCTGGGACCTGGGGCTTTAGGAGGCTCCACAAGTCCAATGAGGAGGGGCCGGCCCCAAAGGTCCCCGGACGACACTGAAGGCGCAAGGAGGGCCATGTGGAGAAGGTAAGGATGCTGAAGGAAAGGAGGGGGGATAAGTACTCACCCAACTCTACCTGTACGCGGTGGCAGTTCAGCAGTAGCAACCTGCCCTTTGTGATCAACTCCCAGGGTATACTGGAGACACGGCCCTGCCAATCGTTCAGGCAGCTCACCAGCATCCCGTAGTTCTTGATAGGACAGCCTCTCATAGACTCCAGCTTCTGAGGCCCCCAGGCCTGCAAGAACTCGTAAATGCCTGTCATCCAGTGATGGTTCCTGCAGAATTCCTGCACCTCCTGCAGCATGCCCTAGGGGCAGACAAGGTGCTTAGGGCAGACGTGGGTGGCTGTGATTGGAACTGGTGGCCAGTATCCCACTCCTTAAACCTCTTTTCTTGCCTTTAGCAGGGCCTGTTGCACAGCCAGTGCCTGCTGGATTCGAGGGTTGTTGTCCAGGTCCTCTTGTAGCTGCTTATAATTGGGGGGCAGGTACTGGCCCCACAGCCGGTACCCACGGACCTCCAGGGCTTCAGTAATTGTGTGAGTCTTCCAGGGCCATACCAATCCTATATTCGGGCCACAGAAGATGTCCACAGCATCGCTGTGCTGGCCCTGGAACTTGGGCATCACAAATTCCGTGTCCGAGTCTTCCTCTTCATCTTCTTCTAGTGGGGTACATGCCGTAATTGTCCATGAGTGCCCTCCAGGGACCACACCAACCTCTCCCTCTATCCTGAATGTGTTCACCTACATTACACACACACACACACACACACACATACTCCCTGCTCATGAGTCAGTTCACATGTACATCTACATCATAAACACAGTACCAGACCCAAGAGAATTTATTAGTTAGGGTTCCTGTGCAGAGAATAGAAGTTACTCCAGCTAGGATAAGCAGGGAGGGAATTACTATGGAATATCACGTGGGTTGTGCATAACTGGAAGAGCTGAAAGACAAAAACACTCTAGGCCAAGTGTCTAGGGCTTGGTGCTGCCTGGAAAAGTGGGATGTCACTGCTGTACAGCCAGCGACACAAGCACGTAATCACAAATGACCACGATCCCACCAGCAGAATGGATGGCGTATGTCCTGCCTCTCTCCCCTACCTATCTCAGTTCTGAGCTGAAGTCTCTGGTAGATCTAAATCACATACGACTCCCAGCTGCACGGGGGGCTGAGAAGTGCAGTGTGTAGCCCTCTAGCCTCTGCAGAGCAGAGAAAGGGGTGGGAAAGGAAGCTGAGCCAGCCAGTCCTCAGTATCTGCCTGAAGGAATATCCTTGAACTTGGCCTCCCTCTTAACTTCTTAAAAACCGGTTAATTGCCAATTTCAGTTTTTATGTTAAAAATTTTGTACAAAAAAGGGAGAAGTGTGGAATCAAAATGTTCAGAAATCAGATCCATGCTACCAGCCCCTGAACACCACAGTGCCCCGCCCAACCCCAACCCCCAAGGCCCAGGCCCCAGATCTCTTCTCCATCTCTACTCACCTTCTAGGAGAACTCATCCAGTTTCACAGTTTTAAATATCATCTATTTGCTCTCAAATTTATGTCTAGCTCAGATCTCTCCCTGAATCCCAATCCCACTTAAAGAACTGCCTGCTCCACACCTCTCCTCAGATGTTGAACAGGCACCTCAGACTTTTAAGAGCCAAAGATGAGCTCTGATTTCTCTCCCTCCTCCAAATCGTTCCTCCTGCAGGCCTCCAACTTCAGTAAATGGGAACTCCATTCTTCCAGGTGCTTCAGTCAAAAATTTCAAAGTCATCTTTGACTCTTCCCTCCCACACACAACTCACTCAGCCATCACAAGATCCCATTGGCTCTACATTCAAAATATACCCAGAATCCAACCCATTCTCAGCACCTCTTACCATCGCCTGCCCGCTCTCCCCAGCCCCGCGCACCATACAACCTCGCTGCATTACTGCAGTACCCTTCTAACTCGTCTCCTTGCTCTGGTCCTTACCTCTACCACCTTGCAGGCTCTGCCCCACATAACAACGGGAATGATCCTTTAAAAATAATGCTAGAAGGAGTTCTGGGAAGATGGCGGAAGGGGCAGCTTAGTTTTGAAATCTATCCCGAATCCCCACATGAATTTGGGATATAAAACTGACAGAGCAATTAGACAGTAAAACCAAAATCCCATTAGGATAACATTTTTAACAAAATGAAGACAAGGAATCCTCAAAAACTCTTAAATATAAGTGGGTGGGGACAAAGCACCTACAGCCTCAAGACCCACATGGTGTCACCATTTGTGGGAAGGAAGCAGAGGAGACAGTGACACATCAGACTGACTTGAGACCAGGAAAACTCCGAAACAGTCAACAGCCATTTCTTGGAAAGCAGGGAGCTAACTTGAGAACAGCAGGTAAAAGGGGAAGGGGCTGTGCCCGCTCCAGTAGCAGGTGGGGTAGGGTCCGCAGGTGCTGGAGCAGTCTATGCTCGATAAACTCCTGAAGTCAACTGGTAAGGGCTCCCTCCCGGGGCAGAGCACAGCACTGAGGTGAAACTGCTGAGGGTAAAATAAAGATTGAGCAGAATGGAAGCAATAGAGAAAAAGGAAAGAAAAGGTCTGGATAAAGGTGGAAGAGAGACACCGAAACCAGGCAATCTCAGAAAGCTAGCCACCATTTTTGGAACACTACAGAAAACCAACAGAAAAGGAAATTGGGAGGATAGAAAACTATTCTGAACCAAGCCGTCTCCTAAAAGTTAACACCAGCCAACTTTTTACAAATGAACAACAGAAGTATCAACATCAAACCCCATACAAAGGCAGCGAAAGTAAAGAGAGAATGGGGAGTAGATCAAAACAAGCCCATTTCAGAATGAGCCGAAGACACAGAAAAACGACAAAATCCATGAAAGAAAAACATGTATCAGTTAGAAAAACTCAGAAATTATGCAATGCCACTCAGGAAAGAATTAGAAATAAAAGAAAAAATCATTTTAGAATGGAAACTGAACTACAAAAGAAGATAAGAGCAAATAAACTTGACAGATTAATAATGCCTTAAGAAAAACAGAAGGTAAAAATGTGGATAATTGCAAAATAAAAAACAAAGAAGTTTTTTTTTTTAAAGAATTCAAGAGAAAAGGACATATATTTGAGATACATGATAAGGATCTAAAATACACGTAACAGGAGTACCTGAAGAAAAATCCAAAGCATGGGAAGAGAACAATACTAAAAACTTTAATTCGAGGACAGAAATACAGAAGACTTAAAACTATATTTTGAAGGTGCATACCTGAGAAAACTGCCTCAGGATGCTCACTACCAAGACATATCCCACTAAAATTACTGAACTGCAAGGAAAAAGAAAAAACATACTTTAGGTATCTAGGCAAAAAAAGCAAGTGATTTGTCAGGAAAATAAAATTAGATTACTATCAGATTTTTTTGAGAACAACTTTGAATACCAGAAGAAAATGGATTAACATCTTTAAGACATGCTGGGGAGTTTCTGGAGATTTCCTTTCCTGATAAAATGTGAGTCAGGCAAGGAGAACCTCTCTCTCTAACCTTGCCTCACCCCACCCCCACCCTCTTTTTTTTTTTTTTTTTAACCTGATTTTGCTTGAGGATGGGATGCTTGGAGCTGCAGCTTGTCTTGCAACTACAAGGCAGCAAGACTGGGGATGAAAAAAGAGTTTTGATTGCAGCCTCCCCTCCCCTTGTAAGAGGCTCTGCTCTTACTGAGAGCTACGGCCAGAAAGGAGTAGGGGAAGGGTATAAAAAGCCTGCTACTTAGTGACGTTTTGAGCCACTGAATCAACCTGGAAGCTACCTAGAGACTTCCTGTTATGTGAGATGATTGTTTTTATTGTTTAGGCCCCCCTTAGATCTTCTGTTACTTCCAGCTGAAAGCATTCTCAGTAATTCAGAATTCAAACACAAGAAATCAAAAGCCTGCAAGAAATAAAGACTTGACGACACTGCTTGAGCCCTGAATCCAGCTGCAACCATGAATTTCTTAGTTATGGGAACCAACAAATCCCCCCTTTCACTGACCTAATTTTGAGTTAGGATTCTGTAATCCAAAACCAACTGGCACATTTAGGCTCATACAACAGATATTTGTAGCCGGTACAAGCACAGCTGAAGACTGGAGCCCCCTCCACCACATACACCCTTCTAAGAGGACACGCTCTGACCTATAGCCAAGTTAGCTGACTTGTGCCATGACCCATCCCCTTGCCAGAGCTCATGGATACGTGGTTCTCTATAGATTAGGCTGAATCAATTCTATTCTTTGTCTTGAAAATTTGAACAAGGTCACACAGCCAGGAGAACTTAACTGAAAGGTCATAAAGAGTCAAGAATTGAGCTGGTGCCATAGAAAGTCGAAGTTGTTTGGAAGCAATAGTTATAAGGGAGCAGAAAGTTCAAAGGAAGCAGAGTCAGCGAGTGTTAGGAGAGAATCAAGGGAATTCTCTGGGAAGCAGCACAGAGAGAAGTAGAGGTGAAAGGACAATCAGCATTCTGAGAGGCAGGGGCTCCTTTCTTGACTTTCAAGTTTCAATTTCTCTGAAGCTTGGTGCTGCCACATCTTTTTCTGCCTTTGAATTTGGTAACTTTCTGTTTTGTGAGCTCCAAAACAAACATAAGGTTGAAGAACTGTGACTCAAGGTGCCAGGACCCATTAGAGCACTCAATCAATACGATGCTGTACGGTCAGTTCACGTGTGCTTCTGAGCAACGGAAAGAAAAGCCAGTGTATTTTTAACGTGATTCGGCAGGTGCAATAGCCCAACAAGACAAAACACTAATAATTTCTTAGCCAAGGTAAAAGTGAAATAAAGAGAACTCATATCAACTAAGTCAAAGATACGTAAGTTACCTGTCATTGCTGAGGGACTTGGGCTCCCATTCAAAGAACACATGTATTAGTATAATACATATAAGTCAACATGGAGCTTGCATTTTTAATTACCCATCCAACTTTGAAAGACCTAAATAATGGTAGATATTTACTGTATGTTTACTTGAATGAGTGACTCAGACATTTCACACAGAGAAAAGTATCTTAAACATATTTATATGACTTTTCATCTCTTCAGAATTTCATACAGAGTGGCAAGGAAAAAACTCTCGTCCCCTCTCATGTGTGAATCCACTCATGCTACACTACTTCCATCTAGACTTCCTCTTGCTGGTGATACTATTCACACCTCACCTTCTCAAGAGATTTCCCCCCTGCCACATGCAGCCCCCTGGAAAAATATAGAGGAATGACAGTTTCATTCTCTGCATTGTATCTTTAGGCTAACTTCAACACCATCCCAAACAAAATGTACATCAAAAGATTTCATAATTAAAATGAAGCAATCCTTTGCCCCTTTTTAGGGTTACAGATTTATCTCATCACAAACATCAAAAAGATATTCTGATCTTGGGAGAATCCTGTCATACTAAAATTAATGTAAGAACTTTACAATAATAGTTCCTGAACTTGACACTTGTCAGGTGAGAGAAATGATTATCTGATTGCATTTTCTCAGCTTTAAACTGCAGAATATTCCTGATACGACTATAAGAGCATCAGATAGTAATATTAATAATCTCTTTTTGGTCTCAAAATGTTCCAGTACTAAGACTATCCTCTCAAAAATGCCGGAGAACATAGCTTATGTATAGATTGTGTTGTAAGCATGGTTATGAATAATACATTGGGTATTCTTCTAGGGACTAGAATCTAGTCAAGGTGTTAAGTTTCTGTGGTAAGGGGCTTGGTTTTCATTTTTTGTGTGTATAAGTAAAGGTACTGAAATCACTTTGTAATGTGGTTAAAATGCCATGTGAATTCTACCTAATTTAAAAGATTTCTCAGGTGGATACATGTTTCTTAAAGACTACTAGTAGTGTTTTAATTGCTACATGTTTACTTTTATTGAATATTACTCTAATTTTCATGAAGAACTTTCAGAAAATCCTAAATCAGAACTTTAGTTTGGTTCTTCCACCATATTAATTTGATTTTCCATGCTGATCTTTTTTCCTCCTTCAAATTTTGATTTTGAAAAATCTCAAACATGTAGAAAACTTTAAAGATTCTACAAACCCCTTTATCCATTCACTTAGATTGAACAATCATTAACATTTTGCCACACTGCTTTTCCATCTTATTTTCCCTAAACCATTTGAAAGATACAAGCATTGTGACATTCGATCCCTAAATACATCAGTCCCTGCTGCTCTTTTAAAAGTAGAAGGGATGATCTAAGACATTGCAGGTAAATAGTGTCACTTTCAGAATACAAACTTGTGGTTGCCAAGGGGGAGGAGGGTGGGAAGGGATAGACTGGGAGTTCAAAATTTGTAGATACTCACAGACATATGTAGAATAGATAAACAAGATTATACTGTATAGCCCAGGGAAATATATACAAGATCTTGTGGTAGCTCATGGCAAAAAAAAAATGTGACAATGAATATATGTATGTTCATGTATAACTGAAAAATTGTGCTCTACACTGGAATCTGACACAACATTGTAAAATGACAGTAACTCAATAAAAAATGTTTAAAAAAATAGTCTTACTTTCACTAGAATTTTGAATAAAAGTTTAAGCGGTTTTTGTTTGTTGGTTTTGCTATTCGAAGGAAAATACTACAATATATTCCTAGTATGAGTTAGTACAACAAATAATGAGGAAACACTGAAATGTATGATTTATCTACATCTTTAATACTAATAATAGTAAGAAGATACTATTTGTTGTATGTACCACTATGGGCTGAGCTCTATTCTAGACATACTACCTCTTTGATTCTTCAAAATAATGCTGCAAGTTAGGTATTTTTATTATTCCCATTTTACAGATTAGTAAACTAACGTGTCTGATTTCAGAGCCTTTCCTTTTTCCACTGTATCACATAAGACAAATATCAAAAGTCTCTAGATTAACCTAGATTCATTTGAGAAAAAAATGTGCACCAAATGGTGTGATTTGTAAACGACATGAGTTCCTTTCAATGAACCTTGTCCTTCCTTGTCACCTACTTCCTGAAATTAACTTCGCATCTTTATGTCATCTTAATGAAAACATACTGGTTGAATGGGAAAATGAAAAAGCATCTCCATGTCAGATGTGACTGAATGCATTTAATGAGTTTATTTATGACAGCATGAGTATTCCAAATAAAGGAAATGTGAAGGTGTATTTCCTCAGTGATGATTAACAAGTATGAGGATTGATAACCAATGATAACTGGTAACCATAAAATAGCTCAATATTACCAATGAATTATTCTGTATGAAATTAAAAAAAAATCAAATATTGAATAGGCAGAGTTCTTCAAACAAGTACAAATTAACTCAGCAATCAGATCCAACAGCAAATGAAATGCAATTATGACATAAGAGAAAAACCTCGTGGAGTTAGGAGGAACAATAGAGGACAAGGCACTCATTTACACTCTTTCACACACCCCTCACTACACTCACTGCTTGCACACACACACACACACACAGGCACACGAGTGAATAAGCAAAAACATGCCCCAACCCTCGTACCCACCGACATGTGTGCAGACGCAGGTTAGAGCTGCTCCATCCACATCCAAGGCCTGACTCTGGCGTCACAACGCCGCATCTGCCCTTCTCCCTCATTCCCCTCTTCCGTTCCCCCTTCCTCCCCTCTGCCTAGGGCTCCTTAAATACCTTCAGAATATAGGGGATCCCAGGAGGTCTTCGGGTCTGTAGACTGCATTACCTTCACGCCCAGGCATGGAGAAAGGGCAGAAATAGCAAACAATGAGGGTTCAGACCAGGCTGAGAGTTTCAGAATGTACAGAGGATAGGAACTGGGAATTCCTACAGCCAGCCCCTGGCCCCACCCAGAATACCTTCAGGGTGGAAGCTGCAACAGACTTTAGGCTCCCAGTTATAACCTGGATCATATTTTCAATACACGGCTCATGAGACAGCTGGCCACAACTGTCAAAGACCAGCTGTGCTGAGAGAAAGGGTTTCTGCCTTGGGGCCTGTAAAGAAGGGTCAGGAGAGGTCGTGGGCCTAAATGTCAGCATCCGCGCCCCTCAGGCTGGCCCCTGCCTGCCCACCCACCTCCACACATGCCACCCACCACCTCACTTGCAGGATGTTGGCCACGAAAGAGGTGATCTCCTCTTCTATGATGGACACGAGGTTCTGGCAAACCATGTAGTCCACCAGGCGGGCCAGCTGTCCCATCTGCAGCAGCCAGGCTTCTGCCTGCTGCAGCTTCTGCTCCAGCTGCTGGCATTGCTCCCTCTGAAGGTGTACAGAGCCCTGGCCAGTCCTGATCCTCTTGCAATTTTTCACTCGCTCCTGCAGGCCCTGTTGCATGTGGTATGTATCCTCATGAATCTGCCGGCAGAGAGAGTGGAAAACACTGCAGAAAGGGGGATGGAGAGCAAACTGCCACCCTCTGGTCTGTACAAAGCTCTGACAGCTTGGAGCCTGAAACCTGGAACCTGGATGTGCACATAAAGGGCTGCTTTTTAGTAGCAATTGGCCCCAGAAATCTTTAAGAGAAGATGTGAAATGGAGAACATATATTGAGAGGTTTCAATGTGCTAATTCGATAGGCCAGGCCTGTCTGCTAAAAGTCCCCAGGGTGGACCTCAAATAGAAAATGTGTGCATGTGTAAAAAGAGAGCTTCACAATGCATTGATTAGACAAAGAAAAAGAAAGACTGGATAAGCAAGGCTCAGCAATTATTCCAGGACATGGAGTCCAATCACTAGGCCTGGGTGATGTGGCCTGCTGACCAGCACAGCAGTCTACGTGAGAGCAGAAGCTGTCTCTGGCTACTGACACAGACTGTCCACTGGGGGCTGGGGAACATGGGGGAAAAGTCTGGGAGCCTCTTGGTGGGTTCTTCTCACATCTGGAAAGTTCCTCAGCCTGCAAAGGTTGCTGGTAGCTGCCACCTCTCTGGGCCTGTCCTGTTGAGGAAGAGAGACACTGGGAGATCCCAGAAAGATGTGCTTGACCAGATGGATCTTTTGTCCTTGCTACCTCTCCTACCGTTTCTGATCAACAGAGCTTGTGATTAGAACTCAGTGGTGTCTGGGAATTGTATTCTGCTAACCCTGAGCTCAGATACCAGTCTTCTGAGACCCAGAAAGGAAGTATCACCGCATATTGGAAGGGCTTACTGAGTGACAACTAGGACAGAGCATACAAATACACAGCAAAGCACAACTTCATCAGTATACGTTTTTTTAAATCCTCACCACTAGGGGCAGTGTCTGCAAGGTTCTGAAGACATTTTTTAAACCTAGAATATTGTATTTAGCCACAGTATAACTGAAATTTGAGGATGAAGACATTTTTAGATATACAAAGACTCTAAAAATTTACCATCCACAGATTCTCTTTGGGAAAAAAATTAAACAATAGTGTATTTCTGGCAGAGGAAAACGAATATAAAAGGCTAGTGTATTCTACAAGAAACTCTGATGAGCAAAGAAATCTGAAACATATTGTTAATTCTAAATGGGTAAGCTGCAAAACAAGAATGTTCATAACAATCTAGAACTAAAATTCCAGGAGATATCAATGTAAGCGTAATGAGAAGGGCGGAGGATGGAGAGAGGAAGAGAGGAGAAAAAGGAAATGAGGAGAGGGCTTTCCAAGTGCTTACTCTGCTTGGAAAGAAGACGGACACAGCTTCAACTTGGCATTCATTCATTCAACAAAGACTTGCTGAGCACCTACTATATGGCATACCTTATGCTAAATACTAGAGAGATACTAGTGAATTATACAGATATGAATGAAATAGAATCCCTACCCTCTTGTGGGGTGGGGATACAAAAACAAAATAAATAAATAATATACAATAAACACATAAATAATAAATTTCTATGGTATGTAAAAAGGTGATAAGGGCCATGAAGAAAACAACAGAGCAGGGAAAGAGGGATGAGGAGTGCTGGTGATAGTGGGGGTTTGCAATCTCAAACAGGGTGACTGGAGAAGGCCTCTCTGAGAAGGTGCTTTAAGAGAAAGACGTGAAAAAGACATGGTTATAAAAATGTAAGTTGAACAGCTACACCTATTGGGCAGGTGGATAAATGTCTTACATATGCATTCAGCTGCAAGTAAGAGAAAACTAGAAAAAGTGTGGCTTCATCAAGTAAAAGGTTTATTTATTTAATGCAATAAGTAATCTGTGTATGGCATATTGGCCCAATAATATCAATCAGGACAAAGTTCCTTCTGTCTTCCTCCTCTTCCATCCTTTAATGTGCCTTTCACCCTCATCATGGTGTGGTGGCTTTCCCATTACCGGAAATTACATCCAAGGGTTAGGCAGTAAGACAGGAGTAAAGGTTCAAAAAGACATTCCAGTTACATATGTCTCTCTATCCCAGCGACTTCCACTTAAGTTTCATTGCCCAGAACTGAGTTACATAACTTCCTCCAGGTAGGAGTCTCAGAAAAGGAATAAAATCAAGATTCTAAAACTAAGAAAGATGAGCAAACACAGTACGTAGTTCCTGGGCAACGAGCAGAAGAACAAAATGTATAACACCCAAGTCATTAGAGGACAGTAATAGCAACAAAAATGTAATCAACCCAACAAAGGACAAGAAACACAAGGAAGAATCAAATAGAAATCATAGGGGATAGGAAACACTAAAATGAGACGAGAAAAATAAATCCAAACCTATCAGTCACCATAAGAAATGAGATGAGCCTATTGCAAGACATAAATTCTCAGACTAAATGTTTTCCAGCTCTTTGTAAGAGAAACATATAAAACAAAGTAACAAAGGAAGCTTGAAAACGAAAAGACAGAAAAAGTTCAAGCAAACACTTGATGCTGTAAACATCAGAGAACTCCTGTAGAAAGGTAGTAACAAGAATGAATCCTTTTCCATATCAATAAAGTCACCTAGAAATAGTGTTATGAACCTTTACACACATAACAACGTGATTTTGAAATACATGTTGCAAACTGAAAAAACATCAAGGAGATGTTAACAAATCCACAGTCCTAGGAGGGGACCTTTAACATCTCTCAGAAACTGAAAGGTAAAGTGGGTAAGAAAAATGATTGTGGCTATAGAATATTTGAATAAAACATTGAATGCTCTAGGTCTAATACTTTTTTTTTTTTTAAGGTTGGGTTCCCTAGAAGCAGAGCCTGAGACAGGAATTGGGGGAAATGTGACTTACTGAAGGAATGATCTTCTTGAAATAAACTTCTAAGGGACTGAGGGAAGCAAGATGAGGAAGGGAAGGTGCCAAGCTGGATCTCAGCCAACGCTGTTCCCCATCTAATCTGGAGGGGCAGCGGCCTTTGGAATGCACATCACACTGGAGAGTTGTCCCTCTGTGAGACAAGGAGCCAAGAAAGGCAGGGGAGCTTTTCCATGTGAAAGAGACTGAGAAGTGACCACTAAATGCAACATATGATTCTGGATGGAAGGAAGCAGGAAGGAAACAGTAATAAAGGACATTGTTGAAATAATTGGCAAATGTTTAATAAGGATTAAGGGTTAGATAACAGAATGTATCAAGTGAAACCTCCTAATTTTTTATGAGTGTACTATAGTTACGAAAGAAAATGTCCTTGTTCCTATGAAAACAACGCTAGCATATCTAGGGGTAAAGAAATTTGATATCCACAAGTCACTTTCACATGATTCAGGAAAATAATGTATATACATATAGAGAATGAAAAAGAGCATAAATGGTAACATAAAAGGGACAAAAACAATCTGGATGAAAGGTAGGTAGAAGTTTATTATACTATCCTTGCAACTCTGCTAATAAGTTTGAAATTATATCAAAATTAAAAATTACACAAGGAAGGAAGGAAGGAAATGGGTTTATCCCAGTAATGAAAAAGTGGTGTAATACTGACAATTCACCATATTAACAGACTAAAGGAGAAAATCCCATGATTATCTATACAGAACAAGAAGAAAAAAAAAAAAGATTGGACAAAATCCAACACTCACTCATGAAAAAAATGTCTTAGGAAACTACGAATTGATGGAAACGTCCTTAAAAATGGATGTGTCTACCAAATACTCACATTTAATATCATTATTTATTTGTTTCTAATCTATTTTATTATTTATTGTTATTCAGTAATGCTACATTTGAATGGGTAGCAGCCTGCTTTTCTTTAGCACAGATTACAAACTTTGTTCTGTAACAATTCAGTTGTCAGCTATGATGATCACTGATCCTCCTTCATGGCCCTCCCCCACCTTTGGGATGACTACCAACAGGGACAGGTTCCATGCCACTCCACACGGCAGCACAGAAAGTGGCTGCAAATTGCATTTTCTTGTCTTTTCATTCTTTTTATGGTACATTTTAAAAAGTTAATTTTAATAAAGACACATTTATTTTAGGGTTTATAATTTTTACATTTTAAGAAACCCTGAGATGATAAAAATATCCCATATTATCTTCTGAAAGCTTTTGGATTTTCTTTTCACATTTAATGTCTTTTATCCATCATGAGTTAATTTTTGTGTATGGTATAGAGCAACTATTAGAAAGTAATAATGTTTTAAAAATACCATTTATAAGAATATGAAAATGAATATATGTATGTATATGCATGACTGGGACATTGTGCTGTACACTAGAAATTGACACACTGTAACTGACTATACTTCAATTTAAAAGCATACATAAAATAAAATAAAATAAAAATACCATTTATAACAGCAAAAAAAAAAAATCAAATATCTAGAAACAAATCTAATGAAATATATTCAAGACCTCTACAGGAAACCTTAAGAGTAATTAAAGAATAATTAAAGAAATTAAAATAAATCAACAGACCCATGTTTATGGATTGGGAAACTAAATATTGTTAAGATATCAATTCTCCCCCAAATTGAACTATAGATTCAAAGCAAGCTAATTAAAAAAACGCCTAGTAAATTATTTTGTGGAAATTGACAAGCTGTCCTAAAATTCATATGTAAATTCAAAGAACCTAGAATAGCCAGAGAAATCTTGAATAACAAAAAGTTATAGGATTTACAATACCAGATATTAAGACTTACTATAAGGCTACAATAATTAAGACAGTGTAACATTGACAGGCAAATAGATTAACGGAACAGAGGAGAGTCCAGAAACAACCCATACACAATCACCTGACTTAAGAAAAACACACAGCTGTAATTCAGCGGGGAAAGGATAGTCTTTTCAATAAATGAGAAACACAAAACTTGACTTTTACCCTACACCATACATAAAAATTAATTTGAAATGGATCATATACCTAAATGTAAAAGATACAGTAATAAAATATCTAGCAGAAAATATAGGAGAATATCTACAAGATTTTGGGGTAAGCAGAGGTTTCTTAAACCAGGACTCAAAGGGCACTAACCAAAACAAAAAGACAAAATGAATGTCAAGAAAATTAAGAACTTCCATTTATCAAAAGACACCATTAAAATAATAAAAAGATAAGCCACTATGTATATATATATTTAATATAGGATTCTTATCTAGAATATATAAAGAACTGCTACAGATTAATAGGGAAAAAACCAGACAACCCAATAAAAAATAAGGAAGAGTTAGACACTTTATAGAAGATGGTACCAAAACAGCCAATAAACGTAGGAAAAGATGCTTGACATCACTGGTGATCAAAACCACAATGAAATACCACTGTACACTTACCAGTTTGGCTAAAATTAAAAATCCTGACAATACCAAGTGCTGGTGAGATCACAGGACAACCAGAAGTCTGATGTGAATATAAACTGATACAACCACTCTAGAAAACTGTTTGGCACTGCAAAACACACATATACCCTATTCCAGCAATTCCACTCCTGGAATATATACCCCAAAGAAATGAGTGTTTTTGTCCATCAAAAGACATACAAAAATGTTCATAACCACGTTATTCACAGTAGGAAAAAAAAAACTGGAACCAACACAAAAGTCCATCAATGGAGAATTAGCAAATAAACTGTGGTGTATTTGTACAGTAACACACCGCACAGTAATACAAAAGAGTGCACCACTACTACCGAAAGGTTATGGATAAATCTCACTAACATAATGTGGAGTGAAGAAAAACGGACAAAAAAGGGCACATGCTGTCTGATTCCATTTACATCAAATTCAAAGTCAGACAAAACTAATCTATGGTGACAGAGGTCAGAGTAGTGGTTACCTGTGGGGGCACTGATGAGAGGCACCAGGGAACTCGCTATGGTACTGTAGGTGTTCTGTGTCTTGACCCACTGGTAGTTACATGGGTGTATATATACACACAAATTTCAGCAAACTGTATATTTACAATTTATTTTCTTTACTGCATGCAAATCATACCTTAATTTAAAAAATAAAAGTAAGTTAACTATGACCATAGAAAAGTTATTCCTAGTATTTTTGTAATATTAAAACAAAGCTCAGACTTAAGAACTTGGAGGTAGAGAAAGGCCGCGGAGCAGCTCGCCCCCACCTCCGGCCCCGTTCAGTTTTACGCAGTGACAGGTCCAGGCTTTGCTGTCTGGACGCTAAAGCCCACTGCCTCCTCTTGTCCCACACTATGGCTCCAGGATGCTGACACTCCTAATGCCATTGGCCCCTCTCTCCTAAACCTCCTGAAGAGAGACTACAAATGTCCTCTTCTGCCAGTCTTTGAAAACAACTAAAGAATACCCCTGAAGGGAAGGGTCCAATCAGTACAAACTCAAGACACACAGAGGCTCTGCTAAGTTCAAATTCTCAAGCCTGTGGAGCTGTTACGCAGCATCTTCTTTGTGCAAGGACCCCTCCAGATTCTTGGGATACACCAATGCACAAAACAAAGGTCTCTGCTCCTGTGGACCTTACATTCTATCATGGGCATTTGGCTTACCAACACAAGTAAATTACGTGGTGTGTTAAAAGGTGACAGGAAGCACGTAAAAAGGACAATGAAGAGTAGGGTGAGGGCATAGGGAATTCTGAGAGAGGGAAAGGATTTGACTATTTCAAATCATGTGAAAAAAATTATTACAGGATTTAAAATATTTATTATGGAAAATTTAAGATTTTCCAAGGGCTATCCACAAAAGAAGTCACTGATTCCTCCTGGGAATAGAAATTCCTTGTGGTCAAGGCCACCTTTGAGACTCTAGGGTCCTGTCCCTAGTGATTAACCTTCTCTGATGAAGTTTAAAGTGATATATAAGACCCAAAACCTGGCTTAAGCCAGGCAAGGTAGGCCAGGCCTCCTTCATGCCATTTCCCATTTTTCATAAAATCTAAGTGGGTCCCGTCTCTCAGAACTGGACTATCTGCAGATGGTGATTAGCCAGAGAACTGTGTGAATATCCAGCCCCACGTGATAAACAACAAACTATGAGGATGAGCCACGAGCAAGAGGCAAGTACAAGGCAGGGCCCTCCAGAGCCCTAGGCAGGGGGCATGTGCCACAGACACAAAGTAGGCATACAAAGGAAGGACTCCTCTACCAGCCACGGTGGCTTGCCAAAGGTTCCAGACAGATTCAGAGATAAGTCCAGCAGCATGAAAGATCAGGATTCCAACTCTCAAATCCCCTAATGCTCCTGGCACAAACAACTGAAAAAACAGACACTGTTACATTCCTTCTCCTCTCTGCTCCAAGGCCTTAGGGAAAGGCTGAGTCCAAGTGTCTGCCTACCTGTTATAATCCATCCACCCAGAGCAGAGACTGCTGTTACTGGACTGGACAAGGGCTCTGAGCCAAGTGCAGAGCCCAGAATACACAGGGAAGCTTAAGCCAAGAGAAGGCTGAAACCCTGGTGAGTGCATCTGGGAGAAAAAGTTCATGATAAACTGGAGTCTCTTACCAGATGAAGGATGGATGTGCAGAGATACAGGCAGCGACGGAGCAGCCGCAAAGCCTTGTGGTTCTCCTTGACTAGAGCCCGCTGCAGGTCCAGCAGTTCGTAGCACCGATCTGGTTCGTGGGGGAGCCAGGGCACAGAGTGCAGCTCCTGCAGAAGCCTGGAATCAAGGGATAAGCTGGTCAGAGCTAACAACTCTGCCCTCTCTCCTTGGACACCTTTGATGTCTTCCCAGCCCAGCTCACCTGAGAGTGAGTTAAAGTTTAGAGAGGTTATAATATTCCCAGTGACCAACAGTGACAGCTTCCTCCTGAGAGGTCTTTGGAAGAGTTCAAGCCCAGGAAGTTTCTGGCTGGGGAATTCTTTGGGAAAGGCCTGGGGTATGTGAAAATGTTCACACTGAGTAGCTTTTCTGCCAGAAGATAGGGTCAAACAGATCCCAAGGTCTGACTGAGGAGACACTGCAGAGACTTCTTCCTTGGAACTGGGGGAGCTGAGGGCCCTAACAGTCTAGATGGACAGGTAGGTTTTAGAATCAAAGGTGATGAACCCCAACTTCCCTATGGGCTGACCATCCCAGGGGAAACCCACTTCTGTTATACATTCTCCCCTACAAACACCCTGAAAAAGCCACATCTCCACACATCCTTGAAAAAACGAAGGACCCCTAATAAGCAGAGGATGATCATAACAGGTGTCATTTATTCAGCACCATGGCGGCACTGAACATGGTACTTTATAGTCACATTCTCATTTAATTCTCACTACCACTAGGTAGTAGCAGAAACCTTTCTCTCTCGTTTTCAGGTCAGGAAACTGAGGCTCAAAGAGTAAAGTCCCTTGCTGGTATTCAGGACTTAAGTTCAGATCTGTGCAGCCCAATTATGCTATGATGATTAAGCTAGACTGGAGGATATCTAGAGTGAAGGTTGTAAACTGGTAGCCCATGGGCCAAATTCAGACTGAAAAGGTTTTCATATGGACCACTAACACTTGGCCAGCACAGTGTTTTTATAAAAATCCGAGCTAACCAGGTAAAATTAAGAAATTTTACAAAATGTGGATTTCCAGGTCATCCTGAAAAAATAATGTGGGTGACACGCTGGACCTATATTCCCAATGGCAACAGTCGATTGGAACTGAGTAGTGTGTTCCGTTTAGGTGCAATCTCCAACCTGACTGCAGTCCCATACTCCCTAAAGTCTTGAACTCAACCCACTGCCTTTCTTCCATTGTTCCTCCTTGGGCCCCATAGGTGTCTGAGTTTGCAACTCCTATCACAGAAGATAACTGGAGTAGCTGAGGAGCTGTGCAGAGAAAGTAAGAAAGTACTAAAAATAGGAGTAAGGTTTTCTCAAAAAACAAAACAAAACAAAACAATAATCCAAGCAATGCCACTGAAAGAGCAGAGTTTAGATGGAAATACCTGCATTACAGCCTCAGATCTGACACTTAATAATTGTATGATCTGGGGCAAGTTGATGGAGAAATACATAATTACATAGATATGTTCACAATATATCATTCAGAGAAAAGACCTGGTTAGTTAACGGTATGTGCACTATGATCACATTTGTGTATGTGACGGAAAAAAAGACTACAAGGATAATAGGTAAACAACAAGGACCTACTGTATTGCACAAGGAACTATATTCAATTTCTTGTAATAACATTTATGGAAAAGAATCTGAAAAATACAGATAGATACACATATGTATATGTATAACTGAATCACTTTGCTGTACATTTGAAACTAACATTGTAAATCAACTACACTTCAATAAAAAACAAAATTAAAAAAAGACTACAAGGATATGCAACAAAATGTTTGTCATGGTTATGTGCAGACGGTAAGATTAAAGATTTTTTCCTTTGTGCTTTTTCGTATTTTCCAAAGTTTCTACAATGAACCCGTTATTACTTTCTGTAAACTAATTTTTGGAAGTCCAGTGAAGCTGTGTTTTGAAGACCTCACCTGCTAATATGCAGAAGCCCAGCTCCAAAGTGGGGCACAGCAAGGAGCAGATGCTTCCCTAGGAAGGTCCGGCACCGGTGCAGCCTCTGCAACTTCACGCTCTTCTTCCAACTACGGATCGGAGGGCAGTGACAATGTGCTGTTGCTCTTTGTGACACTTCTTCCCAAATCCCATACCCATCGCCACCTACCAGGCCAAGGCCTTGCGTAAAAGGCAATACTTGAAGAATGGGATGAACTGGAGCTGTTGCCAGAGGACAGAGTGGTGGTGCCAGGTACCCAGCGTCATCGTCTCACTGCCCTCCTCGGGATGGACGTGCAGGATCCCGAAGGGAGAGAAGATGTAGTGCTCAGGATTCACCTTGTCGGGTGGTACCACCGTCAGGCTGTAGGGCCTTTAAAAAAGAGCACAGATCAGTGGGAGCCCTGGAAACTTGTGCAGACTCCAGGAAGGGACAAAAGAAGGCCAGGAGGGGGAAAACAAGGAGGCAGGAATGAAAGCAGGAGAGAGTGGGAGGAGGGGGAACAATCAGAATGATCTTCAAACCAGAAAGATGGAATAAATATTAGAAAAAAGGAAACCAAAAATTGGTGGGGAGAAAAAAAAAAAGCCCCCTAGCCAGTTCCAAGAAGTTCCTATCTCCAGACCCAAATAGCTTACATTCCATCAAATCTAAGATGCCACCAATTGTAAGTTGCTGCATTTTTTTATGAAATCACTAAAGTAAAAAATGCTGCCAATATGATACTCCAGTACTGCTAATACGATACAATTTGTAAGATGCATCACAATTTCAGAGATGTTGAAAAATGTGCATCCTAGAAATTATAAAATATGTATATCCCTAGATGCTGAAATAACATGCAGGGATAATCGGGAAGTGCTGTTTGGAGTAACTGATGAGGAAAAGCAGGGGCAACTAGAAGACCAGACACAGGCCAATAAAGAGGAAAACTGCCACCTAGTGAACCAGACAGGTACCTCCAGAGCCATCTTAAAATCCTACTAAGGTCTCCTACTTCAGGGAAATGCACCTATATCCCACGTTAAATACAATTAATATGTAACTATATAATAGTTGTATCTAGTTGCAGTAAACTGTTTGGAGTAATGCTATGTTTGAGCACATTTAATAAAGCATTTTTTTTACTTTTCTTTTCATAACTTAGAACCAGTAATATTTTTAAGCACTAAATATATTTTTAAGTCCTTTAAAAGCTGTGTGTCCCAGGTCCCATGCATATAATGCCTAAAGGATAAAATGGTCCTCCTTCAGCTCTTCTCTCTCTCAATTTTTTAGGATATGTTACTAAGCAAATGACTTGAAAGCACTTAGATGGATAACAGAATAAAGTCATATGAAAGCCTTATTTCATTTCTGACAGTGACTAGATCTTCTCAAGTACTATTATCCCCAATTTACAGATGAGAAAACTGAACAAAGAGAAGGCATAACTTTACATAGGGCAACTAAAGGAAGAAGATAGGATTTAAAACCAAGTCTACCTGATTCAAGCCCTCTCTCTTAACCACTGGGTCACTAAGCTTCCCACAGGATAGCTACCTACCCTAGCTGAGCCCTGACTCTCCCCAGGGGACACTCCTTTCCCTGTGACCTTCTTAATAGGGGCGACTCTTTCTGTACAGGGCCAGGCATCAGGGACCGTTCTCCCCGCTCCCACTGGCCACTGCTCCTGCTGGGGATATTCATTTTTTCTACAAACATGTATTAAGCCAAGCACTGTCAGGTGCTGAGGATACGGCAGGGAACAAGAAAAATCTGGTCCCTAATTTTATGGAGCTCAGTTAAACCATTTATCAGCCACCCCTTCTGTCCAAGTGCTATGATGGGAGACGAGGACATAAGAATAACTACTACATAGTTGTCCTCAAAGAGCTCAGATCAACTGGAGTAAAAAGGGATGCCAGAGAGTAAACAGGGCAAGTCACGATCTTCCTGAGTCCCAGACTCATATATTCAAGACTTCCAAAACATCGCAAACTCTATGTCATCTGAGTACCTGAAACACAGCAAGTTCTATGCTAAACTCATCATTAATTCCCCCCAAATTTGTTCCCACTTGTGGTAGTTCATCCTTTCCTTCTCCTTCATTCATTCAACAAACGTGGCTGTGTTCCTACTCTATGCTAAACTGTTCTAAGCCCTGAGGATACATTCATTGCTAAATATAACAAACAAAAAATCCCTGCCCTAGTAGAGCTCTCATTCTACTGGAGAAGACAGATAATAAACGAGGAGCGGGGAGAGCAGGAAAAGGGAGACTGGCAGTGCCCGGGGAGGAGGGAATGCAAGTCTAAATGGAGCTGGTAAGGGTAGGGAGGTGAGAGCAAAGACTCTGAAGAAGTAAAGAAATATATTCCTAAGTATGAATCAAAATCTAGGACAAATACAAGAAAACTCTGATAAATGCAAACACACTGCAAAAACCTGTTATATGGCAAGTAAGTAAAGTGAAACAAAAAAACACCAGGCTTCTACTTTTGCTGATGGTGCACTAGAATTATGGACCAACACTCCCACTTGAGACCAACTGAAAAAACTGGGCAAAATATCTGGATGAAATATGCAAATCATCAGAGAACCCACAAATTAAACCCCCTGGGCTTCCAGCTGGGACCCTGGTTATAATACAGGTGGAACCAGAAGACACCTCCCTCCTTGGTGTGGGTCCTAAGCTGCAACGTCTGCTCTTCAGCTTTCTGAGTCTGTCGAAAGCTCACTTCCTCTTCTCCGACTTTTGGGAGCATATAGTAAAACTCATGCACCTCTGCCTCTCCTGCAATAGAAAAGCAGCACCAAGTGCTGCTTCTAGACTCCCTTCACTGGGTTCCTTCTTTGGCAGATGTTGGTCCTGTAATTACTCACTGCCTTTCTAGTTCTCTTCCTCATGGCTTCTTGTCTGTGTGCCTAATTATCTTTGATTGTGCTGCTTCTCTGATTATGACTGAGCTGACAGTTGAAAGCCCTAAGCTTGTAGCTTTCTTTCTTGTAAGCTCTCCACATGGTCAACAGGCACCCCATCCCACCCTGCTACCATCATGATCACCCACCGCTGGGAGGTCAAGTGCAGCAGCCACGAGGTGTCAGTAGGTAGTTCACCACCTTCAACCACGTGACAATTTAATTGTGATGCCACTACAGGTGACAGGTTCCAAGTATACTATTTCTTGTTAGCAAGGATCCCAGTACTGTCCAGGGCCAAGGACGTTACCAAACCAATATCAGAACCCCATCTTTGAGGATTGTTTCCTGGGACCACTCATGATACCAAGGACGATTATCGGAGTCCAGTCAGGAAAACAAACTGTATTAGGCATTTCAAGAAAGTAAATTTAATAGAGAAAATATGTTCTAGACAAGGTGTCAGAGGACACCTAAAAAGCAAAAAGGGAATGCTAAGGGAGCACAAAGGCAATAGCTGCAGGGAATGGACGCCAGCCCCACAACTAGAGGAACAAAGGAAAGAAGTTCGGGTTCTTAGAAGCAATGGGCTGGGAGGAGTGGCCTGTAGCGCTGGGACTTGGATTTGTAAGAAGGAGATGCTGCCTGGCTGGTACTGGTATCTAAGGAGTTTGGAGGGGGGGCCTTGCAGAGTTGTGACTCAGAACTCTGACAAGAAGGTGCTACCCAGTTGGCATTGGTTCCTTCCAGGATCATGAAGTGGTTGATTCAGAAAGTGCCTGCTGCTGCCAGGGTGAAGGACCATTTCTGAGGCCATGACAGGAAGAGCAAGTAAAGGAAGGACAGAGTCCCTTCTCCAGTCTCCTTCTAGCACCCCCTATTACTAAAACCTAACAGGAAGTGAGCTGAAACGGAGAAATGAAATTTGCAGAGTCCCAGCCCCAGTATTACAAAGCAGAGGGAAAAGAGTAGAAATAGAGCCAAGAGACAATTGCTTAATAACTGGTACAATGCTCTCAGCGAACTTTTGTTAAATGAATTGATCAGTAAATCAATGGATGGTACAGATCATTAGTGCTACCTAAGTTCAGGACAAACTAGTCGTTGTACGCAGGAAACAGGGCCCCCTGGGAGTGTATATCAGATATTGCTTAAGAGTGTGGGCCTTTGAGTTAAGACAGTCCGAGGTTTAAGTCCTGTTTCACCACTTACTATGTGGCCTTGGGCAAGTTACTTAACCTCTATGCTTCAGTCTACTCATCTCATACATGGAAATAATAATAGTACCTACCTGTTAGGTAAGAATTAAATGACGCATGTACTTAGAAAAGCCTGATTAATGGCAATTGTTATTATTTCTGGGAAGAGAAGGGACTTGAATAGAGCTTTTAAAAATACTAAGATCTGGATCGAATGGAAGCAAGTGAATGGATGCCTCTTGAGTCATATGGAAGGAAGAGACTTGTTTTTATAGCACAGAGATAAATCTAGGACCAAAAAATGAAGTTCAAAGAAAGCAGATTTGGGTTCAGTCTAAGAACAGGACACCTTAGGAAACACAAAGCTTCCCTGACACTGTAAAGATTTAAACCCCTAATTCTTACACTAGAGTTAGAAGAGATCACCATTAAATTCCCCTCTGAGGCGATGACCAAATGTTTCCATCATTCTAGGGTAGAAGAAAGAAGACAGAGCAAAATGTAGGAAAGAATGACCAAGACCAAAAGCTATGAGAGCAAAGGGGAGCCAAGAGGAGGTGAAGAGTGGAGAGGAGGCTGAGGGGAAGGGAAGGAGGAGGCAACAGGGAGAAGAGCTGAAATGAGAAGGGAGAGAAGGGACAGCAGAAGCAGGTCTGGAGAGGAGGAAGAGGTGGAAGACAGCATAGGACCAAGTCTGGGAGTGGGAGGAGCGGGACAGGGCTCTGGACACAGGCTTTCACCTAAAGTAGCGGCTGGGAGCCACATTGAGATAGAGAAAGTGGACCTTCTTCAGGTATCTCTCTGTCTTCATTACAGTCACTATCTGGCTACCCAGAAGAGAAGTCTGAGGTAAGAAGCCAGTGCTTCTTTTCTGGAAGGTCTTCTCCCTGGGAACTTCAGAGTCAAGCAGAGACCTGCAGGATAAAAAATCAGGAGAGAAGAGGTAGAGCAAAGCTGTCAGGTTGCCACTGCTGACCAGAGAATGAAGGAGCTAGATCAGGAGTCCGAGAGGACCTGACATAGCCTAGTCAGAGTTTGTCAACCACCTGCACCAAAAGGAGCTCACATACTGAGCAAATCCAGTCAGTCCATGAGGTGACACAGTCAGGCAACTATATTCACACACACCTGTAAGTGAACAATCCCTCCCTTCCTGATCAATGAATAATCATTCTGGATTGACTGTGATTACTATGAAGTCGATGTTACAAAATACTGAGTAAAAATAATGGGAATACTTTGCTGTCCCACTCATCACCTTGCAAGTCCACAGTCCTGGACTTCTCCTCTCTGGCAACCTTCCTAACCTTCTAGATGTCCTATCTATTGCTCCCATTATATCTGCCCTCCAACCCTGTGTGATCTCCGCGCCTGTGACTTTTTCTTGCTCTTCCTCCATTATCACCCACCTTCCAACTTCACATCCTTTTCTTTCCAGCCGGGATCCAGTGATGCCTCCTTTAGCCCCCTCCAGCCTGCACTAGTACTGTCAATCTTCCTACTCTCCTACCACACCAATCAACAAAATTGATATTAAAATTAATTACTTAAGAAATCTAAAGTTAATTATTTGGACTAATAATTCTGATTAGACTGAACTCAGAGCACAAAAACAGACCAATAAAAAGACTCTCTGAATAATTAAACTCAGACTTAACCAGTCAGAGTATACCAGTGTCATAGTATAATTGGCCCAAACCTTGATCAACAGAACAAGTTAGCTCAGGGATAACAGTGCAATCCCATTCTAAAGCTCACATTGAAAGTAGGGTTTACGATCTTGATGTTGGATCAGGACATCTTAATGGTGTAACTGCTATTAAAAGTTCATTTCCTCCATAATTAAAGCCCTACATGATCTACGTAGGTTCAGAAGATCTTGGAACCAGGCATATTAGCTCCTCTATAGACTTCTGGTAGCTAGTCTCATCTGTGGGCTCACTCTGCTCTGATGTCTTAGCACAAGTCCTCAGGCAGCTACCTCTTGCAGTCTCTTCAGCCACGATTCCAGGCCTCCACCTACCTCCACCCCATGTCCAGCCCTGCTGAGCTCCCAGTCCCAGCCCCTTCCCTGCCTCCATCCCTGCCCAGGGAAAACTGAGGCTCTCAGCCATGAACTAACTCATTCAAGTTCTGCTGCCTCCGCACACATGTATCTGTACATATTCCCATCCTGATCTCGTCCCTGAATTTGAGAGGAAGGAGTGACTTTCTTCTCTGCGAGGCTAATTCCTCCATTTGTGCTCTGGATCCCTTTTCCCCTCTTCATGATGTATTTTCAATTTCTTCTTCTTCAGCTGTTAGCCTATATTTAGTCATTCACTCTACAAATACTTACTAAGCACCTACTTCTCAAGCACTGTCTTAAGGGCTATGAACATCTCTCCATTTTTTTCCTTTTTTAGAATCATGCTCAGCCATCAATATTCTTTCAATCTACTGTCCTAATCTCTCTTTCCCTTTTAAACCAAGCTTCATGAATAAACAGTAAAACGTGATTTTCAGTTCTTCATCTTCCATTCACTCCTGAACACACTACAATCTGCCTTCCTCCTCACAAAGCTTCACTGAAACCACTCTCACACCAACCTCTTCCTTATTGCTAAGCCCAGCATTTTTCAGATTTTTCTTATTTGCCTCAGTAGCATTTAACACTACTGACTGCTCCCTCCTCCTTCCCTCCACCCTACTTTTTTAATGCAGGTACTGGGGATCAAACCCAGGACCTTGTGCATGCTAAGTATGCACTTTACCACTGAGATATACCCTCCCCTCCTGCTCTCTCCTCCTTGAAATTTTCCTCTTATTTTGCCTCCCAACCTGCAAGATATTTTGCTAATCCTAATCTAAACTCAAACTCTCCTGATGTGCTTTCCCCTAACTCTGATGTGTATACATACACACACACACACACACACACACACCCCAGAGCAGCTGCCAGAGGAAAGACAATATTCTTTGATTTTATAGCACTTAACACAAATTGTAATGATATTTTATTTATATCAACTTACTTAACATCTATCTCCCTTAACTAAGCTGTTGTAAAACCCCAGGGAAGAGACTGAGTCTGTTTTGCCATTTCTGTATCCTCAGCATCCAGCAGTTTCTGATCTACATTAGATATACTATACTTTTTTTTTTACTTTTTTTTTATTGAGTTATAGACATTTTACAATGTTGTGTCAAATTCCATATCTTATACTTCTTGAATGAATGAATGCCAAGGAAGCCAGTTCTGGAGAACATGGTGCAAATTAAGCTACATTAGTTAGGCCTCAGAGGTTTATTGCCAGCTCCAAAGAAAGGGCAAAGAACTTGACTCCTTTCCAACATCTCAGCCCATTCTCACTTCAGTTAGGTTCCTGCAGGAAAAGAAACTTATACTCAGGGCCTGGGGCAGGTCTTTGAAAAAGGAGGGGTCTGCTGGGGTTACTGAAGGCATACATTGTTGGCACTGGCCACCTTCCATCAGGGCCCCAGGGGCCTGCCTATCTGTCTACCGTCAAGGCTCTAAGACTTCAGGAAAAACTTGACCCATCCATGCATTTAGAGCAAAAATTGAGGAAGCCAAGCTTGATTTAAGGTAAAACTACCCTTCTTCCCAGACAGTGAATGAGTCACAGACAAACTGGCCAGAGGACAGGGAGAAATTCTAAGACTAGAATTAGAGAACTCTCAGAAGAGAGGGTCTCTGTAGGCATTCTGAAACCCTGAAGAGAGCAATGAGAGCCAGATTAGGGAGAAAAATCATAGCTCCAGGGGCTAGGATTCCGACGCTCGCAGGGCAGGAAGAAGACTCTAGAAGGGTCAGAATTAAAGTCTCATCTGGTAGTGCTGCTAACTCTAATCTGCCTTTGGAGCTGGCTTAGCTCACACAGACATGAATGGGAAGGGCCTTCAGACAAGCACTCACTAGGAGCAGCCCAAGGGAAGGACCTGGACCCAGCGTCCAGCACCCAGCACTAGGTAGGCCCAGAGGCAAGACAGGGATTACAAACGAGTGAGAAAAAGAACTAAGCACTGTCTGCAAAAGAAGTGTAGAAACTCTGGAAACTCAAGGTTTTTTCTGAAGCTTTGGCTTCCTCATGGTTGACTTTTGATTTTCATGAATTTCTGCACTTCCTTTTGGGGATTAACACTGAGAACACTGGGTTCATTCTGCAGACAAAAAGGAAGCAAGAAGTAGCCTCACACCAGCTTGGCTCGGGGTCAGGCTAATCGCTAACATCAATTATGAAGCTGGCTCTAGACATCCAAGTGACCTGAGAGGCACCCATGAACTGGCTTCTTTCTCTCCTTTGCTCAAAGCCCCAGATACGGTCCCTCACTTACTTAGTCTCTCTTCTTTCAACGGGCTCCTCCTCTCCGTTGCCAGTGTCACTGCTTTCATACTGTACAGGGATGTCCGTCGCAAGTGCCAAGGGCAGGAGGTTGAGGCCATCTAACCACTGGGCCTCTTCCAGGGCCATCTCGGCACCAACGATACCCAGGCTGTGCTGTAGCTCAGGCAGTGTCAGTGGTCGCAGCCACGTGGACAACTCCTCATCTACGTGCTGCCCTCCCCAACAAGCCTGCACAATAGGGCAGGCTGGGCGTGGAGTCCTACGATGGAACCTCTGCTTCTGGGGACAGCAGTCAACATGGGAGGTGCCCTCTAACAAAGAGGTGTCTCGGGGAAAGGCCTGGTCTATGGCAACTAGCAGGTCCAGCTGGAGCTGGGACTTGACCCAGGGTGCCCAGCGGTACAGCTGCTCCAGGAAAGGCAGCAAATCAAGGTGACCGACAAGCAGTGCACGATATGGAGGGAGCAGATTCAGCACCGCAAGCAGGTAGTACCATGCGTCAGGGCTGCCGTCCTGCAGCACAGCTGAGAACAGAGTTCGGAGCTCAGCTACCAGGAGCTCCAGGACCGTAGGCCGCTCTGACCGAGTCACGGCTGCCTTCAGGCACTGTCTCTGTTTTACCTGACGGGGCCAGGGCTGCTCTCCTTTGTCTTGGATACCTACAGAGTGCCGAGATTCAAGGGCTTCGGATGACACCTCTTCACCTGAGACCAAGAGGAGCCAGGCATTCAGCTGCTGTCGAATCGACCATGCCCACTGCTCAGGATCCGAATGCCAGTTCCATGTTCCTCGTGGCTGGACCTCACCTGCTTGGCCCAACTCAGGAGAAGGGCAAGAGAAGAGGGTTTAGGCTCTAGGCAGGGTCAAGGGGTTAGGGTGAAGGGGAAGGGAGGGACTTCAGACGGGGAAATAAATGGATGGAGCTGCAGGGGAGAGCCAGACCAGAGACCCTCAACCCTCCCTACAGCTTTCCTAAAGACTGGTAAGCACGCCCAGGACAGAGGTAGGGCCCTCCCCGCACAAAGTTCCTTCCCACTGCCCGGGACAATGTCCCCTCACCTGGCCTAAGGGGCACCGGAGGCAAAGGAAGGGAACAGAGATTGACCTGCTGCTGAGGGTTCATGGGGATGTGCCTGTTGGAGAAATGGATGATCGAAGACTTGGGTCCAACCACAGAGACTGGCATACAGGTGTGATCACTTGTGGAGGCAAATCGACACACACACTGAAAGGGGCTCACTCAGAGGACCTCAGAACAGCAAGGAACTGTCACTGGGACTAGAGCCTGGCGATCGCCTGAAGGGGAAGAACAGGTAGTCACTCAGAGGCAGCAAAGCCCTAGTCATCTGCCCATGCACTGAGGTGGGTGGTTAGACAGAAAGTAGAGGACTGGGTTCACAGAACTACTTGGTTGGATGGAGGGGCGAGGGAGAGGGCGGAGAGGACCAGGTGGGGAGGAGGGGGAGGATCTGTGGGAGTGTGGGAGAAGGGGACACTCCTGGGACCAGTAGTGAAAGTGGGGGAGGAGGGCGAAGGGAAGCGGATCCCCAGCAGCGGACTCACCGGCAGCTCCATCCCCTCTCTGCTGTTAGAACGGTTAGAAGAGGCCGGTTAGAAGAACGGTTAGAAGAGGCCGGTTAGAAGAGGCCGGAGCCTCTGCTGAGAGCACCCGCGGAGCCAGAAAGGGGCGGGGCCAAGGGAGAAGGGCCTGGGAAGGGCGGGGCCCAGGCCAAACTTGTCGGCTGTGCGCAGGCCTTGGGAATAAAGGTCTGCCGGGTTGCGTCTGGAAAAGAGGCACACGGTTGACTTGGGAAAGTAGCAATCCTGAGAGCGTCGCGGGCAGGTATAATCCATGTGCCCGTTTACCCAATCACGGAGCGTGTAGGCGAGCGCCGGGCACCAACAAGCTGTCTTTGGGACCCCCTCCCCCGCCAACACACACTCTCAAACATCCACCTCATCTCCCCCAAACCCAAGTAAGACAAAATCCTGGGTCACCGGGAGCTCAAAATCAAGGGTAGGGGAGCCTGATGATTTAAAAAAACAAAAATTCAGCGTATGATGGAGTCCCACCTCTGCTTTGGATATCTGGTAAGAATCCCCAAATTAAAAATGTAAAATGTCCAAAACCAGACTCCTAACTGTCTCCCCACCAAAACAGAAAGGAACCTGTTCCTTTCACGGTCTTCCCCATCTCAGTAAATGGTAAGTCCATTTTTCCAGTTGCTTGGATCAAAATTTGGACTCCCCACCCTGCACACACACATTCCATATCTAAGCTTTAGCAAATTCTGTTAAGCAACAGCTTCAAAATATATCCAGAATCCAACTATTGCTCACTACCTTAAGAGCTACACCTTGGTCTAAGCTACAACCACCTTTCACCTGGATTATCCCATAACCTTCCTACTGGTCTCCATGCTTCCACCCTTCCCCCTACAATCTACTCCTTCCAGAAAAGCCAGTGACCCTTTTAAAATACAGGCAGATCCTATCACTCCCCTGCTCAAAACTCACTAATGCCTTATTATCTCATTCTCTCAGGAAAGCCGAAGTTCTGTGTGGCCTACAAGCTGCCATCTGACCCAAGGTGGCTGCTCCCTCTGTAACCTGTCCTACTCTCCCCTATTCACACCACTTCTATTGCCTGCATCCCACGGAGCACGCTCCCACCTCAGAGCCTACCTATAGTACCTACAGTTTTCTGTGGCTGTGTTACCGACTGTTACAAACTAAGCACCTGATTACTATCTCACAGTTCTGTAGATCCATGCCCAGCATGGCCTGACTGGGTTCTCTGCTCAGGGTACGATAAGCCTGAAATCAAGGTGTTGGCTAGGCTAGATTCTTGTCCAGAGGCTCTGGAGGAAAATCCTCTTTCAAGCTCATCCTTGTTGTTCGCAGGATTCAGTATCTTGCGGTTGTGGGACTGAGGTTCCTGTTTCCTCCTGGACATCAGCTGGGGGTCACTCTCAGGTCCTATAAGCCACCTGTCTTCCTCGCCATATGGCCCCTCCATCTTCAAACCAGCAACAGCACCTCAAACCCTTTTCATGCTTCGAAACTTTCTGACATTCTTTTCTGCAACTAGCCAGAGAAAACTTTCTGCTTTAAAAAAGTTCATGTGGTTAGGCCAGACCCACCCAGATAATCTTTCTTATAGTCAAGTATGCTATAAAATGTAACCTAATCACAGAAGTTAAACCTATCATATTCACAGTCCAAGGGATTATATGGGGTGTGTACATAGGGGGCAGAAAATCCTGGGCACCATATTACCATTCTGTCTACCATACATATGCTGTAATAACAAAAAGACCCCAAAATACAATGGCTTAACATGATAGCTTATTTTCTCTCTCACATAACTGTCCAAGTATAAGTACTCCAGAGGTAATATGGCTGCCTTTCAGTTGTGCTGCCTTCTCCAAGGAAATGGTCCTTGTCTTCAAAGTCCAAGAGAGTTCACCATCATGTGTATTGGGTTTCATCCCAGCTAGTGAGATGGGGTAGAGCAGAGAAGACATAGTCTTACCTTTCAAGGCAAAAACTGGCATTGCACACATCACTCAATCACAGGGACATACCTAGCTGCAAGGAAAGCTGCAACATCTGATTTCTATTTTCAGTAACCATGTGCCCAGATTAAAGTCAGGGGTTCGACTAGTAAAGGAAGAAGACAATGGATACCTGGGGACAAGCAGAGGCTTAGACCACAGTGAATACTCTTCTCCCAGATGTCCACTAGGCCTATTCCCTCGTTTCAAGTCCCTGCTCAGAGACCTTACTAGTGAGTTCTTCTCTGACTACCTACCATAAAATAGCAACCTTCTCCCCACCTTTCTGATCCTCCATACCCCGCATTATTTTTCTCCGTAGCACTTATTACCGCCTCATATCAATACTCACTTAGTTACTTATTGTCCATTTCTCCTGACTAGAAGTATAAGCTCCACGGTGGCAGAGATTCTGACTGCTCTCTGCTCTTCCCTCAGCCCTTAGTGCTGGGCACCATGAGTAGGTGATCAGAATGTATCTGTGGAACAGATGCATAAATGTACAGCAACTTTCGTTAGCCAGGAGGATGGCCTCTGGGAGTCAGACTGCCTGGACTGAACACCTGAGCCCAGCACTTGCTAGTTGTGGGATATTTTACTGCAGTTTTATTTTTTATTTTTTATAAAATGAAGATAATAATAGTACCTACCTTACCGGGCTGTCATGAGAATTAAATGAGTTAATGTACGTACAATGCTTGGAATAGAGGCTGGTAGATAAGCACCAGGTACAGTGGATCTGTGTGAGCTAGGTGTCTGTGCTGTTGTTTATGGCACTCTACCAAGAGCTGTGGACAAAATGGTGAACAAGACATAACAAAAGGGTTCAGTGAGGGCACAGATAAGAACTCTTCCTAGAAAAGGCAAGGAAGAGTCATAGAATCATAGTAGGCTCTAAAGTTTAAGGCCTTAAAGAACAGTTTTTTTCCAGTTATAAAATAAATAAGTTATGGGGACATAATATTTGGAATAGGGAATATAGTCAATAAACACTGTAATTACTTTCATTGGTGACAGATGGTAACTGGACTTATCATGGTGATCATCTCATAATGTATATAAATGTCAAATCATATGTTGTACACCTGAAACTAATATAACAATGTATGTCAATTATACTTCAACTGGGGAGAGGATATAGCTCAATGGTAGAGTACGTGTTTAGCATGTATGAGGTCCTGGGTTCAATCCCCAGTACCTCCATTAAAATAAATAAATATACCTAAGTACCTCCCACCAAACAAAACAAAAAAACCTAACCAAATAAATAAAATTTTAAAAATTATACTTCAATTAAAAAAAAAAAAACAAAAACAACAGTTTTCCAGACAGGCAAGGTCAAAAAGGAAATCTGTTCAGAAACTTCTACCGAGCCCTCAACACTACCTAATAACCTAATTATGCTCCTTTTGTCAGTTCACTCTCTCATTCTCTGCAAAGACTATTTCAAGCCTTCTGCTGCACTCTCATCTTCCATTTTCTTGTTTTACTCTCTGGTAACTTTACTTCCTACTTCAAAAAAAAAAAAAGATATCAGTCAGGGTTCCCCAGAAAAAGAGAACCAATATATAGAGAGAGACGCACAGAGAAGAGACAGAGATAGAGAGACAGAGAGGCGTTTATTTTAAGAAATTGGCTCACATGATTGTGGGGCTGGCAAGTCCAAAATCCTTAAGGTAGATAGGTCAGCATGCTGGAAACTCAGGCAGGAGTTAATGTTGCAGTGTCTTGAGGGAGAATTTCTTCTTCTCTGGGAAATCTCAGTTTTTGCTTTCAAGGCCTTCAGCTGATTGGATGAAGTCCACCCACATTACTGAGGGCAGTTTCTTTTACTTAAAGTCAACTGGCTGTAGATGTTAACCACATCTATAAAATACCTTCACAGTAACACCTCGATTATTAGTGTTTGATGAAATAACTGGGTACTGTAGCCCAGCCAATTTGACACACAAAACTAGCCATTACACAGTTATTTAAAAGGAATTCTCAGGGGAGGGTAAAGCTCAGTGGTAGAGTGCATGTTTAGCATGCACAAGGTCAGGTTCAATCCCCAGTACCTCCATTTAAAGGAAGACAGATAAATAAATGAACTCTCAACTTCCCAAAACCAAATCACAACTACTTAGATCTGATCTCATCCCTTCCTCCCTCCCTCCTGTTTCCAGTAAGAGTTTCTCCTCTCTCTTAAGCCAAGCTCTAGAACTTTGCTCTGGAAATACTCTCTTACCTTAATTTATCAGTAAGTATTTGTTGAGTATCACCTGTGTTGGGCATTAATTTGGGTGTCTGGTTACATCAGTGTACAAAACAATAACACTGACAAAAATTCCTGATTTATGGAGCTGACACTCCAGTGGGGGACACAAATAACAAGTAATAAAATGAATAAACTGTATAGTACATAAGAAGTGGCAGTGCTATGGAAAAAAGGGGATCAGGAATGTCTTAAGGGAGGACAGGTTGCAATTTTAAGTAGGATAATCAGAGTAAGTCTTAATAAAAGGTGGCATCTAAGCAAAGACATGAAGGAAAGGAGGGCAGCTCTTCCCCCTGTCTTTGCCTGATTAATTCTAATTCACCTTTGAAATCTCAGCTTCAAAATCACTTCCTCAGGGAAGCTCTCCTTCATCCCACATGCAGGTAAGTTGGCACTACTGTATATCCCCATTACAATGCACGTTTCTTCTTTGCGACGTTCATCACAGTTGTGATTACTTGTTCTATATTGACCATCACCATATCGAAGTTAAATTCCAAGAAAACAAGGATAGCATCTTTCTCATTCACCTCTATATCTGCAGGACTTAACGTTGGTAAAAGTCATTCAAATATTTATGAAATATGTAAATACATAGATGAATGTGGGGCATACCAAGAAAAGGCAAAACAGAGTCTGGAATTATTAGCATGATGAACACCACAAATAAACTGATTCTTTTATAACCAAGCATCAAAGAATAAAAAAAAAACTGGTTGAAGAGGAGGCCAGAGAAGTCATCTGGAACCTGATCAGAGAAGCCCCACTTGTGAGGCTAAGGAGTCTGGAGTCGTGGAAGACCTTATGTAGATCAGTACCATGGTTAAACGCATATTTTACAAGAATCACTCTTGGTTAGTATGGAAAATAGATTGGCAGGTGTCTCCCAATAGCCCTTCTCCTTTTCTTCCTTGAACCCAATTTTTAATTGAGTAAGTGACTGGTAAGAATAAAGATGATGTTCCCCAGCCTGCCTTGTAGCAAGATGTGAATGATCTGCTGTAGGTGGAGGTGTTTTAGGTGTTGACTAATCTGTGGATGTTTAGAGCAGAAGATACCAAAAAGTGAGATTTTGAATTAAAAACACCTCTATACCTCTAAATCACTGGCAAAAGGCCAAAGGTTAAATGCAGATTCATTTTGGTCTCTTCAGATAAAAAGCCTTCCTCTGATTATGCAAATAGCTGATTGAGCTGGGAGAAGACTGAACGATGTGCATTCAACAAAGATTTATCAAGCACTTTCATGTGCCAGGCACTGTGATAAGGATACAATGGTGAGCAATGCAGACAAGGACTCTGACCCCACGGGGTGTATAATTACCAAATGTACAAGTGCTACATGCCAAAAACATGAGGAATTATGGGAGCTGGGGTCTGGGAAGTTATTTGAGGAAACAGTATTTCAACTAAGTACTCCAGAATGAGTAGAAGCTCAGTAGGTCAAGTAAGGGGGAAAGCATTACAGGCCAGGAAACAGCAAGTACAAAGGCCCTGAGATGGACTAGTGTATGACAGGTTAGAGGAACTGAAAGGCCAGTGTGGTCAGAGCAGAGAGAGGGAGAGTGAGGTGTGGTTCAATTCAATTTAGTTCAATTCAACAAACAGTATTAACTGTCCAGTGTTGACAATCATTGATAAGATCAAGGTAGGACTGAGGTAGGCAGTGGCTAGATCACGCAAGATCTTGTAGGTCATGCGTAGAATGTCAGTTTTTAATCCTAAGAAGAATTGGAAGCTATTGCAAGGTTTTAAGCATCAGTTTGTCTCTTCTGGCCAATGGATGGAGACTAGGTTGGAGGGGTGCACAACTGGATACGGGAAGTAGCAGGAATTGGAATAATCCTGGTGGGAGATTGTGAAGATAAGAGAGGCAGCAGAATTTAGGGATTTTTAGAAATGTAAACGGATAGGATTTGGCAATTGAGTGAACGGGTAAGTAAGGTTTCTAGCTTCTGCAACTGGTTGAGTACTAGGCACAAGAGCAAAGTTTATGAGGAAACCTGCTGAGCTTGGTGGGATGTTTCTGAAACACCAAAGTAGAGATGTCAATCAAGCAGCCCAGAGGAGAGATCTGAAGGTCATTAGCAACTAAAGCTCAGAGTGGGGATGACACAATCACAGAAAAATTAGATTGAGAAAGAATGGGGCTTAGAGATACGTTTAGATTTAAAGGTTGGAGGCCAGTAAGCCTGCAAAGGAGCCTAAGGACTCCTGCAAAGGAGGCCAGAGGTTCTAGTAAAACCATGAGAGTGGAATCATAGACACCTATGAGTGCTGATGAGGAACTAGTCAATAGTACCAGCTGCCACTGAGAAGTGAAGTGGGCCGAGGAAATAAGCTGAGGGCAATAACCACTGGATTCAGGGATACGATGGTCACTTGGTGAGCTAGGGGGACCTCAGTAAGAACCATTTCAATAGACTAAAGGTTTTGTAGAAGTCAAAACAGACTGGGATGAGGCATGGGAGTGGAGAGGGCCAAAGTATTCAACTTTTCTGGGGGGAGAAGTTTAGAGGTTTTGAGAAGTTTAGCTACAAAATGGGGAAAAAACTGGATGGTAACTGGAGGCGAAATGAGGTAGAGTGGTTTGTTTGTTGTAATGAGACTTTAGCACGTTAAACACTGATGAGAAGAATTTAGTAAAGTGGTGAAAAGCCAGAGATCCCCAAAGAAGGACTAGGATTCAGAGCACAGGAATGAGCACTGACCTTAAGAGGGATGCTTGTCCTGTTTAGACAGGAGGGAAAGAGAGCACGGTAACAATGTAGGTGGGTGACCAAGCTTTGGGCTGCAAGATGTTGCAGGAGTTCCCAATGGACAGCTTCTACTTTGCCTATGAATTAAAAATAAGGGGACCTACAGAAAGTGAGAATGGTAGGAGTAATACGAGGCTTAAGAATATTGGTTTGAAATAGTCATTGCAGGGAAGAGGAAAGACGGCTAGAAAAATTAAGTGGGATTACAGGGGCCCAGACTCCATTTAAAGTTGATAACCATGAATTCATAGTGATATAAATCTGCTCTTTAGTGATTTTCATTGGGTGCCTTTTAGATGTCCAAATGTAGGCACTAATGTTTCCTTTTATCCAAGTCCAACAAAGAGAGGTGAGACAAGGAAATTAAGCCTATTCCAAGAGAATGACTAGACTTTAAACTTGATTGGAATCTAAAGATAAGGTGTTAATGGAAAGAAGGTAGAAGCAATGGCCTGAATGATCCCGTGAAATAAAAAAGTGGTAGAGGAACAGCTCAACAAACAAAGTGGAAGGAATACAGTCAGTGAATAAGATGCAAGTAAGTGTTTTGAAGATGGAGCAGTCTGGGTGGTGACAATGGTCAGGATATGACTAAGGGAATGAGTGGCTAAGACAGGGTGGAAATCTTTGGAGACTAGGTCAAGGAACTAAGAGACCAAAACATTGGAAAGACTGTCATTGTAACATTAAATTACCAAGAGGTGGATGGGAAGACCAAAGACTAGCTATCGAGAGGGAAGTAAGAGAGTGGCAGTTACTAAGGACAAGTTATGAGACAGGGTGATATAGCTGAATAGGCTCAAAGGAATCACTTTGCAAAGAAGTGGGCCACAAGGTCCACTAAAGTTGTTTAGTTCAAGTTGTGAAGCCACAAGGTCTGGAACAACCCTGTCTCCAATATGTGTTTGTGATAAAGGGATAAAGCTTTGTCAGTGTTTATCCTTGTGTTGTGCTTGGAACATCACATTGCTCTCATTATGCCAATGGCTAACACTTCCATAGTAAGTCCTGAGGGAGCCTTCAGTGACTATGGAAGACAGAACGAATAAGGTTTTTCTCCTAAGTACTGAACACATTTATAGACAGAGAGGAAAGAAGAGATGTTAGAGTTGAGGGACTAACTGGTGGACTAGACTAAGGGACACTTGTTTTCCCATGCCCAGCGACAGGCTGGGTGCAGATGAGCAAGCACAAATGAGCTCTGAAGTTCAAAGAACATAAGCTTTAGACTCAGATCTATGTTCCTAGTCCCTCTCCAGCAATTACTAATTATGTGACATGGAAACACAGATAATTCACAATGGAAGTTTATTGCAAGGATATAAACACAAATGTTAACGTGGAAGAATCCTCCCACCAGCAGCGCAATATCCCAGGTCCCCATCCCTGTCACTGAGAATTCAGTTCACCAGCTCTTTTACCTGCATTTGTATCTTCCAAGGAGAGGACTTTATTCCACCTCCCTCAATAGGTAACTGTATATAAGGTGGGCTCTCCTGGTACAACTGAATTCTTGTTTCCTCATCTGTTATATTGGGTAATACCAGCATCAGAACCCACACAAAGTGGGTGCTCAATAGATATTTTGAAAGGCAAACCTGGTATAGTAAAGGAAACATGGATTTTAAAGTCAGATCTGCATTTTCAGACAGGGTCTGCTACTAGAGAATTTCAACTTCCTGATCTGCCCAGGGGGGGAAAAACATCTGCTCTCTGGGTAGTTCTTAAGTTTCTGTTTTTGTTTTTTAGTTACTATTATGGGAGCCAATGTCTAAGAGCTTCCATTTCCATTTAAAAAATGAAACATGGTCACCTGATGGGGAAGAGCTGAGGGTGAGGTGGGGGATTAGGGAGAGCAGCAGTGAAGGTATAAAATAACTACTGTGGTGACTAAGAGAGCAAATAGACCAGGAACCCACAAAGGGTTGCTTAATGGTAGTAAGGGCTTGGTTGCAGCTAGAGATCTTAGTGGCATTCAATATATTTAGTGGCATTCAATATACAGCTGTTTTTCTCTAACAGTGTGAATGGAAGAGCAGCAAAGTTAAAACAGCTGGGATGATACAAAAAGGATGCAAGAGTGGAAAGAAAATTCGGTGATGGTGTGATAGGCCATTCAGACTGCTGAATACAGAAGTAAATTCAACAACGGGAAGGGCGATTATGAGGAAAGAACAGAGAGGGTGGAATGAGAAATCACAGAAGAAGCACAGTGGGAACAATAGGCGGCAGGGGGAGGAAGAGCTAGAATTAGGAGATTATAGACAAGTAGCAGACATTAAGGTAACAGTCAATAAGTCTTTAAGATTTTGCTTTCCTCCTTTTTTCCCCATAACCACCACCATCTACTTCTCCCTTGGGTTTCTCTCCCTCAAGTCTGTGTTGCAGAATACAGTTCCCCAAGTTTTCCCCTTTCTGACTGCTCCTGAAAACAAGCACACATACCTTCTTTGATAAAAGGTTTTACTGCTTATCCTGGAAGACAGAAAAGAGTAAGAAAGTAACAACTCAGGGAAATAGTTGAAGTTCCAGAACACTCCAGAATTCTTACAGGTTTTAGCTCTGTCTGAGGCTACTGACTTCCCAGGAGGTAGTGCCTAAAAGGCCTGTAGTTTCCTAATTTGTTGTTCCTAGATATCTCTTAAGTGAGCCATTTAAGTCAGATAGATTTAAGTTAAGGTCAGCTAGATGGGCAGAGCTCCCATTTTCTCTGTCATCTGGGCAGGAACCAACTTCCTGTTGCTACTGCCACAGGACCTTACTTTAAGCAGGTGTTTGGGAATGTTGAGGTTTACTTTCTACACATAGAAGGCAATTTCTCTGCTGCCAGGGCTGAAGCACTGACAGAATAAAAAGAATGGTGCCAATAAAGTGGGCAAAGCTTCCCTGCCCATTATATAAACCAAACAGAGTAAAAGCGGGTTTATTAGCTCCAGGAAAAGGAGCAACAGTACCCAGCTCTCAGGCAACCCCTCACTTTCTATACCCAGGCTGCACCTAGCCCAAGGTCCACTGGTTCCTTCAATCTGAGGGTCCATCCAGTGCCTCCCTTCCTGGGGTTGGGCAGGGCTAGCTGCCTGATGGCGAGGTTTCGGACTGTTCAGCAGCAGCACCTGGCACAGCTGAGGCAGCCTCGTAGTCGGCGATGCGGCGCTGTACCAGGGCAGGCATGAGCTGCACGTAAGCGGCCATGAGGCGGTGGTTGGAATGGATCAGCTTCCCAGCACAGCTGTGCAGACAGGCCTCCTGGAAGGAAGACCAAAGGTGTTCTGTCAGGTCCAACTCCTTCTTTCCCATCCCTCGCCTAGGCCAGGGCTAGAGGTCGGGGAAGCGCGGGGGAGAATCAAGTAGCCTGTGGTTAACTCTTGAGGACCGGGGGTAAGCTCCCTACTCAGTTCCCCACCTAACCTCCTCAGCATCCAGAGCTCGGTGGTGCAGGCTGGGCACGCAGCGCTGGAAGCAGAGTTCCGTCATCCGATTGTAGACCAACAGGAAGTCCCGCAGCTGGGAGGGAAGGGGACAAGGAATTCAGCGAAGAAGAGGACCGTATCTCAACTCAAGGCCGCACCGCCCGAGGTTCCCAGCACCGCGCACCAAGGCCCGACGTTCTCACCCCTCGGATGCCTGGCTCTTTGGGGTTCCCGCCACGCTGACAAGGATGCTAGGTAAACGTATGGCCCTATAGCGACTCTGCTCCCACTCACGTTTCTCAACTGCTGTTGCTGCTGCTGCTGCTGCTCCATCGCGCCAAGGGCGCGTGCCCTACGTCACTTCCGTTACAACTTCTAGGTAACGCCCCGGAAGTGACCTCTTGTGACTCCCCAGAGACAGCGGGGTTGGCTCAAGGATCGTCCGGCCCCTGCTGCCGACGTCACTTCCGCCCTTATCATTTGCGACGTGGCCGGCTTCTTCTGCCCGGGAGAGGACGTCACTTCCGCCGAATCCCTGACCTGCTGCTAGGATCGCGAAGGGAACTGGATCCCGAGGTCCCCGCGCGGCCCGGGCCTGGCGCCCTGAGGGGAAGAGCGGCCCGGCCCGAGGTGAGAGGGACATGCATGGGCGAGAGCAAGTTGAATGCACGAACCTGACCTGAGGTCAGGATGCCTCTGAGCCCTGGGGAAGGATGAGAACACACCTGATGCCCAGGTGTATGTGGGGGGAGGGCGGAGACTCACACCTGGGGAGACATAACTGACTTTGGAAGAGATCACATATGTCCTGGGAAAGAGAGGCTTTTGCCAGAGGTCGGGAACTTAAACCAACTGATTCAACTAAGGCCTGAAGGGGAGGGCCCGAGGAAAAGGAGGTGCATGGGATGGAGGAGGGGGAGACCACCTGCAGGAAAGGGAAGAAACAGTAAAGAAGTGTGGAAGGCCAAGCAATGGAGAACTTACCTGAAGTGGGGGGATAGGTAGACACCTGAGCCCTGGAAAGGGGTTCACCTCCTGATCAGGGGAAACACCTGCATGGGGATAAGCTTCTTGAGAGCACAGACTTTATCTCGTGTTCACTGCCTCAAATAGTGCACATGGTCGGCACTCATTAAATGTCTGTTGAAGGACTGAATGCATGAATGATCACTGGAGTCCTGAGTGGGGTGGGGGTGGGGGAGGTGGGCCATGAGAACATGATCTCAGGTTAGGCACACCTGTGGCCTGGGTGTGCGTGTATAGAAGCATGTACCTTGGAGGGGAGATATACATAGAGCTAAGGAAAGAGTGATGTCCAAACCCCAGAACACTGAAGCCCTGGGAACCTCAGAAATGGCAGGGGAGATCTTCCTCTTTGGAGTACTGGCCAATTTCCAGAAGTGTCTGTATTGGGCTTTGCAGGGCGCTGGGGTGGAGACTTTGACTCCGGTCCCTTCGCTCGCCATGACGGACGGGATCCTAGGGAAGGCAGCCACAATGGAGATCCCCATCCACGGGAACGGTGAAGCTGGGCAGCTTCCTGAGGATGATGGGCTGGAGCAGGTGCTTCTGTTCGATTCTTCTCCATGTTGTTTTGGTTGAGGAATCCCAACTCATAAACTCTGAGCTTGCACCCCAGTAGCCTTCCCTGAACTTACGTGACTCCCTTCAATCTTTTTACAAATCTTTGTTCTGATTCTGTGCAGACGTCCCTTGTGTGCTCTCTCTCTGATGCTTCAATCCAAGCTTGTTTTCACCCCCAAAATGCTTCAGCTGCCCCTCTGTTCCTGAAGCCCCCCTCTTCTCTGGCCTATAGGACCTCCAGCAGGTGATGGTGTCAGGACCCAACCTCAATGAAACCAGCATTGTGTCTGGTGGCTATGGGGGCTCTGGTGATGGACTCATCCCCACAGGTATGAATGATCAGAACAGGACAGGGAGCTTGAGTGGAGAGGGGGAGAGGGATGGTTCTAGGGATCATAGGATGTGTCTAAGAAGGTTTGAATTCTGTCTAGAGATCCTGGGAACCTCTGCCAGTATGAACCCTATGGAATCTCAGCCCAAGGCCCATTCCCAGGGTTGTCCATCTGCTTTCATTTGCCATATAGTCCCCGAGATACGCTCATGGGTCCTTTCTCTGCTGTTACCACCTGAGTTGAAAGAAGAACTCTGTTTCACAGACCATTCCCCTGCTCTGGAGCCCGAATCTTATTTGGAACTTTGTGAGGCTTTTCAGAGTTCTACTTTACACTCTAATGTTTAGAGGAACAAACAGCCTGGAATCTCACACTGACAAGGATTCCACATGAGAATGTCAACCGGGTTTCTGTTTGATGGACCCACCATTCTTGATCAGCCACTCTGTACTCAGCCTATTTTCGGCTGTTTCCTCTGCCCCTGTCCACTAGCAACTCCCTCTTCCCTCCTTCTCCAACCACCACCACCACCTCAAAAGGAGGCTGATATATATTGGGATTTGAGTGTCAGGGCACAAAGTATGAGTTCCTCCTAGTTGGATAGGAGAATCTATTTGTCTCTAGCTTATGCTCTTTCAGGGAAATCATTATCAGTGCTGGGAGGGAAGTATGGGTGGAACCACAGAGGTTTTTGATTGTATCTGAGAGAGGCTGGTGTCAAAGAACTTGGTCCTTTAGGGTCTGGCCGCCATCCATCTCACAGTGCTACTCCTGCTGGCCCCGGAGATGAGGTGGCTCGGGGCATCGCTGGAGAGAAGTTTGACATTGTCAAGAAATGGGGCATTAACACATATAAGGTGAGATTCAAACACCTCTCCCTTCCCTCAAACTTTCCTGGGTGCCTTTTCCCTATCTTCCAGATCCTAGTATCCTATCTATGGCTGAGACTAGGAGCCTGGGGATGCTGGGATAGATACCTGCTGGGAGGGGACGGCGTACTAGGGTCTCTGATCTGTTTCCCCGCTTCCCAATCAGTGCACAAAGCAGCTGTTATCAGAGCGATTTGGCCGAGGCTCCCGGACTGTGGACCTGGAGCTAGAGCTGCAGATTGAGCTGCTGCGTGAGACGAAGCGCAAGTATGAGAGTGTCCTGCAGCTGGGTCGGGCACTAACCGCCCACCTCTACAGCCTGCTGCAGACCCAGCATGCACTGGGTGACGCCTTTGCTGACCTCAGCCAGAAGTCCCCAGAGCTTCAGGTGCCTCGACCAGGCCGAAGAGGGTGGGGGGACTGGGCCCAGGCCCTCCCAGGCAGTCACCCCTCAGCCTCCCTCCCTCCCTCCTGCAGCCCAGAGGGAGAACCCCTCCAGGGTGGGCCCAGCCCTGCCCCCAGCAGCACTCACCTGTGGAGGCGGCCTAAGGGTTTGTACAGAGGTCCAAAAGTTGGAGGGGGTGGGGGAGGCGGCACACTAGGTGCCTCACAAGTAACCCTTCTCTGCATTGGCCAGAATACCTTGAGTGCTCAGCCTCATCAGAGCCCCTCCCTTGCCTGCTACACCAGCTTTCCCTGGTCTAGGCCTGCGTACTTATCTGAGACCCCCACTCCCACATTCCTGCCCCAGGCATCCCCAGAATGGCCCCACTAACTTTCTGGCTAAGAGAGCCTTGCTGGAGGCAGTCCTGGGATGTTTCAGTTTCAATGGCTGTTTCCCCTGGGGCGGCAGGGGGAGGGGGGAGGCTACAGCTCCAGTCAGGTGGGGACTGTTACTCAAGGCCTGTCCCTCCCTTCTGCCCTCAGGAGGAATTTGGCTACAATGCAGAAACGCAGAAGCTGCTGTGCAAGAATGGAGAAACACTGCTAGGGGCTGTGAACTTCTTTGTCTCTAGCATCAACACATTGGTAACCAAGACCATGGAGGACACACTCATGACTGTCAAACAGTATGAGGCTGCCAGGTGTGGGCGCTGGCAGGGCCTAGGGTTTTGGGAGTTGGCTGGCTTGGGTGGAAGTTTGAGCTTTAGGGGCCTAAGGATTGAGGAAAGAAAGGCGAGTGAGTATGTGTGGAGAACAAAGGGGTGGAGACCAGCCTGTATCACCCCCTCCCCAGGCTGGAATATGATGCCTACCGAACAGACTTAGAGGAGCTGAGCCTAGGCCCTCGGGATGCAGGGACGCGTGGTCGACTCGAGAGTGCTCAGGCCACTTTCCAGGCCCATCGGGACAAATATGAGAAGCTGCGAGGAGATGTGGCCATCAAGCTCAAGTTCCTGGAAGAAAACAAGGTGCCAACCCCACCCCTTTGACCCAGCCCACCTTCCCATCTGTAACATTGACCTCCTCACTCCTCTGAAACCCTCCCCATCATTGAATGGGAAATGCAGCCTGGCTAAGGAGTGGGATCTTCCCCCAGTCCTCTCAACCCCTGGACCTTTCCACTCACCCTCTCTCTATCCCTGGCCCTTTTCTACTGGTGGATTTAGCTGCTGGTCCCAGGGACATAACTGGGAAAAATCAGACCTTGAGCTTGGGTACCAGAATCTCAGTCCCAGCCAATCAAGTCAGATGTCTCCTATCAGATTAGTCCTTATCCTTGCACTCTGTTGGTGGAGTTCAGCTCCCATTCCAAAAAGCATCATCAGAGCAGAGTCCGTGTGCCCCTAGTCTGGGCTTGGGCTCATAGCCCCTCAGGAAGGGTATCTGAGTCCAGTCTCAGCTGAGCTTGTGGACCTCCAGATCAAGGTGATGCACAAGCAGCTGCTGCTCTTCCACAATGCCGTGTCAGCCTACTTTGCTGGGAACCAGAAACAGCTGGAGCAGACCCTGCAGCAGTTCAACATCAAGCTGCGGCCTCCAGGAGCCGAGAAGCCCTCCTGGCTAGAGGAGCAGTGAGCCGCTCCAGCCCAACCTGGCTATCAAGAAGGACATTTGGAGGGGCAGTCCCAGGGTGGGGGAGATGTGGGCATGGGACATCCCTTGCCTCCTGCCCTCTGGCTTGGGTTCCCTTTCCCTGGCTGGGGCTGACACCAGTTGTGCCCACACTGCTGTGGGTAGGGAGGGGCCCTGCAGGCCCAGCGGCTGCTGCCCTGTCCTTTATCTTCCTGGCCACTGGGCTTCATTCCCAGATCTTCTTCCACTCCACAGTCAAAGGCTATGACAAAACCACTCCCTGGCCAATGGCATCACTCCTCAGGCCTATCCCCAGCTCCTGGGGTGTGCCCCCTGACCAATGGCAGAGCCTCAAAAGGCCCTGTCAGCCAATGGCAGCTCTTCTTGGGCTCCCCTGGGCCAATGATGTTGCCTCCAATACCCTTTGTCCCTCCTCAATGTGTGCCCATTGCAGAGAAGGGGACTGGGACCAAAGGGGTGGGGATATGGGGAGCCCCACTTCTGGCCCTACATCTGAATGGGCCTCCCCTCACCTACCCACCCAGTTTAATTGTGCTTAGAGCCCTGGAAGATTGGGACCTAGCACTAGGAATAAACCTTTCATAAAAGCAGGCCCAGTGAGGTCAATTTGTGGGGGACTCTAGGAGGGTGGTCTGGGTGGAGAAATGCTCAGTCTAATCATCCACCAAAACCCTATCAATTCAGGAGAGCTGGGGCTGGACTGAAGTCACAGGTTTCAGGAACAGTCTGAGAGCCCATTGTCCTCCCCCAGCCCCAGGAGGAACCAAATCTTTTATTTGCCCTTCAGGCTAACACCAAGATAGCAATGGATCTTAAAACACAGGGCCCAGAGAGGGTTGGGCCCATTGACCTCCATCATCCATTCATTCATACAGCAAATATTTACTGAGTGCTTTTATTTGCCAGACACTGCGCAAGACCCTAGGGAAACATCGGGGAACAAAACACGGTCCCTGCCCACAGTGCTTATGGCCTAGTGAGGGATAGAGGCAAGTAACCAGGCAACTACAATACAGTGATAAATACCAGGATACAGAAATACAGGGAGCTATGGGAGCACAGAGGAGGGGCATCTGGCCTAGACTGGGGTGGATAGGGGGATGTCAGCTTGAAAGCTGAGACCCAAAGGGTGGGTAAATGACAGCCAGGCAAAGAGGCTAACATATGTAAAGGCCCTGGGTAGGAACTGGGAGTAATTCAGTTTCAAATGAAAAATAAGGGGAAGTGGCTAGAGAATGACTACAGATGTAAGGTAGATCACGCTGGGCCTTTTCAGGCTGCTTAAGGACTTTTGCCCTTTCAACAAAGACACAGTGAAACCTTATCACCAGAAGTGTGATGACCTAGGAGAAGTTTAGGATTAAGGTAAGAAGTCCTTGTGAGGCTTAAAATAGTGTTATACAGACCCAGGTCCTCATGCTGGGTAGTCTAGTAGCCCTGGCCCCAAATCCCAGAGCAATCATGAACCCTGCCTGAGGCTCCTTCACAAGCACCAGAACACCTGGGCTGGGCACTGGACCACAGTGGATGAGCGGTCAAGGCAAACCCCTGCTGCACCCTGATGTTGAGCCCAATTCTGAATCTTGTGTGAGGCAAGAAAGCTCCCCTGATAGCGCTTTGATCTAGTCTGAGCCCAGGTACCATCACCCCTAATGTTCCTTGGCCAAGGCGTGCTGTAGAACTTTTCAGTTTTCTCCCCTACCTCTGTGGGGATCTGGAGGAAAGGGAAATCCAGTAAGTAGCTTCTCATAGCCCTGAGATCCACGCAGTCTGATTATGCTCTCTTGTCACAGATACTGCAGCTCCCAGGCAGGCCTCCTGGGCTTTGGTCAGCCTTCAGTCACCTGACTGGAGCTTGATTATTGGGTAGGGTGGTCCACATACAAGCCCCTCATCTTATGGGCCACTGGGTCGGGGTGGGGAAGGTTTCAGCATGAAAGGTACCGAGTCTCCAGGTGACTGGAGGCAGGAGCTACAAGCAGAGCTCAACCCTGGTTCCAGCACTTTCTAGCTGAGTGATCAGGGTTAATGTCTGGGGTGCCAAGGGCTCTCAGTTCTTTCCGTTGCAAAACACGGCTAATAAAAGAAACTACCTATTAAGATTATGAGTATTAAAGGAGATAATATATGTAAAGTGATTCGTTATGTGTCTGGCACATAATAAGCACTCAGTCCCTGTTAACTGTTATTGTACTTTTTATTATTTTCCACCGGGGCTGCTTTTCCACAATGCAATGATTCTGAGAATTGCTCTGGTCTTTGAAGTGTGGAAGGGAGTCGCTGGATGGTCTGAACCATAATTTCCTCGCGAGGGGTCTGCTTAGGGAGAGCCAGGCCCCTCGAGCCAAGGCAAGCCCCCCCCCCCCCCCAGAGCTCTGGGTACTGCCTTTCCACCTTGGGACCCTTCTGCCGCCCAGAGAGCCGTGACGAGGCGCAGACGATCCGTCTGCCACCGCTCAGGAGAGACCACATTAGCATATTCCTTAGGAGTCCCCTCAAGAAAGCCTGGAGAGGCACCTCCGGGAGACAGCCGGGACCCGCTCCCGGAGTCCGAAATCCCAGCTACCCAGGGATTTTCTTGACCAAGCCTCAGCCCAGTCCCTGATACCTACTACGCTGCCCTTCCTGGAGCCGTTGGGAGCCAGAGGCAGTGGGCAGGGGTCGGGGATCGAGGATCCGGGATCCAGGATCCTGCTCACGGTCTCCCCAGCGCGACCGCAGAGGCAGCTCCCGCAGGAGCCTCGGGGGACTGGGGGAGCGGGGCGGGTTGGGGTAGGGGCGGGCGGGGCCTCCGCGGCGGCGGGCGGGGCGTGGGTGGGTCTTCGGTCTCCGAGCCGCCCCCTCCCGAGGCTGGTCCGCAGCCCCGCCCCGGCCCCTCCCTCCGGCCTGTGCGGCGGGTCCGGCGGCGGCGCCGGCGCGGGGACAGGCGGAGGCGCGGGACGTGGGGCGGCGCCGCGGGCAGGGCTGGGCGGACGGGCGCTGGCAGCAGGGGCAGCGCCGCGGGCCCCTCGGAGTGGCCGCAGTCAGGGCTTTGGCCCTCCATCCTGCCTCGCCGCGGTGAGTGCGACGGGCGGCCCCCAGGGGTGCGTTTGTATCCCTGTCTGCCTGGGTCTCGGTCTGGGTCCGAGCAGCGGTGTGTCTGTCCGAGTGTCTGTGGGTGGGGGCACAGATGCTTTTCAAGAGCTGTGCCTGTCTCTGTCCACGTGAGGCGTGTCCCTGTCCGTGAGAGCAGTGGGGGGATTCTTCGGGCTGTGGCTGCTCACGTGAGGTCCATGTTTGAGGGGGGAGGCGCGGGTGGATGGGTGACGGTTCCTTGGAGGAGCGCGGGGTTTGGGAGCTTGTGTTTGTTGGAGGAGGGTGTCGAACGCTGCGGCCGAGGATGGGGAGGGTGGGGGCGCGGGTGGGGTCTCTGAGTGGGACTCTGGAATCTTGTGGCCCAGCTTGTCTGAAGGGTTCCTTTCTCCCTGGTGCAGACACTTTCACCCCTTGCTACCCACTCCATTCTCCTCAGGCACCTAGAGGCCCGCCGGCTGGGATAGAGGACACCTTTTCCTCCTCTAGCACTGCCCCCTGGACAGGAAGCCTCATCCGGAGGCTGTTTCTTGTAGGAAAGGACCCTTCTGTTTCCCCTGCAGCCTGGGCCCCGCCTGGAGGACCCCAGGCTCCTCCCTGGTTCTGGCCTCCTCCCTTCTGGACTTGGCTTCAGATCCTGGGCTGCAAACCTGCAGGGACAGATGGTTGCAGGCTGGAGGGGCAGGCTGCACCCCAGGGAAGTCAATCCACTGAAGTCGGGCCCTGGGCTTGTTCCTGGTGTGGGGGTCTCTGATGTGGAATTCATAAAGCCAGGACTGGCCCCAGTGAGGATGAGAGCTGGGAGGTTGGAGCAGGTGCAGAGGTCTTTTTCACAGGTTTCTCCCTACCTGCCTGTCCAGCTCATCAGTGCCCATTCATCCCCTAAGCAGGGCTCTAGTTTGCTGCAGAATTGGAATCAGCTGCAGGCCTGACAGGTGCCCTGCCTCTTTTGGCTTGCATACCTCCAGTGACAGAGCACTTACTATCTGCTGCTATGGGAGAGCTTCTTTAAGTAAAGGTTTTGTTCCTTGGAACTTTGTTCACTTGTCTTGTTATTGCCTTTGCTTTTGCCTCTCTGTCTGATGAGAGGGAACTGCAGTGATTTAAACATGGCTCTGCTGTCACCAATATATACGGAGCACCCTCTGTGTGCCAGGTGCTGCCTCAGCCACTTAGGGCACAATGACATTCTTGCTGAGAGAAGAGCTTGAGCAAAGGCCCATGGTTGGTATAGTACAGCCTGTGTTCAGAAAAACAGCAAAACCATATGGCTAGGGTGGAGGGTGCCCCGAGGGAGTGTCATGGGTGCCCTAAACTCAGCAAATATTTATTTCAGAAGGGAGGTGGGGGCAAGTTCAACCACTCTCTAACACACCTAGCCTTCCTGGGGAAACCAGTAATCACATACTCAAGGTGGGACTGGATTGGATGTAATCAGGGGCACATATTACAATCTGTAGGGACCTTTGGCTGGAAAGAGAACCTTGGGAATCTCAGATCTGGGGAAGAAAAAGACACCCTCCCCCCAATTTACAAGTAAAGGATTGGAGTAGGAACTTGTCCAGAGTCTTACCTTGCATTAGTGAAATTAGAGTCAGGACTAGCTCCTAGATCTCCAGACCTTTTAACTTAGACACATTTTAGGGGCAGAATCAAGGATATAGTCATAGCTTATACCTGAAAGATGAAAGAAGGAGGAATTGAGAAGACTCCCAGGATTCTGGCTGGTGTGGCTAGGTGGATGGTGGTGCCTTTTACTGAGATGAGAGATGCAACAGGAAGAGTAGGTTAGGGGGAAGTGAATTCAGTTTTAGACTAGTCTGTGTGAAATAATCCATGTACGGATATCTAAGGTACAGTTGGATATATAGGTCTGGGTTCAAGAAAGTTTTCTGCACAGGATATAAGGCTTTGGGAGTCATTAGCAAGTGCGTGGTAACTGAAACCATGGGAGATGGTGAGATTTCCCAGGCAGAGTATAAAAGTTGAGGGGAGAAGAGGCCCTGGAACAAAGCCCTGAGGAACTAGACATATAAGGAATGGACAGTGAAGGAACAGCCAGAGAGGCGAATGGAGAACTCACATCGAGTGGGTCGTGATAGCATTAAGTACAGCCTCTGCCCTTTTGAGTCTTGCTCCTTGCCCAGCTGGTCCGTGTTTCTTAATTTTTCATGCTTCTGTTCCTTGACTCACTGTTTTCCCGATCAAACTCCTATCTTTACCCCAAGAGCCAGCTCATATATTCATATATCCCTTCCTCTGAAAGTCTTCTTCTTCTTCTTCTTCTTCTCCTTCTCCTCCTTCTTTTTTTTTTTTTTAATGGAGGTACTGGGGATTGAACCTAGGACCTCCTGCATGCTAAGCATGTACTCTGCCACTGAGCACACCTTCTTTATTCTCCTCCACCACCTTCAGAGTTAGGTACTTCCTCCTCTTTGCTGCCAGAGGTTGATATCATGCCATTTATGACATTGCAGTTAGATATTTCCATGTCTGTTTCCCACACTGATCTGAGAACTTGTGAAGGACAGGGAGTGTGTCTGTTTCAACTTGTGTCTCCAGTAACCACTTTAAGGGCCTTGTCCAGAGTGCCCAGGGAAGTTTGATAGGTTGGTCAGCTGATTAAATGTTTCATTCACCTACTCAGTCTGGCAGTAGGGGCCAGGGGGTGATGGTACTGCAGATTTCATCACATTCCTTCCCTGCCAATCTTACTGAAAGGATTCCTTGGCTTTGAGGACTTTACCTCCTCCAAGGCTTCATCTGTTTCAGAGAAACCCCAAGACTATAACCTGCAGTCATTTGTCATTTTGCTGAGGCCTCAAACAATCAAATGCATTGGGAGGCTAGTGAACAGGAGTGAGTCATTTTCAGAAGCAAGTGAACCTAACTGGCCTCTTGCATCCACTTTTTAACAATGTCTTGGTCACCTAGCTCTACTCACAACTGTGTAAATCATGTGTCCTGGGACTCTCATGAGGTGGCAGGAGAAAGTCATGGAGGATATTAGGTGCTGTTTGAAAATTTGGGGAAACTGAAAAGCCTTGAAACACATCCTTTGCAGATGTCAAAGAGCCAGTGGAATCAGTGCAGGCTGTCCTCATTTGTTCATCAACTTTCTCTTCAGCCCCCTAGATCTGGCTTCCTCTCCTCCAGCCCTTGGAAACCACACTCCCTTAAGTTAATAACAGCTTCTTTGGAGATTTAGAGCATGGAAACTCTTTGCATAATTTCACAATGAAGATTGTTCTCTTATCTGTGAAGTTCTCTTCTCCTTTGGCTTTTATGGTATCTCTCTTCTGATTCTCCTGCCTCTCTGGCCACACCTTTTCAGTTTCTTCGCAGGCTTTGCTTCCTAGGCCTGTCTCTTAAATGTTGAGTTTCCTGTAAACAGCCAGAGGCTCTCCTTTCTTATTGTATACCCTTTCTGGGTGATGTCATCCACATCCATGATTTCAGGACCACCTCTACACCAACAGCTCCCAAATCCATGTCTCCAGGCTAGACCTCTTTCCTTGGCTCCAGCCTATCTTTCCAACTGCCAGTTGGACCTCTCCACTCCAATGTCCCATAGACACTTCGGATTCCCCTTACTAAACACTGAACATATCCCCCTGCCCATCTTTCAGAATTTTCAAGCCAAAAAGCTGGGAATCATCTGTCATTCTTTCTTCTTCCCCTGCTCTTCACTTCTGACCAGCCAATCACCAAGTTCTGCTGATTCCTCCCTATGAAATCTGCTTCTCTCCTTTGCTACTCCCCTAATGAAGTCTGCACCATCTCTCCTCTCAAATATCATGGCAGTCTCTTAACTCTCTACTGGTGACCCCTCTCAGCTATTCTCCACACTGCAGTCAAAATTTATTCTTGTCTGTCTATCACTCTGTACTTTAACCCTCTCCCCCTCTCCCCCCACATTGAGGTTTCCTTTGCTCTTTGGGTAAACCCTTAATCCCCTAGCAGGGAAGGGCAAGGTCCTAAACTCCTTAACAAGGCCCACAAAGTGTTGTGCAAGCTAGCTCCCGCCCACTGCTCCATCTCCTTTCTTAGCCCTCCCCTATTGCAGGGTTTGATTCAGCCTCCTGATGCAGAAGGCACCGTGCTGTCTGGAACTCTTACCCATCCTGGAGCTCTCGGCTTGAATGGCCTTTCCTCTGGAGAGCTCCCTTGACCTCCCACCTCCAGTACCCTCTTCCCCCATCCCAGATCTCGGTTAGGTGACTCTGTGCTCCTGGAGCAATCTCTGTTTCCCCATCAGAGGTCTCACCGTGTGGCACTGCTGTAATCTACTTGTTAGCTTGTGGAATCCATGAAGGCTGAACTGCAATTATTTGTCTTTGTATCCCCAGGCCCAGCAAAGGTGTTGAATGAATGCTGAATGAGGAAATGAGGTGTCTTTAGACCTTCATTTAAAAGATGGATGGGATAAGGGATGCAGGGGTGCCAGTTGGCAGCCTGAGGAAGGATAGTGAAATCTCAGCTCTGAGTTGAAGATCTTCCAAGTGTCTGCTGTGATAAACAGTCCAGTTAAACCAAGGCCTATAGGACCTCTAAGGAGCAGTGGGATGGGAGAAGTGGGAGTCGAAGCCCAGGAGAGGAAGGGAATCTTAGTAAGTTAGGCCGGGGTATGACCTCAGCGGCTACATGCCCAGCACGTCTGGGTGGGGAACTGAAGCAGGAAGGGGAAGGGAGGGAGGAGCTGTCCCTGCTTGGATGTAGCCCAATCCCCGCCCCTGGGTAACAGGCTGGGAGAGCCCCTTGGGCTTGGAGAGAGGCGGAGCCTGCCATCCAGCTGCCCCAGCAGGGCCCAGTAGACCACTCCTACTCTTCCTCCCAGCCCTCCCCTTCACCAAACAGAAGCTTCAGCTTGGCTCTGGCCTTCTGTTCCTTTCACCAACCCTCAATCTGTCCTCCTGCTGTGTTGCTGTCCTCCTATGAAGTCTCCAGACTCAGAACCCGTCACATCTGGAGAAAGACCCTCAGAATCTCAGTGCCCACATCAGGAGAGGATGCGCTCGGAGATGCCCTTCCTACCCTACCCATGTCCACCCTCACATAAACATTAAGGCACATGCAGCCCAGCCCCTCTCCCGCCCCACCCCAAACCTGGAGAGGACTCTGGGCTGGCCCCACTGTGTCCATTCATTCATTCATCCTTCATTCATGCATTGTCTTTAGAGAGGCCCATGGTGTGTCTAGCTGGGTACAGATAGTGCTGACCTGCTCCCACTGACTGCCTGTTTTGAAGTAATCTGACTGTCTTTCTGCCTCCCTTCATGGCCAGATTTCTCTCCTGAATTGTCTGTATCTGCTGTGTTAATTTCTTCATCTTCATTCATCCTTCCATCACTCTAACCTGGCTTCTGTCCCTCCCACTCCACTACAGCCAAATCTGGGGGACAGTCTCCAGTCTTCACATTAATTCACTGCTCCTTCTTTCTTGAATCACTCTCTTCCCCTGGTTCCCTTGATCCCACGCTCTCAGTCTCCCTCTCATCCCTCTGGGTTCTCCTTCACTCTTCACTCTCTAGCTCTCAGCCGTCTCATCCATCCTCATTGCCTTCTGTGTCATTATTATGCCAGTGCTTCCGAGTCAATAAGCAGCCCAGACCTGTCTCTTGAGCTCCTGTATTCTGTTCCTTACTTGACATCTCTACCTGGGTATCACACAGGCACCTCAGACATAGCATGGCTAAAATGGAATGGCCCAAAGCAGCTGCTCAGCTTCCACTGTCTCTGGGTACAGCCCACCACCTGCTCAAGGGGGAAACCTGGGAGTCCTTACTGCCGTTCCTTTCCCCTCTCACATCCAGTCCATCGTGATGTCCTTTTGACTCAGCCTCATAAGTGTTTCTCAAATCAGTCTACCTTTTTGCTTTTGGCTCTGCCAATACCCAACATCATCCTACCTGAAGAACTGGGGTAACCTCCCCAGTGGCCTCCCTGCTTCATCCCTAACTCGTCTTCAATCCTCATGGTTGCCGGAGTAGCTTTTTATTTTTATTTTTATTTTTTGTGAATTGTATCATTTCCCTCCCAATTGGGTATAAAACCCAGATTCTTAACATCAAGATCCTTTGTGATCTCATTCCACCCTGCCTGTCCAAACTCCCCTCTGGCCTTTTATTCCCTTCGCTCTAACCATATGGTCCTTACAGGTTCTCAGTGAGCCTTCTGCCTAAGAACCTTCCTTCATCCTCTTCCTTCAGCCAGCAATGATTTCCCTCCCTCACTCCCTGATGCCCCCACCCTCATCCCTACCATTTTCCTTCTGTTCCTCAAAGTGCTGCCTAAAAGTTTCCTGCTTGGAAAGACCTTCCCCAATCACTCAATCAAAAAAGAATTCTTTCTCATAGCATCTTTTTCTTCTATATAGCACTGCCCTCCCCCAATTTGTACGTAGGTATTTATTTGTTTATTTACTTTAAAAATTTCTGCCACCACCTCCCCACCACAAGAACAGTGACCATATCTGTCGTTTCTGACTCTATCCCCAGTGCCTGTACAAAGCAGGCACTTAATAAGTACTTGTTGAATTACTGAATTTAATTCAATAACTATAAGCGAGTTCTTATGTCAGGCTCTGAGCTAAGTGCTAGGAATGAAAAAACAAAATACAATGCCCACCCTCAAGAACTCTGCATACAGTGGAGGAAGCAAAGAAATAATAATAAGATTATAGTATAGTGTATAAGGGTTTGGTATGGAGGAAATACAGGGTGCAGAATGATACAGAGGTGGAGCACTTAAGCCAGATGTCAGGAAATCAAGGAAGGCCTTCTGGAGGAAGTGACATTTACCTGCAGACCTGAAAGATAAGTGGAAGTCAACCAGACAAAGTGGGAGGGAGGTCTGGAAGAGGATCTCAGGCAGAGGGAACAGAATATGTGATGGCCCAGAAACAAAAGAGAACAAGGAGTTTTCCAGGAACTGACAAGAAACCAGTGTGACTGCTCACGGAATCATGAAACATGAGGTTTTAGAGGGAGGTATGGGCCAGACAAAGCTAAGCCTTGTTGACCAATTTAAGGAGTTTGGACTTTGTCCTCTGGACAATGGAGGACATTGAAAGAATTTAAATAGGGAGTTAGTGACAAGATGGAATCTGTGTTTTAGAAGCCTCATTCTCGCCACAAGAGGGATGGCACAGGCGAGGAGACAAGGGCACCAGTTAGGAGGCTGTTGCTGTGTTGCTGGAGGGAGTTGGTGACAACTTGAACTGGGAGTGATATCTGTGCGGTTGGAGAAAAGGGGATAAGATATTTGGGAGGCAGAACCCACAAGTCCTGGATGCTGAATGGATGTGGAAAAGAAGGGGACCCCAGGCAGTGTGCTGTGAGGTGGGTAAGAGCACGGACAGAAGGGCTGCTGGTAGTCAGAGGAGACACACTCCATCAGGAAGGTCTCCTGCGGGGGTTTGAGGGGAAGGCGAGGAGGCGAAGGGTGGGTGTGTCAGTGAAAGTGGGCACCCCGGTACCGTGCACTCGACACGCACTGTTGCAGATTCTCAAAACAACCATCTGAGGTGAGGATTACTTTTCCCATAACTGCAGATTAGGAGATTGAGGCTCAGAGAAGGTATATGAATTATCCAAGGTCCCACAGCTGGGAAGAGGCTGAGCTAGGTTTGAAATCCAATCTAACCCTTTGCTTTTATCCAGAGCTGTATCCTTGGAGTGGGAGTGGGGCACTCAGCCCACCTGCCTCACCCTGCTCCTTCCCTGGCGGGAGAAACGAGGCTAGTGCTCTGCCGGGGTTTTGAGTGGTGGGGATCAGGTGGTGAGAGGGAGCACTGGCTTCCCTGGAGCTGACCATCTCTCCGTACACAGGCCAGTGTGAATGGCAGGAGCATCCGTGGGCACCATGGCGAAGAGGGAGGACAGCCCTGGTCCAGAGGTCCAGCCGATGGACAAGCAGTTCCTGGTGTGCAGCATCTGCCTGGATCGATACCGGTGCCCCAAGGTCCTGCCTTGCCTGCACACCTTCTGTGAGAGGTGAGGGCATGTGTACTGGGTAGGGATGAGGGCCTTGCAGGCCCCCTGGAGAAGGGAGTGATGTGTGTAAACCTGTAAGAGGTGAGGGAACTGTGTGTACATGTGGAAGGGAGCAGATGAACCCCAACCTGCAGAAGGTGAGTTTTAGATGCAAGAGCCTGTGAGAGGACCAGAGGTTCCTAACACTGGGCCATGCTCCCTGCCCAGAACAGGGCCATCTCTGCCTCTTCCCCATCCACAAGGCAGCCTTCAACCCCACCAGAGAAATCAGACAGAGCTGAGACCCTCAACCAGCTTTGGCACCAGAAGTCTGGGACCAGTGGGAGGATGTTCGAAGCTAGGTCTGTCCCCCAGGCTTCATTGTCATCCTGAGCACTGAGTGAAAGGCAAGAAGCCTCTGGGCTTCTATCTGTTATTCACTCATTCAACAAATATTTATTTATCAAGCAACTATGATGTGTCAGACCTGTCCCAGGTACTGGGCAGGCAGTGGTAAGCAAAACTAGATATGATCCTTGCTCTTAAAGAGCTTACAGTAGAGTGAAGCAGAAAGATAGTCATCAAATCATCATACAGCCAGACTACAGATAACTGTCCTATTGCACCCTTAATGAGTGCTGCAGAGAAAGTGATAAGCAATGAGAGCTTAGCTGGGATCTGTTATAGGTTAGAGAACTGGGAAGGCTTCCCCGAGGTGCGATCCAGAGGCTGGCTGGGCGTTAACTAAATGAAGGGAGTAGTAGGAGCCTTCCAGGCAGGAGGCAGAACATAGGGAAGGGCCATGTGGTGTGAGGGACTGTGTTGGTCAGAGGTCCTGGAGGGAGCCCGACGAGGCTGGAGGGGAGCAAGCGTGGTGGAGCGTGGTGTGGGATGGAGCTGGAGAGCTGGGTGGAGGAGGCCAGACTGCAAGGGGCTTTGCAGACCTGTTGGGGCATTTGGCTCTTCCCCTGAGAGCCATGTGAAGCCTTTGCAGGGTTTTATGCATAATCACTTCTGTATTTTGACAGTATTCTCTCTGCAGCCCTCATCCCTCATTGCTGTCTCGAGGGTCCTGGTCCCTGGGTCTCTTCACTATCGCCTCCTCCCACGCCCTCCTCCCTTCACAGAGAGTGGGCTCGGCTGCCCTTCCAGCCCTGCTCTCTCAGATTCCAGCCCTACTGCTCTCTCCTCTTCATCTGGAAACAGCTTCAGCCTTCCTGCCTATTCCAAGTTCTTTCATCAGCCTGGTGACTTCACTACCCACTTATGCCTCTCAGTTCTTGACTGTTTCTCCAGGGACATCCTCTGTGCCACCTGTCAGACTCTCTACCAGTGACAGTGTGGATCTTGCCATCACCCAGAATAACACCACTTCTTCTATGGTTACAGACTCCAGTATCCCACTCCTGGCCCCCCTTGCCCCACTCTCACTACACCAGCTTTGGCTGGATGTAGACATCCAGCACCCTCGACTGCTCCCTCTTCTCCCAGCCACCAGCTCCCTCCTGGCCTCCCTTTCTTTCCTACCCATCCCTGATCCTATGGCGGACCACAAGCCACCACAATTCCTGCACACCTTTGTCCTTTTCTAAACCCACGCAGCAGAAGCTTGATCCTGGATCAGAGCCGTAATTGGACGTCTCTGCACCTTTTCCTACACTCAGATCACTGAGCACTCCTGGAGAAAATCAGTGCCTGAGAAATTACAATGATAGCTACCATGTATTGATTGCTTACTATTTGCCAGGGACTGGCTAAGTGATTTACACGTATTGATTTACTTAATCCTCACAACAGATACTTTATTATCCCCATTTTAGAAAGGAGGAAATTAGGGTTCAGAGTCATTAAGTAATTAAGAAATATTTCTAAGGCTCCATAGCAAGTAAATAGTCAAGGTTTGAATACAGGTTTGACTGCAGAGCCTTCTCTCTTAACTACTCATTCATTTATCCCTTGGTCCCTGCTCTCAAAGACTTATGCTCCAGTGGGCGGTGATGGACAGTAGGCAAGCTAATAACCAAACAGGAGAGTCACAGCTTGGGTTAAGTGTTTTGCAGGAAATAAACGGAGTAAGTGGGGGTCGTTGGGCCAGGGGCTAGTCTACGTAGAGTCATCAGGGAAGGCTTCCCCAAGGAGGTGACATTTGACCTGAGGATGAGAAGGAAACAGATGTACAGATTGTTCTAGGCAATGGGAACATCTTTGAACTGTTCCATGCAAAGGCCTTGAAGAAGTAGTAGGCAGGGCATGTTCAGAGACCAGAAGAGAAGCCAGCGTGACTGGGTGGAGAGGAAAGTGGGATGATGTGAGGTCCAAAAGAGTCAGAACAATTCATGAGGGAGTTTGGGGATTTGAGGAAGAGTGTTTGGGTTTTTAGTTAAAAAAAAAAAAAGTGTTTGGGTTTTTTTTCCTAAATGCAGTGGGAAGCCACTGGAGCTTTTTTTTTTTTTTTTTTTTTTTAGCAAGGAAATAATGTGACACAAATTAGATTTTTTTAAAGCTCACTCTGGCTGCTGTGTGGAGAACAGATTACAGAGATGCAAGAGTGAAAACAGGAAATCAGTTAGGAAACCATCCTAAGCCAAGTATGCGCAACATATAGGAAGGAGATCTTGTTGACTTGGAAGGTATTTCACAGGGAAAACCCCAGGTTCAGCAAGCTGGGAAGAAAGCTACAGGGGAATGGAGTGGAATGGTTGAAGTGCAGATTTCAGAGTTGATGCAGTGACGGGTGATGAGACATGCGTGGTGCTCACGGGAGCATGGGAGTGGACAGCTGAGGTGAAGTGAAGGAAGAGCTCACAGTGGGGTGAGGAGGCTGAGGTACTAAAATCTTGATAGTGGTGGGGGGGTCACCCTATAGATGTCAGAGCCACTGAGCATGATGGCAGGAGGGTGTGTTAGTGGAGGTATGGATAATGGAAGAGAGTGCACCAGAAGAAAGACTTCAGCAAGAGGAGAAGCAGCCACGATGTCAGTGGAGACAATATCAAGGAGGGGTGTTGGAGGCAGAAGGCACGAGCTTCCAGAGCCGAAGAAGAGGAAGAATTTAGAAGTGATCCAGTTGGGGGCGGGGAGGACTCAACCCCACCTTCTGGCCCTGAGGAATGTGGAGTATGAGACGAAAACCACTCTAACCTCAAGGAGACTGCAGAGGAAACTAGGTCACAAAGAAGTTAATATTTGTGAAGCACTTAGAATCGTGCCTGGCACATAGTGTTGGTTAAATACATAAAAATTAATTAATTCAGATGGAGAGATGTAGAGAACTTTCAGAGAAGAGATAGAGGTCATGGGAAAGTTTGCACCATGCAGATCTTCCCTCCACAAGTTTGTAGTCTCTGAACACAGCTGCCGACAGCCTGTTTCTAGTAAGATTCCTCCCCTCCCTGTTCTCTGGGACCACCCTGCCCCTTTACTTTCAGCAGCTGATCTTGCCTGAGGCAAGCTAGGCATCCTCTACTTTTGCCCCCCTGTGCTCAAGTACATCTACTTCTCTTTTCCCTTCCCTCCATCCAGAGGATGGGGTCCACTCCCCATCTTCAGGCCAGCCTGAGCCACTCTCCTATCCCCAGATCTTGTCCCATGTCTCTTAGTCTCCTCCCCCCTCCTCTACTCGTGCCTCAATTTATAAACATGCTCCATGTTCCCATTACACACAGATAAGAACTCCCCCTTGTCCCTTTGTCTCTCCCAGCTGCCAGCCAGTCCCTCAACCTCCTCAGTCAAACTGCCAACCTCCCATTCACTCCTCAACTGGGAACAGTGAGCCTGCCTTCCGCCACCACTCCACTCACTCTTTTCCTTACAGATAAAAGTACTCTTACAGTTGCCAAATTCAACGGGTATTTTCCAGTCCATCCCTTCCCTGACTCTTAGCTGCTTTTGCCGCTGACGACGACTTATTCTCTTCTTCTGGAACTGCATGCTCACTTTGCTGCCCTGACATTGTCTTTGCTTCTGCCTCTCTGCCCGTTCTTTGCTCTCCTCATTCAGTACTTGCTGAGTGCTCTGTCCTGCTCTAGGCACTGTATGCCCCTTCTTGGCGACCACATCCTCTCCCATGGCTACAGAGGCCATCTAAATGTTGATGACCTCTCCATCCTCATCTCTAACCTGGCTTCTTCCCAACTACTGGTCCCCTCTGCCCAGATGTCCCACTGTTTCAGTAAACTCAACCAGGTCAACGCTGAACTTCCCTATTAACCACTCCTCTTTCTATGTTTCTCATCATGGTGACTGTCACCACCATCCACTCAGTCACCTAAGCTAGGAATCTGGGAGGCAACACTCATCTCTCACTCCCCGTATCTAATCAAACAGCACCTCCTGCTGGCTGTACTTCTTAAATACTTCTCAAATTTGTTCCACCTTGGTCTTCTCAAATTGCTATTGCCTAGATCCAGGTCTGCCTCACCTCTTGCCTGGACTATTGCAAGAGTGTCTTGGTTAAGCACATGCTTTGCCTTGGGTCTGGCTCCAGTGCTCAGTAGCTTTGTAACCCTGGACCACTTACCCTTTCCGAGTCCATTAACAAACAGAGTGCTTAATAAATGGCAGTTGGATGCTGGGGATGCTGCTGCTGCTACCCCTTATCTGCTGTCTCATCACCTTCACCTTCACCCTCTGCGCAGAGGCAGTGAAGGGGAGTTTGATGAAAGTGTAGAGCTGGCGGTACCATGCTCCTGCAACTCCCTAGTGCTGTTGGGGTAACTTCTAAGCTCTTTGGTGTGGCCGAGGAGCCCTCCGTGAGCTGGCCCCTGACTCTCTCTCCAGACTTCTCTTACCATTCCTTGCCTTTGACTTGGTCTCCAGCCACCTCGAACTGCTTATAATTCCCTACCTGGAGGGTGCTTTTTCTGACTAACTTCTGTATCTGGACACCCTGCCTCCTCTCCCTGCACCTTTCTTTGGCCAGACTAACAGTTATCTGTCCGTGAAGATTTTGCTTTTGTCACCTCCTTTGCAGCCCTTCCCTGGCTACCCTCTCTACCCACCCTTGACCCAGTGCCCCTTCTGTGCATTTCCGTATCATTGCATCTACTGTATTCCTTACCTTAATGAGAAGTAACACTAATAGCCCACAATACATAGTGCTTTCTGTGAGTCAGGCACGTAAGCACTTTACATTTAATTATCCACATCTTGTAAAGCCTGTGCTGTCTCCGTCTTACAAAGGAAGGATCCTTGGCTCATAGAAGTTAAATACCTTGTCAGGGTTCACACAGTATAACAGGCGACCTGGGAACTGAACCCAGGCGTTCTAGCTCCAGGACCCATGCCTTTAATCATTACATGTTCTCCTTCTATAAACTCTATTTCTGCAACTTTTTTTCTCTGTAGACTAGAAGTATTTTAGAGGTAGGCACTGTGGTTTATCTTTGTATCCCCAGAGCATGGCACAAATTTGGCAAGAGTAGGCAGTCAGTAAATGTTTAATGAGTTAGTGGGGTGGGGTGGGGGAGGGGCTACGCACATTTTCTGTGAGAAGGGTTTGTAAACACCTGTGAAAGGTGAACCCCTGTTTGTGCACACTGTGAGGAATGCGGATATATCTGCTCTTCTGAGAGACTTCAGGGATGTGTTTCCACTCAGATGTGAGGAGTGAGGCCTTTTACACCTGCTGGTAAGACAAGATGCACGTGCCAACCAGAGGTTTCGAAATGAAGTGTAGCAGCACACCTGTGAGGAGAGGGATTGGCACCCATGGCAGGTGTGAGGACGGGTGCACGGACACAGCCCCACCCCTTCATTCCTTTGATTCCCCCTCCTCCCTGGCCAGATGCCTCCAGAACTACATCCCTGCCCAGAGCCTGACGCTGTCTTGTCCAGTGTGTCGACAGACGTCCATCCTCCCTGAGCAGGGCGTCTCCGCACTACAGAACAACTTCTTCATCAGCAGCCTCATGGAGGCCATGCAGCAGGCACCTGATGGGGCCCACGACCCCGAGGACCCCCATCCCCTCAGCGCAGTGGCTGGCCGCCCCCTCTCCTGCCCCAACCATGAAGGCAAGGTGGGCCCAAGCAGGCCCAGTGAGGCCAGGACTTGGGGTGGGCGGGGAGGAGAGGTCGGGGGAGGGGCCGAGTGGCTGTGGGTGAGAGGGTGTTTCTCTGGATAAGCGGTCCAGGTAGGGGGACGCACCTGGAAGGGGAGAGGCGAGGAGGGCAGATGAGGGAGGAGAGGGGACAAAGAAGTTTGGTGTCTAGTCTTTGCCTGACTAGAGTCCTTATGCTGCCAGACGATGGAGTTTTACTGTGAGGCCTGTGAGACGGCCATGTGCGGCGAGTGCCGCGCGGGGGAGCACCGAGAGCACGGCACCGTGCTGCTGCGAGACGTGGTGGAGCAGCACAAGGCGGCCCTGCAGCGCCAGCTCGAGGCGGTGCGCGGCCGGTAGGCGCCTGGCGGGAACCCTGGCTGGTGGGGCCTTACGGGATGGTGTTTTAACAGGACAGGGGAGGGGTCCCGGGGAGGGAGAGACAAAATTCTCAGGGAGGGAAGGGGGGTCTCAGGGAAGGGGAGTCCTGGACGGCAGCAGTAGAGAGAAGGAATGGTTTGGTAAGGGCACCCTCAGGTGACCCCGGTATGAGATGCTTCCCCTCCCCAGACTGCCACAGCTGTCCGCAGCCATCGCCTTAGTAGGGGGCATCAGCCAGCAGCTGCAGGAACGCAAGGCCGAGGCCCTGGCCCAGATCAGCGCAGCCTTCGAGGACCTGGAGCAAGCGCTGCAGCAGCGCAAGCAGGCTCTGGTCAGCGACCTGGAGGCCATTTGTGGGGCCAAGCAGAAGGTGCGTCTGCCCACCCTATCCTACCACCATCCATCATGAAATGGCTTTATTGCCTCCATGCTTCCCTTGCTTTCCACACCTGTGCATCCATCCCTAGTCTATAGTTTCTGCCTCCTGACGTGGCCCATAGGTGCTGTGGGCATCTCTGTCCCTTGTCCACTCTCACCCTCTTTTATTTTTTTCATGCCACAGTACTACAAGCTCAGCAGGAATTAGAGGCACTCACCTAAAATCCCCTCTCCACTCCCTGACCAGTCTGCTCACCCAGTCCTCCTGTAACCCCTCCTCAGGTGTTGCAGACGCAGCTAGACACGCTGCGCCAGGGGCAGGAACACATCGGCAGTAGCTGCAGCTTCGCAGAGCAGGCCCTTCGCCTGGGCTCGGCCCCAGAGGTGTTGCTGGTGCGCAAGCACATGCGAGAGCGGCTGGCAGCGTTGGCGGCACAGGCCTTCCCGGAGCGGCCCCACGAGAATGCGCAGCTGGAACTGGTCCTTGAGGTAGATGGGCTGCGGCGCTCGGTGCTCAATCTGGGCGCGCTGCTCACTACGAGCGCCACTGCGCATGAAACCGTGGCCACAGGCGAGGGCCTGCGCCAGGCGCTGGTGGGCCAGCCTGCCTCGCTCACCGTCACTACCAAAGACAAGGATGGGCGGCTGGTGCGCACAGGCAGCGCCGAGCTGCGCGCAGAGATCACCGCCCCCGACGGCACCCGCCTGCCCGTGCCGGTGGTGGACCACAAGAATGGCACGTACGAGCTGGTGTACACGGCACGCACCGAAGGCGAGCTGCTCCTCTCGGTGCTGCTGTATGGACAGCCGGTGCGCGGCAGCCCCTTCCGCGTGCGTGCCCTGCGCCCTGGGGACCTGCCACCTTCCCCCGACGATGTCAAGCGCCGCGTCAAGTCCCCCGGCGGCCCTGGCAGCCACGTGCGGCAGAAGGCAGTGCGTAGGCCCAGCTCCATGTACAGCACCGGCGGCAAACGGAAGGACAACCCCATTGAGGACGAGCTTGTCTTCCGCGTTGGTACAGAGGGCGAAGGGCAGAGCCAGATGAGGGTGGCACAGGCGGGAGTAGGGAACAGGGCGGGGCCAGAGGCTGAAAATGACCACAGTGTGAATTTTTTAATTTCCATCCTATCTCTTCCCCACAGGCAGTCGAGGAAGGGAGAAGGGTGAATTCACCAACCTACAGGGTGTGTCTGCAGCCAGTAGCGGCCGCATAGTGGTAGCAGATAGCAACAACCAATGTATCCAGGTAAGCCCTCCCCCACCACCAAAATAAAGGTTTTCAAGTTACAGCTTCTTAAAAAAAAAGAGAGAGAGAGAGAGAGTATACAGGTCACCTCCTGAAAGATGAAACCCTACAGATAGGGTTCCTTAATGAGCAATGAATCATAGCACCACCTCTCACCCACCTACTTGCCACCCCTTCCTCACTGGCTGCGCAGTAACCAACATGTTCACAGCTAGGCACCAGGGTTGACCTTGCTGGCAGCCCCTACCTCCCAGGCTGTGGCTTAGACCCAACCAGCTCCTGGACCCCAAAGATCTGGTTCATTCTTCCTTCCCCTCTGCCTCCACATAAGCCTCCACCTGGCTGGCTTACTTTCTCCCCTTTTCACCACCACATGGTCAGGATGCAGGCTCTGCCCTCCCCTGCTATCTTCCTACTGCCTGTGTGGCTCCAGAATGTGTGTTGTCTCTGTCAGTCTCTGCAGACATCCTGCTGACTAGACAGTCACATTGGGGTAACTTGTGAAAAGGGGCACCTCCAGTGGCTAGACCGTAGTGCAGTCTCATATGTGGTCCTGCCCCTGGCCTTCCCAGGGCCTCACACCCCTGAGTAAAGCACCCACCACATGAATGGACAGGCCTCTGCTGTACTTCCAGCTCCTTAAAGCCAGAAAATGTTTTTTACTCTCTCTATTCACTGTCGTGAGCCTAGGAGCAGGCAGAGCCTAGTGGCAGGTGCCAGTGTGATAGACGCAGTACAGCAGGGAAAAGCTCAGGCTCTGAAACCAGACACCTGGGCTTGAATCCTAGCTCTGTCACTTACTGACAAGTCATGTGACACCTCCAAGCTTCGGTGAACTCATGTGTAAAATTAGGAAAAGAATACCTCATAGGGTTGCTGGGAGCACTGAGTGACATAATGTACCATGCCTGACACCTGGTGAGCCTTCTAATGTTAGCTGTTGTTGAAAATATCATTGTCCAGGTGGAGGCTGTAGACAAAAGCCAGGAGGTGGGAAGGTAATGGAAAGGGTTGTTCAGGGAACTCGAAGGATCCCAGAGAGGCTGGAGGTGGATTACGATTAGGAGTTGGGCAGCTGAGGTCATGCTGTAAATGACTTTGGAGAGGAAGCTGTGGGATTTTGATTTTATCCAGGATTATTTCTAACTGCTGTAAACTTTCAGTTCTTGGGAACATTTTATCAGGTAGCAAAACTTTTCCCTGAAGATCCTTACATCACATCTGAACATTTAAACTTCTTACTGACCTGCTGCCTGGGTACCCCGTCACAGATCCAGCTCTGCCAAAGGGCTGTCACCTCCATGCCAGCTCCTCCTGGCCCTTGCTGGCCACCTAGCCAACTGAAGGTGCCAGGAAATCTTACGGGGGCCCAGGAAGACGTGCCACTTTGTCTCCCCAACAGGAGGCTGTGCTTGTCCCTTGTTTCACAGCATAGGGACTTAAGAGGGAGGACCCAGTCCCTTCTGAACACTTGTTTTTCCTACAGCCGTCCTCCCTGCCCCTGGTCCCAACTGTACTCCAACCTTGTAGCTTCTAGGAGCCTGGCTCTCAGATTCCAAAGCAGTTTCTCCTTCTCTTACTCTGGGGTCCTCAGGCCTGGTATGGGCCAGGCTCCCACATGGACTATGGCTCCCTACTTAGTTCATGAGGATTGCAGTCCTCTGAACTTTTCCCCCTTTGGACCTGGCTCTGGTGGTGGTAAATCCCCTCCTTGTGCTGAATCAGCATCAGCTGACAGAAGAGAGAAAACATTTTGTGATTTTGAATGAAGAATATGATTTGTATAACATCCTGGTGTGATTGTCTTAGTCTAGAAATTCTATCAGCTCTTCCATGAAAATGTCCTCATTTCCTTCAGACAGAATGTTAATCACATTCTCCTCTGAGCTCCCTCAGCCTTTTGCCATAGTACTTTGCATACTTTACCAGAATCACTGGCTTGTTTGCTTTATTTTACTTTAGCTTCTCTCTCCCCCGACTCGACTCAGATCCTGAAGTTGCTTACTGCTACCATGGCATAGGAGAAAGATGTTCAGGACCAAATTAGGGCACCAGCAGATTCTAGAGATAAGGAAGCAAATACAGCCGGTTTCCAGGAGCCCTCAGATGTCAGGGCAAAGGGAGGGATCAAGAATTGCAGGCTGGGTGCCCTGGGTAGGTGTTGCCATTCAGGAGCAGGCCTGGGAGTGAGTTGATGAATTCGCTTTTGTGCGTGTTGAATTGGAGATTGCTGTGCAGCATCCGAGTTGAAGCTGTCCGATTCTGGTCTGAGACTGAGCTGAGGAATTCATGCATTTGTTAAATGTCTGCTGTGTGCCAGTTTGCCCCACCAGTGCTGCAAATGCAGCAGTGAACAGAACAGACACGGTCCCTGCTTTACCTGGAGCTTACATCTTTGGCAGGGGACAAGGATATTTAAGAGCTATTTAGTCACAGAAATGACAGTGGGTATGAAAAGAGCTAAAACACATATATCATGGAGACCTAACTTTATGTATGTGTGTTGGTTCAGGGAGTGGAGTTGGTCATTAAAAGCTGCTCTGAAGAGGTGACTGGGAAATTCTGAGAACTGGAAAATGAGTAGGAGTTGGCCAGGTGTAAGGGGTGGGACAGGATGGGATGGGAAGAGCAAGACAGCCCCCACCCCACCCCCCACCCCGGCCAAGCCTCAGTGTTGAGCTGGAAACTACGCTGCCGAGGCTGGAGGAGGCAGAAGTGTTGCCACAGTGCTGATCTGGTGGTAGCTCTAAGTCCCTCTCACAGCAGCTCTTCAGCCCATGGTGCCTACCTTCTTGTGCTGACAAGTGCTGTCCAACCACGGCGGAGCAGTGCAGAACCCAAAGGCTGTTCTGATCAGCCAGGGGAGGGCAAGATTCAGGGTCCACATCAGGAGGGAGTGATGTCCATTGGTGGGACCAGTTCAAACAGCCCTGCAGGCCTAAGAAATGGGGATGGTACAGGAGCAGAGGGACCAATCCATTAAGAAGGGAGCAAGTTTGGATCAGAGAGCAAGGCCAGTTTCTCCAGTGCTGCTCCTGACTTGATTCATCTTATGTCTCTAGAGCCTCTAACAAAGCAGTGTGTGAGATGTGTGCAGTGAGTGATGTTTTGGCTGTGCAGGAGAGGCCAAACGGCTTAACTCTAGAGGAGAGGAGCATTAAAACAGGCGCTTTTAGGATGGGGAGACCTGAGCGTGTTGGGCAGCTAAGGTGGAGGAGGTTGGAGAGGGCAGGAGTTTGAAGGGTTTAACCCTGTCTGGGAGGAAGGTCACCGTATCAGCCTCACAGCCCGGACGGGCTATCCTTGTCCATCCCCCTACCCTCACCTGCCCCTTCCTTGTCTGCTACGAAGTCTTACTGAGTCTTCCTCCTCCATGTCTCTTGAGTCCATCTACTTCCCTCTAGCAAGCGGTCCAAGCCAGCGTCATTTCTCACCTGGACCACTGCAGCACCTCTGACTGGTTGGCTAGCTTCCAGTCCTGACTCCTTCCTGCAGCCAGAGTGCTCTTTCTGAAAAAGCTCCCATGTGTTTTTTCCTACACCACCAAGCAATTCTCCAAGTCTCAGTGAACACTGACCAGGGGTCCTGTAAATTTGATTCAATTCTGACACTGTCCACCTGGAGATAGTGTCACATCCCACAGGTTAAGGGCTCAGTCCCGAACGACTGCCTCTACTTCAGACGCCAATTAAAAGTTCAGCTTGTCGCCTGTACTGACCGACCAGCTGTAAATTGGAAGTTCCCACAACCCACTTTTGGGGTTTAATTAATTAGCTAGAGCAGCTCACAGAACTCCAGGAAACATTTAATTATGTTTACCAGTTTACTATATGGAATACAGATGAACAGCCAGGTAAGAGGTACGTAGGGTAAGGTCTGAAAGAGTCCCTAGTGTAGGAGCTTTGGTTCCTGTGGAACTGGGGTACACACCCTTCTAGCACCAATCCGGAAGTTCATCAAATCTTGTTGTTCAAGAGTGTTTAGAGAGCTTAATCTGTGCTTTCCACCCGTTCTCCTTCCAGTGGTTGGTGGGCAGGGCTGAAATTTCCAGCTCTTCAATCGCATGATCTTTCATGCGACCAGCCCCTCCTGAAGCCATCCAGGGATCTCACCCTACGTCTCCTCATTCGCATAAGCTCAAAAGGGGCTCCTTTTGAATGACAGAAGGCACTCCCATTAATCTAGGAATTCTGAGGGTTTGAGGAGCTCTGTGCCAGGCACGGGGGACAAATACCAAATCTATTTCTTATTATACCATCAAAGCAAATCTCATCTTGTCCCTCACAATTTTCAGTGAATCCTCATTATACCCAGAATAAAACCTTTTTCCTTTTGTTCTTTACGGGCCTGCCTGCTGCAATCCAGCCACACTGGACAGCAGCGTCTGTACTGGACTCTGTGCCTTTTACACACTGATGATTCTGCTTAAACACCTTTTTTCCTCCTTCTTTACCTGACAACTTTGGTTCCTCTCTTAGCATCCTTATTAGGCTCTTAGCTCAGATGGCCCCTGCTCTTGGAGCCTTTCCTGACCACCCCCACCCCTTTCACAGTCTTACAATCCCATTCTCCCCTCTGCCGCATGTCCCCTAAGGTGCAGGCTGTGTCTGAGTCTTCTCTGTACCCCCAGCAGGGTGTCGGTAAGTACTTGCTGAATGAGGAATGAATGGGGGTCTCCTCCCTCAGGATCCTGCTCCCTTCCCTCTGTGCCCACAGTCTCTCCCCTCCTGCCCGCTCCCTCCCTTGCTCCTCTGCTCCAGGTTTTCTCCAACGAAGGCCAGTTCAAGTTCCGCTTCGGGGTCCGAGGCCGCTCGCCTGGGCAGCTGCAGCGCCCCACAGGAGTGGCAGTGGACACCAACGGAGACATTATCGTGGCAGACTACGACAACCGCTGGGTCAGCATCTTCTCCCCTGAGGGCAAGTTCAAGGTGAGAGGCCTACTGTCACTCTACTCTGCACCCCTGGTGGCCAGCTGAGGTGACCATTCTAGTGCCTCCTGGTGGTCAGGTCCTGGAATGCTTGGTCCATCCCCAACGTGAGGTTCTGCTTTGCTGCCAGGCTGGGACTACTCTCCCACCAGGCAGGTTAGAGCCCCTAACGGGTGTGCCCTTCCTCCAGACCAAGATTGGAGCTGGCCGCCTCATGGGCCCCAAGGGAGTGGCCGTGGACCGGAACGGACATATCATTGTGGTCGACAACAAGTCTTGCTGCGTCTTTACCTTCCAGCCCAATGGCAAGCTGGTTGGCCGTTTTGGGGGTCGTGGGGCCACTGACCGCCACTTTGCAGGTATTGGGGGAGAATTCAGATACCTATTCTGACACCCCAGTCCTAGAGAGCTTGCCTGGGTGCCCCAGCTCCAGAGACCCCTCCTGCTATATTTTGGCCCTAGGGGACCCCTCCCTTCATGGTGTCCTAGTAGCACCATCCCAGAGACCTCCCCGTCTCCTAGCACCCCAGCTCTCTCATCCCAAATGCTCTTCCCCATCCCACTCAGCATCCCAGCTTACTGCCAGAGAGCCTACTTTGTATTTTCAGGGCCCCATTTTGTGGCTGTGAACAACAAGAACGAGATTGTAGTGACGGATTTCCATAACCATTCAGTGAAGGTCAGTGTTCCCCCTCCCTCCAGGACCACTGTCCCAACATCCTTTCCTCTTCCACAAGACTCCTCTCCCCCTCACTTCCTTCTTTTCTCCCTTGAGATCATTGATTTGAACAGTCAACATTCATGGCATGGCTCCGCTGTCCCAGGCACTATGCTAGAAGCTGGGAATACAGTGATGAGTAAGGCAAATATGTTCCTTATCTTTTAGGAGGGGTGTGGTCCAGTAGGGGAGAGAAAAAGGTGCTAGGATATTACAGTGTGATGTGATAGATTCTGTGATAGGGGAGTGCAGGGAACTGGGGGAAGGCGTAGCAGGAGCATTTGATTCAGGTGAGACAGAGAATGACCTAAAGCACAAGTGGGAATTAACCAGAAGGAGGAGGGACAGGAGGAGCCAAGAACTAGAGGTGGGAACCCTTACCGTGTAGTCAAGGAATTCCAAGTAGTTCAGACTGGATTTGAGGAGGGGAGTGGTTCCAGGTGAGAACGGGGCTGGCTCATTCCCTTAAGGGGCTTCCTCTCTTCCTAAGAGCCACGGGGAGTCACTGAAGGATTGCAGGCATCAGGGTGATGCAATCCTGTGTGTCTCAGAAAGATTGCTCTGGCTGGGGCGAGACTAAAGGCAGGAAGATCAATCTTTTGCAATCATCCAGATGAGGACCATTGCAGTGGCAGTATGTGCATTGGGTACAGATTGAAGATAGAATCAGCGGGTTGTGGTAATTCATTGGCTGTCAAGCAAAGGAGAAGGTGGAGTCGAGAATGACTCATGGACACCTGGGTGTTGCCAATCACTGAGAAAGAGAACATAGAAGTACTGCTTTCCCTGGGAGGATGAGCTGTTAGATCTGAGATGCCCAAGGGACATCAGCTGGCGACGTCCAGTAGGCAGTGAGATGCATGGACGTGAAGCCTGGAAAGAAGAACTGGTTTGTAACTGCAGATCTGGGGGTCCTCAGCCCTGGGACTTCACCTCTTCCTCCTCCAAAGCCCCGCCCTCTGCCTGAGGCCAGGTCCCCAGTCCCCAGCCCTCTCCCCTGCCAGGTGTACAGTGCCGACGGAGAGTTCCTCTTCAAGTTCGGCTCCCACGGTGAGGGCAACGGGCAGTTCAACGCCCCCACGGGAGTAGCTGTGGACTCCAATGGGAACATCATCGTGGCTGACTGGGGCAACAGCCGCATCCAGGTGAGGCAGGCCCAGGGATGGCATGAGGGGGAGGTTTCCTGCTGGGCCCCACACACCCGCCTCCCAAGATGCTGCCACCCACCTGATCTCACCTACACCTCCAATCTCCACTCCTCCCCCAGGTGTTCGACAGCTCTGGCTCCTTCCTGTCCTATATCAACACATCTGCAGAGCCACTGTATGGCCCCCAGGGCCTGGCACTGACCTCGGATGGCCACGTGGTGGTGGCTGATGCTGGCAACCACTGCTTTAAGGCCTATCGCTACCTCCAGTAGCTGCACAGGGGCCCTGCCTGGCTCATGGAGGGACGGACATAGGGGTGATTGGACAAGATGGTCTGGCCAGAAAGTGGGCCAGACCTGGCAGCACTGAATGTGGGCTGCGGGCGTCAGTGCGCCCAGTGGCCTCCCTCTCCCCATCTCCCAACCCCACGGTTGCACTTTATTTATTCGGTTCTTGCTTTGGTGACTGGGTGGGCCTGGACTGTTGTCCCAAGGATGTGTGCAGAGCTTCACCCTCCCCTCCCCACTTCCACACCTCCCCGTCCCCTCAGTCTGCTCCCCATCCCCCAGCCTGGGGCCAGAACAGCCTCTTACTCCAGGGCAGAAGTCCCTCTGGTTGTCTCCCTACCACCCGTACACACTGACAGAGACAGCAATACCCCACCCCCATATTAAATAAATGCGTTCACCAAGATGGTTGTGTTGTTTTCTTGCGGGCTGGGAACGGAGGGGATGGCGGGACCAGATCTGGACTAAAAGGTGGGCAAGCAGCCAGGGAGGGGACTGATTCCCAAATGTGCCCTGATGTTTTGAAGCTTCAGGAGAGGAGAGCGAGAGAGAGGGAACCCTGGGACTCAGCCACTGTAAATGCCTGCCCCCAGGCCCACATCTTCTGTAGAAATAGTAAATCCTTTGGCTGTCTGCTGAGAGGAGCCTGGAAAAATGACCCTTGCCGAGAACACAGCCAGCAGCGGCCAGGAGAACAGTTGCAGGGATGGTGGGCATCCTGGAAGCCCGGGCCTGGGCCGGGGACCAGGGACAAGCCCAGGTGGGAGCTGGGTGTGGGAGCCTCCGTGGCCAGCTCTAGGGCTCAGTCCTGAAGCCTGGGAGCAATGCTTCATCCCCTTGTTCTTCATTCCGTGACTGCTGCCCCTTCCCCACAGTGGAACAAGGGTCCCAGCACCCTGGCCCAAGCCCTCTTTGGCCAGGGTTTGGCTGCCAATTCCGGAGATAATTACCACCAACGCTCAGTGACTGGGGAGGTGGCACTGTGGTTTCTCCCGCTCTACAAATGGCTGAAGCTGCTCTTCATCGCTGAGGAAGAGCAGAGCCCAGGCTTGAATCTGTAGCTGTCATGCTCCTAACTGGGCAGTGACAGCACCTTACTCATTCTCATTCCCCTTGCACCCGACACGGCAACTGGCACAGAAGACACTCACAGGATTTGGGGAATGATGGATCTGGGAAGGTTGGTTTGTGAGACTTTGTGGAAAAGTTCAAGACTTTGTCCTGGTGTAACAACACGACTCCTGGAGCAAGATGGGAGAGCTTGTCCATGGACCTGTGGGAGACAACAGGGGCTTTGCAGGGATCAAGGGGCACTGTGTGGATCACAGGGAAGTCTTGGTGACATTCACCTCCCTGGTTTTTTTGACCCCACTGGTTGGGATCTGGTAGGCAGGTGGAGGGACATAAGAACTCCCTGAACTCTAGGGCAAGCATCTTTTTTATTTTTAATTCTATTTTTTATTGAAGCATAGTCCATTTACAATGTTAGTTTCATGTGTACAGAAAAGCGATTCAGTTATACATATACATACATATATTTTTTCAGATTCTTTTCCATTATAGGGTAAGCATTCTTACAAGGCCTATACTCCTGGCCGATTGTGGGTAGGATTGCCTGAGCCCATGCCCTGACCAGCAGAGACCATGTGCTCAATCATCAGTCACTTGGCACCAAGGGGGCCTTCCCTGGGAGCCTCAGTGATGGTCTGTTCCTCCCTTGCACTCCCACCCTGAGCAGAGCACTAGCAATGACACTGAGGATGGAAACTCATAGTTTCAGCCCTCAACATCTCCGTGCTTACAATCTGGACACCTAAAGTTAGCGAGGGAATAAGATGGCAATAAAGGTGAACTTTCTTGGGCGGGGAGCCCCACATGGCTTCCCTACCAGCCCGAGAACAGGCTCCTGGAGCTGATTTCCACAGATACCAGATTAGGCAGTCAGCCTAAGCCACGCAGAAGCCGTCTCAAGGAGAGGCCCCTCACTTCCTCCTGCACCTGGTCACGGTGGGCATTTTCTCTCCACTTCAGAGCTTGGGCCCAGAAGCAGGTGGTGGGGGTGCCTGGCAGTGGAAGCTATGCCTTGATTTAGCTGGCACAAGTCTTAAGTGATCTTCACAGACTTGGGGGCTGCAGCAGAGCCCCTGCTGGCACAGGTCAGAAAGTTATTTTGTGGTCCTGCAGAGGCTCACACTATGCTTACATGGGGCTGTCTGGTGACTGGAGCAGCCCCATTGCTGCATGTGGCCTGCAGTTTCACTTAGTCATTCAGAAAGTACTTCTGAGCACTTGCTACTGATCAGACAGAGGGGTGGGCCCTGGGAATACAGACAGCAATGGTCTTTGCCCTTATGGAGCTTATAGTTCAGTGGGGGAGGCAGGCAAACAAGTAGGCACAAGGAACTAAATGTGTAATGCAAGTTTGTGTTCAAGTTGTGAAGGAAATGAATGGAATGCATTAAATACAATAGTTAGTGAATATGGTATTAAATAGGGTGGGCAAAGAAGGCCTCTCTGAGCAATGACCTGCAGGTTGTGGGGTGGTGGGGAGGGAACCATACCAATAGTATGGTTTAATAAAATAATTCATATTATATCAAGTGTTTAGTGCAGTGCCAGGCACACAAGTACCCAACGGATACCAGCAAATTATTATTATAATTATTTAGTCATAGGGAAGCAAGAATGGACTATGCTGGAAGGCCCATTACAGAGCAAGAGAAATTCTTGGAGGAGGTGGTTGGGAGCAGAGAGTATTTTTTGGTACCTGGAGCTAATTTTAAGCCTGGGGCGAAGGAGAATCCAGTCTCTGCTCCCTGGAGTACATAACTACGGGCAGCAGGGTCAGCACACTACGCACTCACTGGGCCCCCGGAGAAATAAGTGAGATCAGAGACCCCAGATAACGGCAGTGCAGGCTGCACACAGTCCTCCCAAGGGACAGGGGGTTGGCGTCCAGCTTTAATGTGGCGCCTGGCAATGCAAGAGGATGCTCTGTCCATGAAGATGTTTGCAAGCCCCCGTTCAGACGCCCTTAGAAGGAAGCCAGAAAACTGCTGGTTAGGAGGAACGGGAAGACCACATGAAAAGGGAGATGATTGTATATTTCTGAGCTTGAATTCCCCCAGAAATCAAGCAAGAGACTGACAGTCCCAAACCCACTCCTACTCTGGGCAGCAGAGATTTGCAGAGGAAGGGGACATGGCACTAAGCCACCATAGCCAGGCGGAGAGGAGTGAGAAGGGAGGAAGTCTGTGGAAAGACAGTTTTAGGGAGGGCAAACTCCAGGGCTGCGGCTTCCAGTTGAAGCGTGGGAGCGCAATGATCCCTGCGGCCTCCAGAGGGCGCCCGGACCCAAGTATGGACAAACACTTGATCCGCAGCCCAGGCCAGAGGGCTGGGAAGGACTCGGGACCAGCAGAAATAGCCACCTTAGGTGAGGAGACGAAAAGCAAGGCCAGCTCTATCTTGGGATCCCTGAATGTCCTTGCCTGCCGCCCTGTGACCAGCATCAGGAGGGCCAATATCCACAGCCTGGGTTCTCACATGGATATCCTCTCAGCCCCTGCACAGAACGTGAGCTTCAACCTGAGCTGCCCGCCATGCAGAAGACTCTGCCTGCCTAGTCCCTGAGGGGATGAGGGGATGGGGGTGCATGGGAGGAAAGAGGAAGGCTTCCACTAGTGGTATCTAAGCCACCATAGGGTAGACAAGGCAATTAGGAAACAGCAGTGAAAGGTGCCACAAATCATTCTTCTGCAATGGAGAGACCCAGGGGTGCTGTGAAGGGGACCAGAGCTGGGTGGGAAAGAAGAGGCCAAGCTGAAAAACTGTCACCTGGTATACATGCTGTGTTCCCTAAAGAGCCCTGCTAGACCAGAGAGGAGGCTATTCCCCGGAGCAGCAGGTCCGTGCAGGGCCCTGACTGTTGGAGACAGTCACAGTGGGCTTTCTGGGGGGCGTTCACGACTCAGTGCGAATGCGTCCATCTCCCCACGCAGGCTCAGCCAAATCTGTAGGACACGCAGCCACAGTTCTGGAGTTAGTGATGGTTGTTGAGGGGTTGCTGATGAAAGGTCATTGGAGGTTCAGAAAGGAGAATCCTGGGAAGGTCATGTAAGGCTTTAGAGGATGAGACGGAAGAAAAAGTGAGGGGCGTCTGGGAGTAGCAGCATCCAGTGCCCAGCAGCTGGCGGTGGGGGTGGGTAGAGCAGGTCCAGCCAAGGATGCCCTGCGCTGGGAAAAGGTGGGTGTCAGGCACCTGTCGTGGGATCTGTGGCACTGCCCATGCTGCCAAGGGCTTGGTGAGTCCAACTTTATTCACTAACTTATGAGGAGGAATGAAGTTAACAAGGCACATTTTCATTGTAAGTCAGGAGAGGATGTTGAGATTGATGGCTGAGGCCTGGTGACAGATTGTTGTCCAGTCCCAGAAATCTCTGTCTTCCTATTAGGAGGAACCCTGGCACAGTTGGTAAGGGACCTGGGACCTGTGCTGAGGTTATACAGGGGAATGTCAACGGCATGGCACCTTCTGAGACATATCAGGGGCCCTTCAGGGCTGGGGAACAGGGGTCCTGGAACCTCAGCCTGGCCCAGAGCTGACTTTGCACATATTTGTCTTCTGACTCAGCAACCTCAGGCTTGTCTCAGATGGAAATGGGACAGCCTTCGGGAGTGGCCCCGGCTAGTACTGAAGATAGCAGGTACTAGAGATAGCAGGTGAGATCCCAGGGCTGGAGGAGAAGAGATATATAGGGCTGGGACCCTGGAGAGAGAAACAAGATCTTAAGATGAAGGTCAGTGCCAAGGAGACCTATGACTCCTAGATCCAATATTCCCCCATCATAACACATCTCCAGTCCTGAAGGAGGAAAATTGTCAGAAATTCTGCTGCAACATTAGTAATGCTAGTCAGTACTTAAAATCAATTTTTTTCATTTATTTCAAATATTTATTGAGCATCTCTAACAGGCATACCTCATTTATTGCACTTTGCTTTACTGTGCTTCACAGATACTGCATTTTTTACAAATTGACGGCTTGTGGTAACCCTGAATTGAATACTTTCCAACAGCATTTGCTCATTTTGTGTCTCTGTAATTTTGGCAATTCTTGAAATAGTTCAAACTTTTTCATTAATGTTATATTTGTTGTGGTGATCTGTGATGTGACTCTTGCAGAAAGATTACTACTCCCTTGAAGGCTCAGATGACAGCATTTTTAGCAATAAAGTATTTTTAAATTAAGGTATATATTTTTCTTTAGACCTAGTGTTCTTATATACTTAATAAACTACTTATAGTGTAAATCTAACTTATATATGCACTAGGAAACCAAAAAATTTGTATGACCCAGTTTATTGTGAGGTTCACTTTATTGTGGTTGGTCTGGAACCAAACGTGTGATATCTCCAAGGTATGCCTGGATGTGCCAGGTACTAGTTTAGGTGGGGAAGATGTAACTATGTAAGACAGGCAAAACAGAAGAAAAAAAGCATAAGTAAGCAAAGCGTAAGCAAAAGCGTAAGTAGATAGATGACATTTTTAAAGCTTATTTTTATTGAAGTATAGTTTATTTATAATGTGTTAGTTTCAGGTATACAGTAAAGTGGTTCAATTATACATATACATATATATACTTTTTCAGATTCTTTTGAAATAATTTTGTTTTATTAAATGACATAAAGGAAACAAGCGAGAGTCTGAAATGGCTAAATGAGGTGATTGAGAAAGGCTTCATTGAGAAGGTAGCATTTAAGCAGAATCAGCTGTAAATATTGTGAAACCCCCCCAGTACAGTTCTATTTATTCTGCGATGAGTAAACAAAGCACTTTTCCCTTCAGGTGGAAACTATGAAGAAAGTCTAATTACTAGTAGGTCTCTCTTCCTGCCCCACTACTGTGAGCCCTTCCCTCCCAGGTGATTTTTGCTAAGCTATTTGTCATAGGGGTTCGGGGCAAGGGTGGGACTTAGACATTTGGCGACAGTGAAATATTGTTGACGCATCAAGGGCAAAGCGAAAGAGGCTTGGGAATGCATCAGAAAGGCCCTTGATGGAACTTGGAAAAAGCTGTCTTCTGTGTTTCTAAGTATGTTTGCGTGTGTGTGTGGTTACTAAGTACACGTAAGAGTGTCTTTAGGGGTCTCAGAGCTGAGCTTGGCACAGTGCATAGAAACATTAGTTTCCTCTTCTCTCCTACTGCATTGTTGAGGTGAATCCAGCCACAGAAAGCCAGTCCTCAATCAGCCTACCCTGTCCCCTGAACTTATGGGCTTCCAGACCCACCACCAAGGTGATGGGAGCCACAGCTGCATATCAGGGGCCTCGGCTAGTCACTGCTCAAAAGTCACCAAAGGGGGAGGGGGCCTCCTGCTGGGAAGAGCTAGTCCTGGACTCAGATTTCTGTCCAGACCCTGACCTTATTTGCACTGATGTAATCGGCCAATATTGGCATAGTTCTGAGCGAGCTCACTCCCTGCAGGCTTGGACGTGGGGGTGGTGCTGCTGCCCTCTCTATATAGGGGCTCAGCCAGGTGCCCAGAGCTGTCCTGGCCTTTCCAGCTCATCATGGCTTGGGCACTGGGAGCACTGTGGTTGTTGGTGTGCTGGTCTCTGGCTAACACCCACCCTCTTTCTCTGTGAGTGAAGCTGGGGCAGGCGAAGGAGGGCTGGGGTCTGGGCTACAGTGGGATAGGGCCAGTATTTAAGCCTGGGGTGAGTTTGGGGTCAGGAGCTAAGGGAGAGGGACTGGGCTCTGTGGACCCGGACATCTATCTGTCTCCTCTCTAGGGCCGGTGCCCCTAGCCATGGAGCTGAAGGTGGGAACAGGACCAAGGTGGACCCAAATGTGATCGGTGAGGCCCCGACTCCCTGAGTCTGTCTGTCTGGCTGTGTCTCTGCGTTGTACCATCTGACTGGTCTTTTACTTGCTATCTCCCCTTCTCCTCCCCAGAACGCTGCTCGGATGGCTGGGGCTTTGATGCGGCCACCCTGGATGAGCATGGGGCCATGCTGTTTTTAAGAGGTAGGAGGGGCATTCGGGACCACAGACTTGGTCCCCTTCTCGGAGGGTGTGTCCAACTGTGGGAAATCTTAGGAATCATCTGAGGGTAGCACCCGCCGCTTCTTTGTAATTATCTCAGTAGGCTGAAAGTTTGTTCTGGGTCCCTCAATGAGTGTGCGTTTTTCAGGGGAGTCAGTGTGGAAGGCTCCCAACTGGACCCGGGAGTTAATCTCGGAAAGGTGGAAGGACTTGCCCAGCCCTGTGGACGCTGCCTTTCGCCGTAGTCACAACAGTGTCTTTCTGATCAAGGTATGGCTGGACCAAGGTCAGGGCCGGGCCAGGAAGTGCTGGAATCAACACTAGGGACCCTCCCCCAGGTGGCCCTGGCATGGAGCCCTTCCCAACAGGTGCCAGGTTTCCTCTCCGTGTACCTTCTTTTCCTGAGAAAGCCCAGGCTAAGGGAGTGTGTGTGCATGTGGGCCTGGCAGGCATGACATCCAGCTGCTCTTTTTCAGTCCTTGTCTTCATCCAGACTTCTCTGCTGCTCCTCACACCATCCTCTCCTTCCTGGAAATTTCTCCCCTTGCTTCCATGACCCCGCCTTGGGTCCTCCTCAGATGCTGGCCAGGTTGTTCACATGACGGCTCTGGGCCGGGGGGCGAGTGGAGGATGAAACCCAGCGTGCTGTGCTCACCGAGTCCCGTGCCCCAGCCCGGGCTGCGTCTGCTCCTTCCGGCACCTTCTCCTGACTCGCACAAAGACGCTGTGTTGTTCGGACGGCTTCACTGCCAGGTTTCTTTTCCTTCCCACCTCTTCTCCTGCTCTTCTCAGGCTCCTTATCCTGGGCCAGTCCCTCAGTGTTCCTTGGGGATCCAGCCCAGCCTGTCTGTATACCCTCTCTGGGCGATCTCAACCACTGCCATGGCTCTGAGGGCTTTTCACGATGTGGACACCAGGTCTGGATCTCTTCTGGGAGCTCCAGACAACTCTTTCCAGTTTCCTGGCTGACATCTTCAACTTAGATGTTCTGTAGGCACCTCAAATTCAGCATCCCCCCAAATGGAATTTAGTATCTTCCTTACAAACCCACCCCTCCTCCTGTGTCCCTATTTCAGCAAATGGCACCACCCCGTGCTGGTTCCTGCAAGCCAGGAACACATGGGTCTTGAGATCTGGCCCCTGGTTATCTTTTCAGGTTTACCTTCTCCCCGCCACATTCACTGTGTGAATCTGAGCTCGTGATGTACATGCTACTCCCTCTGCTGGTAACGTCCTTTCCACACTTGTCCACCTGGAAAATTCCTGCTCAGTTGTTAACCCTTGGCCCAAATGCTTCCTCCTCTGTGTAGCCTTCCAGGAATTCTCTGGGTAGACTTAGGAACTCCCCCTTTATTCCCAATGCATTTCACATGCTACCACCTTGTGGCTTACATGGCTTGAATTGTAGGACAATTTCCAATTTTGTGCAGTGAACTCCTTGAAGGCAGAGACAGAGTCTAGTCATCCCTTTATCCCCAGTGCCTCTCACAATATCTGGCATATGGTAGTCATTTCAGCAACTGTTTCTTGAATGGGTGAATGATCAAACAAATGATGGTGTGGATGGATGGATCGGATCACTGGGGCATGATGATTTGTGGATGTTTGCCCAAACTAGTGGTGTTGCAAATAACTGTGCCATGGTGGGTGTCTGGTTGCACACAGCCAGATGTGAGGGTTATAGTAATAGTGATGAGATTTGCATAAACTGAGGGTGTGTATTTGTGCAAGGAGACAGCACACTGTCGTCTACAGATGGATTGAGAGTATGTGGGACTGCAGGAGGATACTGTGTAAGTGCAATAGATCAAAGATGGTGTGTGAGCCTGCAGAGTGGCAGAGTCTGGGGATGCATATTAAAAACAGAGTGCTTTTGTATGCAGGGGAACAAAGTCTGGGTATACCCTCCTGAGAAGGAGAAAGAATATCCACAGTTGCTCCAAGATAAGTTTCCTGGCATCCCATCCCCACTGGATGCAGCTGTGGAATGTCACCATGGAGAATGCCAACAAGAGGGTGTCTTCTTCTTCCAAGGTCAGTCCAGGCTGGAATAAGAGAGCCTGGAGTAGTGGTGGGCTGGTGGTGATGGAGGCAGTGGTAGGGATGGTGGTGGTGGCGGCGAAACCACTATAGGGTTTCCCAAGGAAGGGAAGAAATAGAGAAGCCAATTATAGTCTAGAGGTCAAGTAGGGGAAAAAGAGGAAGTCATCTGGGGAAGGTAATTCTGCTAAAAGTCCCTCACTGTCCCCTGTGACTCTTTGGACAAATCTATATTCCTTAGTCTTACATACAAGGTTCTCCATGACCAAGTCCCTGTTGATCCCCCAGCCTCTACTCTTATCAGATCCTTGCCTTGAATAGGAAGCTCCAGGAACTCTATGCTGTTCTGGAGTTCCATCTCCCACTCTTGTCTGCCTTGAAACTCATGCTTCAGGTTTTAGTTTAAGTATCACCTTCCCTGGGATGCTTTCTCTGACTCTTCCCACTGCCCTTGCTGAGCTGATCACGTGTACTTTGCTGCTGAATTTTACTGTGTGATGACTTTCCTCGACTGTCTCCCTGCTGGGCTGTGAACTCCAGGTGACCAGAACCACATCTGGTCCATTCTGGGGCCCAGTAAAGGACAAGGGAGGGCATGGCCTGACTGAGTGCTTATTGGTTGATCGGACAAAGGCACACATACGTGGTTCTGGGACTCGACCACGAACACCACAAAGGAGCGTTTCTGGCCAGCCGTCGGGAACTGCTCCTCTGCCCTGCGATGGCTCAGCCGCTACTACTGCTTCCGGGGGAACCAGTTCCTGCGTTTCGACCCCGTCACGGGAGAGGTGCAGTCCAAGTACCCTCTGGATGTCCGGGACTACTTTATGCCCTGCCCTGGCAGAGGTGAGAAAGCCCCAGTCCCTGGGGCTTCCTGGACATTGTCCACCTTCCTGGAGTTTGCAGACTCCATATGCCCCAGCTCCTACCTTCACCCCGTGGAAGGACACCTTGGCCCTCGCCCTAACCCCTCTTCCACTCTGGCTCTTCTCAGCTGTCCTCACTTATGGAAAACCTGCACCACCACCACCCCCAGTAACCCCAGCCATCGCTTCCACCTCAGACCTTATTCTGACCCCTTGCCTCCCTCTGTGCTTCCCCTCACCTATTTCTCCCCACAGGCCATGCACACAAGAATGCGACCCACCGTGGGGATGTGCGCTGCAGCCCAGATCTAGTCTTGTCGGCACTGCTGTCTGACAACCATGGTGCCACCTATGCGTTCAGCGGTAAGAGATGCCCTCCAGCTCCCCTGTTTCAGCTGTCCGCACCTCCCGCCTCTTCCATGTGCCTCCCGTCTCTGCTGCATTCCCTCCATTTTCATCACTGTGCCCCATATTTCGTCCCTTGGCCCCCATCCTTGCATCCTAGCATGCCCCCTTTCACCCCTCGTCTCCTAGGATGCCTGTTGCTCAGCCTGTCTCTTGCTGCCCAGGCCTCTAACTCCATCCACCTGTCTGCCTCCCAGTACCATCTGCTCCCGAGTTGATGCCCTTTCTGGACCTCTCGGCTCCTATGACTCCTCGTAGTCCCTTGGCGCCTGCATATTTTGCAGGGCCCTCTGCCCACCCTCCTCCCTTGAGCTTATCCCCAGGAGCTCTATATTTTTCCAGATGCCTGGTTCCTATGTCCAGGCCTCTGACACAGTGTTACTTGGGGATGAGATGTTCCCATTGTTGAGAACCAGCTAAAAAGCACTCAGTCCCTTGGATCTTTAGGCAATAGCTTCACTAGCTCAAGGAGATTTCTCCTCTGAGTGCCCAGTGAAGACCCTTCTCCCCAGACCTGTGGCACTATTGGCAAAAAGCCATTTAATGACAGCTAGGGGTGTTCCAGGGCTGCTCAGACAGGTAGTGATGAGTCTTAATCTGTGCTTGAGGACGGCTCCAAGCGAAGGAGTGGATCACTCCATTGCACTCAGCCTGAGATATTTGTATGATCAGGCAAGAATGTAAAACAGTGGTGAGAACACAGAAGAGCAAAAATCTTTTCATGCTCTTAACCCCTCAACAAGTCTCATCAGATATGGCTACCAAGCCATAATGAAAAATACACAGTCCCAAAGAGATCATCTCCCCACACTGTGCTGAGAACAGACGCCTGTGGTGAAAAGGCAGACCTACACTGAGAATACAGGCCAGAGTAAGGGCACAGAAATATCGGGAGAACGTGCAGCTGTTTTTTTAAAAAGGTTATTTTTCTTTATTCCCAGTGCCCCTGGTCTCATGGCAGGGTCTGCGGGAAATCTCAGGGTCGTGCCAACTCCCAGGCTTCCCTGACTCTGCATGGCACCTGGGTGCCCCACCAAGGAGCTCAAGTTCCAAAGGCTGGGGGATCTTCAGCTGTGGCTCTTTCTAAAAGCAGTTCCTGGGCACAATGCAGAATCAGGGTTTCTTGGTCATTCCTCAGTCCCCTTCCCCGAGCACAGGAACAACCCAGCAGCTTGCTCCGTTGGCTTGCTGTGCCCATCCCAGGAAAAGGCGGGGAGGGGCTCCAGAAAGTGAGTGTCTCCTAGCTGAAAGAAGCTGGGGCCTTTGGTCTAGTTTAACCTGGGGCAGGCCCTGGTGAGAGCAAGGCACCATTGGGAGGACACACAGACAAAGTGAGACAGCGATGGAGATACAGAGAGATAGACAGAGATGGAGATGGATGGAGAGATGTGGAGATGGAGACGCTGAGAAAACAGGGCCACAGGACCACACAGAGAGGTAGAGAGATCACCCAGCCATGGCGAGATCACAGAACCTCAAGGCCATGTGTCCATAAACAGAATGTACCTTAAATTCTAAATCAAAAGTATTAGGCACATTCCATAGCTGTCGAGAGAACACCGTCGTATTAAAAATCTCCAGCTGAGAAGAGAATGCACTGCCTTGGTGACCCAGACACTCAGCACAGGGCTGGGCCTCTCCTGTCTCTTATTGATAAATCCCTTGTCCCTACCTCGGAGCCTCTCACCCACTCTTCCTGCTTTGTCCCAACTTCGGCTTGAATGTGGACCACCATGCCCTCTCCACTTTCTCTCCGGCCCTGACTTTTTAGCCTCAGAGCCAGCTAATTACTGCCTCGGCTGCCCTTTTTCCTACCTGGATTTCCAGGGAGAGAACAGAACCAGCCCAGCCCTCACCTTTATTCCAGACCACTGGCTACGGAGGGGCTGGGGGCTCAGCACTTATTCACTCTGCACAAAGAGCAGCATAGCTCTGATTCTCAAACTAGGGGCCGCGAGCAGGAGGGGAAGGTGGACATGTAGTCACCATGACTCGCACAGTTAATGTGCATAAAGAGAACCTATGCCTGCACGGAGAACACCAGCTACTTTTCGAGCACCAAATATTTGTCAGGCACCTGATAGGCACTGGGCATCATTCTAGGCACTGGGATACAGTCGTCAACACGGCCGATGAGACACCTGCCCTCACAGAGACTGCTAAAGGGAGAGAGGAAAATCAGAAAGAGAAAATGAAAGAGAATACTTTCAAGTAGCTTTAATAGCTGTGAACACATCGGAATGCTTCTTATTCTCAAATACCAGGGGTTTAAGAACTGCTGATATTTTCAAATATAAGATTAAAAAATGTTAAGTGCCCCCAAAAAGCTGGGAAGAAAATAAAACAGGACAATGGGGTAGGAGTGAAGAGAGTGAGGGGCCCCTTCTCTCGAGAGATTTTTGAGCTGAGATTTCAGTGATTAAAAGGGAATCAGCCACATCAAGCACTGGAGGGAGAAAAGCATTTTCAGGGGGATGGACAGCAAACACTTTGAGGAGTCAAGAAAGGAGGCCAGTGAGGCGAGAGCATTGGAAAGGAGCTTGAGAAGAGGAAGGCAGGGGCCAGGTGATACAGGCCTGGGAGGGATTTTCAACTCTAAAAGGAAGCCAGGAAGGGGTTTTGAGTAGGGCCAAGATACATTCTGACTTAGTTTTTTAAAGATCATCCTGGCTTCTTGTGGAATATAAATCTCAGAGATAGAGTTGTGCATGCAGGGAATCCAGCTAGGAGTTCCTGCAGCTGTCTGGATTAAAGGTGATAACAGCTTGGACTAGGGTGATAGCAGCAGAGGTGGGTGAGGGGTCATCATGATGTATTTGGGAAGTCGAGCCAGCAGCATACCCATGCATTGGACATTGGTCAGAGTAGGAAAGAGAAAAGAGAAGTTTTCAGAATGACTTAGCTTTTGGGGACTGGGCAACTGGGTGACTTGTGGTTCTTTTTCCTAAAATTGGGCAAAAGTAGGGAAGTAGTACAGTGTGTGTGTGGGGGGGGCAGGAATAAATTTAATGTGTTTTGGTGCCTAATGGCCTCAAATGGACATGTCAGGTTGGCAGCTGAGTTTCAGCCTGACACTCAAAGGAGAGGTCCAGCAGAGCTGAAGAGGACAGATCGAAAGTCATCAGCATGTAGATGGTGTTTAAAGCCCTGGACTAGGTGAAATCATCAAGAGAGTAAGTGTGGATAGAGAAGAGGCCCAAACTAGGGGATTCCAATATTAGATACCAGGCTGAAGTGGAGTCAAAGAGATAAGGAGGACACTGAGAGAGTGTGAAATCACAGGACCCAAGATCTAAAAAAAGAAATTAAAGGAAGGGAGCTGTGAGCAGTCAAATGCCACTGAGAGGTAGTGTAAGATAAGACATTAGATGTGGCAAGTTGGAGGATACTGGTGACCTTGCAGAGAAGTATCCACGGAGGAGGGAAACAGGAGTGGAAGTGAAGTGGGCTGAGGAAGAAAACGTAAATGAGGGTTTATACAGTTCCTTTAATGTGTCATTATGAAAAGGGGAGAGGAAAGTTAGGGCGCTGGTCTGGCTACTCCACCCTTCTCCCGCTATCTGAAGGGATTAGAGAACCCAGCCAGGGTGAGGACACCCAGGGGAACCTGGCTGCAGTGCTTCCTTTTTAACTTCTGGCCACCACCTCATTGTAGCGTCTCTGCACACGGACACCTGAGATGCGTAAGGAGCCCCCACCAAACCCCATGGCGTTGGCCTTACCTGGCAACCTGGCCACTGTTGGCCTTGATGACTTGGCCTTACTAACTCCAATTCCAATCAGGTCTCAACACTCAGCTTTGCCACCCAAGTCCTGCTCTACACCTTCTCACTGGGCCCCTTTCCTCTTGGCCTCTGGATGCATTCTCTGCTACCTCTCAGGACCCATCCCTGCATCTGTCACTTGCATCTTCACTGCCTGGCCTCTTACCACCAGCACTAGAGGTGCCTCTGCTACTCTACAGGGTCCAACTACTGGCGCCTGGACACCAGCCGGGAGGGGTGGCATAGCTGGCCCATTGACCATCAGTGGCCTCATGGTCCTTCAACAGTGGATGCTGCCTTTTCCTGGGATGATAAACTCTATCTGATCCAGGTGTGTGTTGGGAGAGAAGCTTGAGGTGGAGACTGGGAGAATATCCAGCTCTATGCTGACTGATGTCCTTTGTCCTCCAGGGCACCCAGGTGTATATTTTCCTGACGAAGGGAGGCTATACCCTAGTAGAGAATTATCCAAAGCGGCTGGAGAAGGAATTTGGGAGCCCTAGTGGGATCACCCTTGATGCTGTGGATGCAGCCTTTACCTGTCCTGGGTCTTCTCGGCTCCACATCGTGGCAGGTGAGGAGCGTTTGGTGCTAAGGGGTGGCTTGTTTTGCTACTTCTTCACTGCACAGATCCCCATCGGGGCATGAGAAGGGCTGGGTAGGAGCCATGAGGTGGAAGCCATGTAATGTCTGGTGTCTTCTTCCCAGGAGAGCGGCTGTGGTGGCTGGACCTGAAGTTAGGACCTAAAGCCATGTGGACAGAGCTTCATTGGCCCCACAAGAAGGTCGATGGGGCCCTGTGTACGACAAAATTCCTCGGCCCCAACTCGTGCTCTGCCAAGGGTCTGGGCTTGTACCTCATCCATGGCCCTAATTTGTTCTGCTACAGTGATGTCGAGAAACTGACCGCAGCCGAGAACCCTCCCCAGCCCCAGAGAGTAAACAGCCTCCTGGGCTGCCTTCCTTCAAATGGCTCCTGAATTGAGTCTGGCCCAGCTCTTCTCTTGGTTTGCCTTACAATAAAGCCAGAGGGCTTCTCCGCTTGAATCAAAGAGCCCTGCTTGTGGGACAATCTCACTTCTGTCTTTGAGTGGAGAAGCTCGTAGCATCTCTTTTGAGGCTCCTAGTGAGGCCGCAGGAGACAAGGAAAGAGAGGACTGAGGGACAAATCTTATTTCTGCACAAGTGATTCCTGAATCCCGGTCACAAACTGGCTTCTTCCAGACTATTGACACATAGAGGGGGAACAGAGGGCCAAAGGTAGAGAAAGGAACTGCTGTGTTTACACAGCAAGTAAGAAGCAGCGCCAGGACTCTGCCTCCGTCTGCTAATAACTGACCGCAGCGTGGCCCCAGGACACGGAGAAAACAGGGCTGGGGGTGGCTGTGCATGCGCAAAGCACCTCACCTCCAAGCTGCTCCATGGCCCCTTCTCCCCGTTCATCATTGTGCCTCTTCTTCCCAAACTTTCCACGGCGCCCTCTCAAATGCACCCCCTCAATGGTCAATAAGCTTCTCTGTTTTCTTCACACGCTCCACAGTTAATACACTTCTCTAGCTCTTTACCTTCAGCCT